>NC_137456.1:234322717-234922717 GCF_964235325.1 Thermobia domestica
GTGATGGAGCTGTTGTTTCTCCTTCGTCACATGACTAGTGGTATGGCAGTCGCAGAAATAAAAGGTATGAGCGACTGCACTAAACTTTCTCGCTCCAATTCCTTATTTAAATCATATTGAGCTGCAGTTATTAATGAAATATTATCTTGTGAATTCCAAAAAAAAAAAAAAAAAAAAAGCATTTTCGGAAAATATCACCGAAGGAAAGTTTATTTCCTCAAAAGTAAACTAGTCCTTGTAGATTTTCAGTAAGAAATAATTTATGCCATATATTAAAGTTATGAATGAAATATTTGTTTATAAAATAATAAAATGCCATAAGTGATGTTTTAGTAAAAAAAATCTAATCCTAAGAGCAAACTACTCCTTGTGGATATTCTCATGAAGTGATCTGTGCAACATAATAAAAATAATAATGAAATGTGACCAAAATCGCTCGTGTTGTTTCTGCGAAATTAGTCTGAAAAGAAACTCATTTCAAAAGCAAACTGCTCCTTGTGATTTCTATTTTCGTAAGGAATAATTTTCACAACATTACAGAGTTATTAGTTAAATACTTATTTATGAAATATGAACAGAATGCCATAACTCGTTAATGGGAAAATCATACGAAAGAAATACTCACTCTCAAGGAATAAACTACCATTCGTACATCCTTCAGCACAAATGAATTATACTATATCGTCAAGTTATTAATGAAATATTTATTTATTAAATGTGAAGAAATTTGCCTGAGTTGTTTTTGAGAAAATCCTTCGGAAAATCTCTCTCCTCAAGAATAAACTACCCCTCGTACATTTTCTCAGGACAAATAAGTTACGTCACATTATCATGTCATTAATGAAATATTTATTTACGAAATATGAACAAAACATCTGAATTGTTTTTTTTAAGAATATCATCAGAAAGAAAACTCTCCCCAAGAATAAACTACCCCTACTTAATTTTTCTCAGACAAATGACTTGATGTAGTTGTTTCTGAAAAATTGATTTATGAAATGCAAACGTTGGATAATGAATAAAATCCTTGGAGCCATTTTTGAGAAAATCACATTTTTAAATTCTTATCCTTAAGTGAACTATCCTACCCTTTTCCTTATCAGGGTAGGAAAAACAAAAAACGTGGAGAATCACATAAAAACTTAAGTTTAACATTCGATATCGATATATTGAATAGTATGGCCTCTAGGTGCATGTACACCAGGACGAACGGACGAACAGATGGACAAATGTCTAAAAAAATTACTTTTTCAGTTGAGTTGAGTTGATTTTAGTTTAACGTCCCGTTCAGCAGCAAGGCTATATGAGACGTGGACCTACTGATTAACGTGGAATCCAAACCCGGGTCTCCCACGCCAAAGGCGCGTACGCTAAATGCTTAGCCACGAAGGAGCTCCAATTACTTTTTCAGTATCTATGGATCATGAAAGGTATAAATCCGTTGAAATATAGAACTTATAAGTTGGACTTGTTGTTTAGGCCACTGTAAATCCCGAACGAGATCATTGAGATCTGCTTTAGTTAGTAGGTGGGGTTCTGATGAAGAAGTTTCGAATTAGGATAACTTCTATTTTGCCTCTCTTCCGCAGAATGTACTGTGTGAGAGTCTGAGATATCAATTAAGGTCACGAGATCTGGATCTTTGGCACAGGATACTCTACACAATGTAATATAGGCCTCACTATATATAGCAAATTTGGATATGTAACGGTACGTTTACTCTTAAGATGTGATTAGTTTTATGCTTGTTAAACAAAACTGGCAACGATTGGAATGATCCTTTTGTTCCCTCCAGATCATGGTAATTGCAAAAGGCTTATGATGTGTGCCATTTTCCGATCCTTTGAGTGGACACATGCCACGCAACATATATTCGGAGCCCATGAGCCAAAATAAAGCTGGTAACATTTTTTTGTAAGTGGCTAAAATTTCGTTTTCATCACAAATGTAGCAAATGTGCTCGAATGATTTAAATGCTTTTTTCACAACACGAGAAACAAAGCAAAAAAAAAAAAAAAAAACTCCATTTACACAGAAACCAAACCTGGGGCCGATCAACTCTGGCTGACTGCTAAATACGATTGATCTCGATGTACATTTACAGAGCTGTCAAGCTTACTACGAGAGAGAAGAAAATTTTCGCCATCAGTTTCTACTTCTTCTACTGTACAACACGGACACCTTCGGCAAATGGAATACTTATATGGCATGCATATCACATAAGCTTTCTAGCTTTATAATTTTGTTGCCTTTTGTTAAGGTACAACAAAAGGAGGGATTGCAATTGAAAATATACAATTTTCACAATATTTTACTGAAATTTAATGACCCTACCTTCCTATGGAATCGATAGCGACAAGCTCCAAAATAATCTGACACCTAAATAATCATCCTACATGAATAAACTACGAGTTATGCCAGTCCAAACACATGCATATTTCAAAAAAATACGATGCATTTTGCGTATAAGAGAAAAGAAAATGATTATCACAAGGAAACATCGCCTGATGAAAAAATTCTGATTACATTTTTCAATTCACAAGAATAAAACTGTAACAGGCTCAAGATTCACTTCTTTGATAGAAAAAATCATGTTGACCAATGTTATCTTTAGGGAAAATACAGTAAGTGTAGATTTTTTTAAGATACTGAATCAAACTATGTGGCTACTAAATGCCACCTCTCAGCAAACAATCGCTTGTCTGTAATCCACAATTGAACAGTATTGGGGAAAGAAAAAGCTATATTATTTCACGTGTTCTTCGAATTGTGCATCTTGCCTGTTTTAACTATAAAGACACTTTTTCTTTAACGAAAACTCTGACATGCATTATGGCAATGAGAATATTTCCTGCATTATACAACTTGATCAGTTATGGCGTTTGCCAACAAAACGGATGTTATTTGTCATATCTTAAGCACATGTAAAGGAAATATAGTTTTGGACCTAAAATTCGCTATTTATGATAATGTGTAAACAAATGGGAAAAGATATCAGTTGGTTACAACATATATAACCACGGGACTTTAAATTTGTGTTGAGTTCCTTAAGATTTAAAGTTTTTAATATTTTCCAGATCCAGTCGAGAATCGAATTCTAGACCAACGTTATAAGATGAAAAGTCACATATAATAACCTACTCAGCCTGGAAGGAGGAATATTTTAAATAACTTTCAATGTCTTTTAAATAACTTTCATTGCAGGTATTTAAAAATGAAACATCGCTACATTTGTAACAACTATCCATAACATTAGTCACATTATTCTTGACAGTTTAAAATATAAATGTGTTCATTTCATTGTAGTTGTTTTCCATCTATTAATCTAATAAGACGTAATGATATAGTAACATTTTGAACTATATTTTGTGTGGAACTAAAGGCTCGTGTTCCATTTCTAAACAAAAATAATTTTAATTACTTTATACTTATTTAGTTTTCGAAATAAAATTGAAGGAAGTCAATGTGCTGACCACACATCAAATAACTAAAACCATCTGGTCGATCATTAGATGTTTATGAACTGTAATTGAAGAGATCGTAATTATCTATAACTGTCTTTGCTTTTATAACATCTTACTTCCACTCTTCCATTAAAAAAAAAAGAAGAAAAGAAAAAAACTCCAGAAAGTCGAGCTACATCTGAAATTGTATAGAAGTAATATTTTTTTTCCTATTGATTGTTCCTCTTCCTGACCAATAAAAAAATGGTGTAACGAAGAATCTAACGCAGGCAGTACGGATGGTAGTCGAGCACATATTTATTGATTTAGGATTTAGATTTCTGGGCTTTCGGTATCAATGGCCATTTAGCTCGGCACGTATGAGGGATGACGTCCCTCGACAATCCAGGAAAGGGAAGGAAGGAAGGAAGGAAGGAAGCGGCCTGGAATCTATAAGTTAGGTTCTACCCGGCATTTGTCTAGTGTGAATCAGGAAAATCTCATTCAGGATGGCTGGCCTCAAAAAGCTTTTTACACTTTTTTGACCGAGTGCCCCCACCGGGAATCGAACTCGGGACCGCTCACATATTCATTGAATCACGAAAAACACGTAACATCGCTGATGTAATCTATAAATATAAGTCATGTTTTTAATTTAAGTTGCTTCAGAACGTAACAGTTCATTAGTTTATTTTCCTTTTTTAAATTATTTTTTTTATAATACGCATTTCTATAGTGTCTTACGTGAACTGTAAAAAGGAAGATAATATAGTTATTCACTTTGTTAGGAATTATGCATTTGAAAGCTTTATAACATTTAATTAAATCGCGAGGCAGTAGGAAGGTGTGCGTACCGATTTCATTTTCATGGAAAGGGACAAAATATACTGTCCGCGGAAAATCACTTTTTTATATTGTGAAAGAAAATAAATATTCATTATTTATGCAACAATAGATTGTACACAGCTTTTAACGAAAACATTCAATAACAATTTAGAAAGGGCAAAACTGATTTTTACTATTGGCTATTATTATCAAATTAATGGTAATATAAAACAAAACAATACTGAAAGGGATATATGGAGATTCAGGGCACCCCGAAATTCTCAAGTCTACTACGGATACATATACAATATATTGTTTTTAATCCAGCGTAAATAATTATGTCTAGAAGAGAACATGACATGCAACGGTCGTCAAATTCTATATTGCGTCTGTGAGTTTACATTTCATTTCCAGTTACAGTCTCTGAAAATGGTATTTTTATCATCTTAAACTTGAAGGGTTCCAGTGTCTCTGTAAAGTAAGAGTTTTTATTATTACTATTATTATTATTATTATTATTATTATTATTATTGTATTAGTAGTAGTAGTAGTAGTGGCAACGTAATTGACAAATTGAAATGGAAGATGAGACACACATGAAACCATTTCCAAACCTTTAATGAACTCTTCTGGTGGTGTGAACACATTTTAACACATATGGCAGTGTTGGATGCAAAGGATAGCTCCCTTTTATGCCAATGTGCACAGAGTCCCCGTATGACGGAAACGACGCCTGGGATGTCCTGCTCTAATTGTTGTAGTAAATTTTCACCACTTGTGCTGTATGACATCCTGCGTTGTCATTTAATACGATTGATCCTAATTGCAGATTTGGTATTTTGCGCCCAACAGCAGGGCGCAAATGATCATGAAAGTAATTGACATATTAGTCTGCATCCTTTGTAACCTCTTTTGTTTGCAAAGATGACCCATATATAGTTATATATCAATAATCATCTTCAATAACTTTTGTATGGTCCTTTTCTGAATGTGATGAAGTCGAATGATGCCATTCTTTTAACTTTCACTTTAATGCCAGTTCATACAATCTGGCCCACTGCTCATCAGTTCGAATCAAGGCTGTTCGTAAGGTAGGAAGAAAAAATTGCGAAGTTTGAAATTCCTGCTAAAAATTTGTCTGGAGCTTCTTGAAACTATACGCCGCCCTGGTGTGGTTAATACGGGAAATGAATGTACTACCATCCAAATTACCAATATTCATGGCAAATACGTGCATACTCTCGACTTATGTCAATTCTGAAACCTAATTATGATATGCTATACTTATTTTGTCTGTATGCTATACATACTCCAAGTTCCCGTGTCAGTATCAGCTATACCAGCGTTTCCCAACCGGTGTGCCGTGAATGGGCCGCTGGTGTGCCGCGTGGAAATCGAAACAAAATTATTAATTCTATACCAATCAGATTGGAAGACATAAGGGATTTGTATTTCACATTACTATGAAGCTTAGTTTCATACCGTGTACAATTTTAATGTTAGAAAAAAAAGTATTTGTTATCATTGTTATGGGCATTGTTGCTCCTTTATTGTGGCAGACTATTTCGTAACCTGAAATTTTAAAATATCATTCAATACTTTCGACAAAGCAAACGTGCATACAAATTACCTACATTTGTGTCTTAAATGTAAAAGAAATTTGTTTGTTCGTTTGTTATTTAGTGATCTATCTTCTTAGTGAAAGGTTGTATACAGTTTTCGAAAAAGAAAGCGTAGTTTTGTAAACCTGAGTCCAATATTTCATTGAATTGTTTTCTATTTTTAAATTAGAATGAAGAATAAGCATAATGGTTAACCACGGGGGAAAACCAGTGATCGAGCTTTCTCCTCTGTGAGAAAAATCATTAATCACGGAAAAAATACCACGGTATTTTATATTTACAAATAATAAAGCTATAAGTGTGCCGCGAGAATTCAAGTTACACCCGTAGTGTGAAGCAAGTTGAAAAAGGTTGAGAAACGCTGAGCTATACAGAGTATGATGAAATGTTAAGTTCATTCCTAATTCACTAGATGCTCGTCATCATATTTTTTTGGTGCTGATTCACGACAACTGTAAAAGGTCTTAACTCACCTGACAATGATGCGATATGGTAAATGTCTTATAGTTTCTTGTTAATTTGACGTGCATTCCTTCGATGTGCAACCTGAAATTAGACGAATGTTTGCTATTCTTGACGCGTGAATATTGGTCAGGGTGGTATTGCGCACACACTTCACTTTCATGTTCTCCAACTACAATGGAACAGTGATGCTCGTCACCAAACACCTACACACGATCAGTAGGAATATCATAGACAATACCCGATCGTCTTTTGTTCCAACTACAATTTACAAACATATACCAACAGTGTTGCTACTACAAGTGATGCTCGTAGAAAGACTAATGTTTTAGACGTGTTATTTTCAGATAAGAAATATGATGTGTTAATGTTTTTATATAAACTGAAAATAACACTCGTCTCAAAAGCACTTCCCATGTATTCTAGATAGAGATGCAAAAAAGCCGGCTTTTTTGAATCGATGGTTTTTTTCACATAAAAAGCCGGCTTTTTTGGAAAAAAAAACGAGAATTTTGGAAATTTTGGCTTTTTTCAACTTCATGATTTTTCTATCTAAATAGCTTTCTTATAGTATATTCTATAGTTAGATAAGAATTTCATGACCTGAATGTGATATTTCGCTCTGAAATTCACCATCAAGATGGATGGAGCACATGTTGTACGAATTAAAGCTAACATGAAGAATGTAGTATTTGAGGGTAATTTTAGAGGCTATTTAACTTTATTTTAACTTTTGAGTTATCGACATTTTTTTCTTCTTTAGTTTGTCATCCGTATTTCATTTCTAAGAGCTTTTAGTACTCTAGCTTCTAGCGCAAAAGTTAAACTTGCCTGTTTTTCTATTTATCCGTCAAAGCGTACGTTTTTCAATATATCCGTCAAACCGTACTTCCACATATCTGTTATACTGTAGCTGTGAAGTGACTTAGCAATAATTTTCCGGACACAACCTTGAATACCAATTTATACAAATAATCAGTAGCGGATTTAGAAAAGTACTTTAGGAGGGGTTTTTCTGATTGTTTCGTTTCCTAAAAAGTCCTAATTTTATTTGGGAAGTGCTTGAAGTTTATGAGTACAGGCATAACTAATATTTCGTTTCGTTTATATGTTTAGCAATAATCTTCCGGATACAACTTTAAAAATCATTTTATACTGAGAATCAGTGGCGGATTTAGAAAAGTATTTTGGGAAGGGTTTCTTACAAATGTTTAGTTTTTTTTAAACATTCGTAATTTTTATTTGACGGGAGCTTAAAGTTTATGAGTAAAGGCATAAATAATAGATATTTCGTTTATTGCAGACATTCCGTAACTTTGGGGAACGGGCTTCAGTCCGAAAGACCGCCCCCCTAACCTTCGCAAAACCGTCACTGCTGGTAATTAGTAATAATAACTATTTAAAAACAATAAGAAAGGAAGTCGGCCAACTCACAGCATACGCACTATTTCTACATTCACAGATGGAACAAAGAAAAGCTTTGTCAGAATGGTCGAATGCTGGTTGAATCCCGGACTTCCCGATAGAAGCTCAAAAGCTAATCACTCAGTCATGTTTGTTGTGCAGTTGTATTTAGCTTAACTTAAATATATTCCGTAGTCTTTTTTTTTTGGGGGGGGAGGGGGGAGTTCCGTAATGATATGTTGAATCCCTCTTGTTAAAAATTCAGAAAACTTGAGGATTGGGTAACTGTGATGGTGGTTCTATAAAACTTAACTGTAGAATTTCAAGAATATACAGAACCAAAAGCTCTAGATGTGCAGCCTTTAAGTGTATCATATAAATCTAAGTATTTCTCTTATGTTTTATTTTAATTTTATTTTGTTTCAAAAAGAGAGTATGGAATATTTTGAAGTAAAAATACTACATACTATTTTGCTAGTTATTTGTGTTCTTTAAAAAGAAGTGTTTACTTTTAGGGTTGGCTGGTTTACACCAACTTTTTTTTTAAAAATAACTGGTTTAAACCACAAAAATAAAAAGAATGAAAAATGCGAATCGTGTGAACTTCATGGTGACGTTTCCAGATATCAAACCACCTGCAATAGTTTTATTTCCCTTTCACCTTTTAATCAAGGTGTCCCATGTTCAATTCTCGGTCGACCCACAAACCTTCTTTCATGCGTAACCCAAGTAGCGGTTCGGATGTCAGTTTAAGCGAAAGTCTTCTCCTTGATAACCTCGGTATTTCGTAAGGATGTTAAGCCTAAATATACGAAACAAACCAAATTGTATATTTCTGCATGCCTAAATGCGTGTTGTTTTATAAAGAAGCCAATATTGCTTAAATATATTGATTGAAATTGGCAAAATTTATCGATTGCCTACGTAGCTTCCAACATTAGCTTGGATTGGACTTTCAATGATATCTACGTACCGGTACTAAATTTGTAATTTAATACCTCAGTTTTAGCGTACTGATTATGGTACGTTGACCTTTAAATTTTACATGCAAAGCAATAACAGGATTTTCCCGTTATTGTCTTACATTTCAAGTAATGACGGGATTTTCCCAATGGCTAGGGCGGGAGATTCTCAACTTAAGAAATTTACTGACCGCATGTCTTTAAGCTTATGGGAGTTCTTCCGGCATAACCCCGCTGTTGCATAATAACATCAAGGCGAAACAAACTTATTTCTGTGAATATGTAATATAAATACATAAAGCAAAAAATCTAAGTCAAAAAAGCCTGGTTTAAACCAAAAAAGCCTGGTTTAAACATCCCCCAAAAAACGGGTTTTTGGCATTTTCAAAAACAACCACGGTTCTTGCCAACTCTGCTTACTTTTGTATATAGGAGGTTAAAAAATTCTTATTATATACATTGGTTAATCCTGTGGAATTCATAATGCAAAGAATGTTGAAGAAAAATTGTTTGAAATATTTTTTCGAAATTCATAGTTTATTTTCGATGTTTTATATTATTATCAGCATCAACCACTAATTAAATGATTTTTTGTGTTATAGAGAAGCGATACAAAGTCTGTTTTATCAATTTAAAGCAGTATTTTGAAAAAAGCCCAAAATTTCCCAAGCAAAAAAGCAAAGCAGAAAAAACCGAGTTTTTTCCAAAAAAGACGGTTTTTTTCCGAGCCCTTGCATCTCTAATTCTAGAGTCTTTAATTCTCAAATTTTAAAATTATCTTTTTTGTTGCATTTAGTTTTAAAAAGAAGGAAATGCAATGAATTCTACTCCCAATGACTTAACAAAACAGAATAACACATTTAGGAAAGTAATTACTTGACTCGTTTTTCAACTTCAAATTAGCTACCAGTATGTGAAGGACTCGAGGAATATGGAGTAAACGTAAGATGGTAATAAACGATAATTAACCAACTTATTTCTTAGTGGTTCATTGCCAATTCAAAACATATAGACAACAAACGGCAAGAAAATGTAATTTGAACTGTCTTTAAGTTAAAAGTAACGTAGAAACAGAACACTGTGATACACCTCTACAGATTCAGAATCTTCTATGAAAGGTGATGCCCTGGTGTTTTAGTGTTCGCAGCGAGAACTTTCTGAACGAGGCAATTTGAAATTACGACCACACGGGTAGAATGACAACGCAATTGATCCCTGCCGTTGTGGGACGAGTTAATTGTCATTCAGGATATCATCAGCTTCCTTAATTAAGGACATTAAACTGACCTGTTGCGGAACACTTTATTGCTCTCATCTCACTATTTCACTTCCAGAGGGCATTTCTCAAAGAAATAAATTTGTTTCAGTCGATGCGTTTCACTAACTTTCACGACTTCTCTCTTTACTCGGTGAAAGTCTCTCATTCTCTTTGCGTCTCCTGTTTTTTGGTAAGATAAAATACTGAAAAAAGTAGAGAAATGAATTTTCAGTTTCTTTTAACTTCTACAGCATGGTTAGCATTTGCCGGAGAAAAAGCGTTCAAAGACGAGATGTATACCGCTCGAGAGATATCGAAAAGAGCATTATGATATACTGTATGTCAGTATAAAAGCTCATGAAGAATTTTCGTGGAAAAAATATTATTATTATTATTATTATTATTATTATTATTATTATTATTATTATTATTATTATTATTATTATTATTGTAAATCTAAAAATTGATGCTGTATGAGAAGCACGCTATTTATTAAGGACGTACACCCTCATCAACCTCTTTATTATAATACTATTATTATCTCCATTTTTGTCTTTATTCCCACTCACTTTAGTCTTGGTAACGCAAAAGAAGAAGAAGAAGAAGACAGATTTTAACATAGCCTAATACATATTTGCACCACGTTGTTGACCCTTTAATACTATAGTAGTCATCTGTAGAATTGATTTTGACTTAAACTTTACTCAATTCATGGGAGCCGCACTGGCTCAATGGTTGAGTGATCATCTCTAGTGCGTGGGGTCGCTGGTTCGATCATAGCTCGCGACAAGCGGGTTTTGTGGTGAACAAACACCATGTGCATGGATTTTCTAGAGTTTCTCCAGTTCCTTTCCACTTTCTTTATTCCATCATTTCATTCATTCTCATCATCACCGTCTTCTTTAGCCTACCTTTTACAATAGTGGGACCTGAAACTGGAAGATTTCATTTTTCACTCAATTCTTATTAACCATGGAGTACCAACGAAACTAACTGCGTGACACATGGAACCCGAAAGTTCAATGCCGCGTTCACAAAAGCTCTCCATCGACTTCTATCCATAGCAACTGAATCCAGTTTCTACTTTGTATTTGTGTTTCTGCGAGATCCATCTTAATATTGTTCTCCCTAGGTCTTTCTAATGACCGTATTTCCATTGGACTTCCAGTTAAAACTTTGAAATGGTTCCTACTTTCTTTCACTCTGGTTACATGACCTGCCCACCTGAGCCTTCTGGACTCGACGATTCTAGAATCTTTAGTAAACGGTGTACATTATGCAGTTCCTCGTTATGAAGTTTCCCCATTCTCCATTCCCGTTCCTCTTGGGTCTGAATATTCTTGTCAGGATCTTATCCTCAAATGCTTTCTGAACAAACGTTCTTCTCTGAAAGTAAATAAGCATGTTTCAAGCATAATATGCACGATTGTTGTTTTATGTACCAGGGAAGGAAGAAAGTTCGTGCGCTTTTATACTATGGAAGAAAACTGTCAATTACAGGGTTTTAACGGTTTGTTTATTCGGCAAAATAGCCTCCATTTGCTTCTACAACCTTCTCCCAGCGCTCAACAAGCTTGTAAATGCCAGTTTTGTAGAATATTTGTTCCCGAGACTCGGAAAACTCAGCAACTGCGTTTTTGACGTCTTGTTCAGTCTTGAACTGCCTGCCACGCATAAAGTTGTCTATGGCCAAGAATAAATGGCAATCCGAAGGGGCGACATCTGGGGAGTAGAGAGGATGAGATACAAGCTCCCAACCAAGTTCTGAGATTACTTCCAGCGCCTGTTTTGCGGTGTGAGGGCGCGCGTTGTCCTGGTTATAGAGCACACCTCTTTTGTTTACTAGTGCTGGCTGTTTCTGGGTCAGTTTGGTGGCTACAGTTCTCAGTTGTGATGAGTACACATCTTTGGTAATTGTCTTACCACGTTCCAAGAATTCGTAGTGCACGATACCGTTTGTAGTCCACCAAACACAGAGCAAAACCTTGTGTTGATGGATGTTCGGTTTTGCAGTCAAAGGCTTCGGATCATTCGGTGATAGCCAATGGTATGACCGTTTTTTATTGTCATACATGACCCACTTCTCGTCACAAGTTATTATAGGTCCAAAATTGGACAGATTTTGTGTCTCGTCAACAAAAATGAACAGATATTCAGTCTTAAAACTTGGCTCGTAGCGGTCAGCTCGTGAGAGACTCACTGACCCAGTTTTCAGGTCTTCCCCAACTGATGCAGACTTACCCGAATAATTTTCCTGCTTACCTCGAATCGGTGAGCAAGTTCTTCGCATGTTTGACTGGAATAATTTTCAATAGAGGCCTTCAGGTGGTCCATATCCACTGATTTAGGCCTCCCAGAGCGAGGCTTATCTTGAAAGGCCTCGTCACCAGTTGAAAAGGTCTGGAACCATTTTTGTGCTGTACATTTACTTATTACACCCTCTCCGAGCGCAACACATATTTTTCTAGCTGCTTCTGCACCATTTGTTCCCAATTTAAACTCGTAAAGCAAACAAGCTCTAAAAACTTCATTTGACACTGACATGATCACGAGCGATTTTTACACATTACACTGACAAATGCGTTGTTATATTCACCGTGGCTGATGCGTCAATGAATAAGCTTTCCCAAACAGTCAAAACTTTCATGCTACGGGGACAGATGTCGCCGCAGCAGCCAAATGGAAGCGGGAGTGGTTCAAAAGCGCACGAACTTTCTTGCTTCCCTGGTACTTTAAGCTTTAAATTCCTCGAATTTGCAACGGCAAAATTTTTTTAACTGAATAATAACACGAATTCCCTTCTTTTAGTCGATATTTAATTTTTTAGTGAATATTGTTTTGGTCTGTTAATATTGATCCTAGATATTTGAAAGTATTCACTTTGTCGAAAGTATTATTTGATATCTTAACTCATCGATAATTATTATGATTTCGACGGACTTCCATGTATTTAGTTTTCTTTACATTTACTTCTAAACTCATATTCCTGCAAGCGTTTAATAAGACCTCCGCCTTCCTTTCTATTATTCTCTTATTATCATCTACTATATTTACATAATCAACATACGCCATAACCTCGTAAATACCATTCAGCTCTAAGCACTGGTTGCTGTCTTTCCTGTTAGTGTACTCAAGAACAAAATTGAATAATAATTGCAAGAACGTCATCGACGTCAAAGCTCATGGACAAGAATTTTCCTGCTCGGATTTCACTTTGGGATTCATGTAAACATTCCTTAATTAATATTCCTGCCTTTTCCGGTATTCCAAATTTTGTAAGAATGTTGTACAATATTTCCCTTCTAACCTAGTCGTAGGCCTTTCTAAAATCGATAAATAATTGATGTACCAGGGTATTGTATTCCCATTTCTTTTTCAGTATTTATCGAATGGTAAAAATCTGGTAAGTAATCGATCGATTTCGTCGTAGTCCGCACTGATAATATCCAATAATTTAATCTGCGTATGGGGTCTATATTGCTAACAGAATGTTTGAGAGGGTTTTATAGGATGTTAACAAAATAGCGCAGTCGCTTGGTACAAATTTCAATAAGAATATTTCTTTTCTGGATACCAGTATAAAATTTGGCATAGTTATTTAAATGGTAATACACAATAAAAAACCACCGGGACACAAGTCATAGGAGCTTCTATAAAAGGAGGGGAGGGGGATAATGATTGCAATTAAGTTCTTTGGCAGTAGGGTGATAAATAGAAAGTAAAGGGAGTAAGATTAAATAATATGGGAGCATTTACTAAATTATTGCGTGTTAAGGTAGAATATAGTATCCCTGCTGGATGAGTGGCTCCACTCGTCGCCTTGCAATCAAGGGGTTCCGAGTGCGATTCCCGGTCGGGACACAAATGGTTCGGATCCTTCGTTAAACTGTAGGATTCGTGCTTAGAAAGTCATCATCATCCCATGGAAGGCAATGACAAGACCACCATGGGTTCACCTTGCCCAGAAACCTTCGGGCCAACTACCTGCCCTCGGACAGAACACCCATCATCATCATCATCATCATCAAGTAGAATATTAAAAATAAAATTATATCTGCAAAATTGTGTTTCAAATCTATTGTTTTTTATTTCGAAAATTGCTAAAATAAGAATGTAACGCTTAATGAATATTCCTTCGTTCCTTTCTTTTTTAAAAAGAAATTGCGAACAGTTTTAAAGAGTACTATATTTTAGTGGTTCTGTACTAGAGATGGAATGCTTGTCTAAGTCTCATCTATCAATAACTCACTCACTGTATACATTGCCCATCACAAGAGCATAAGGCGGTACACTGGATGTTCAAGCTTTGACATTTGCATTTGTTCATACACATTGTTTTGCAGTGGCAGCAGGTTAATTCCGAACATTTCATTGATACTTCTGGAAGAACTGTCCATAATGGTGTAAGCCATGGTGGGGAATCTCAGACTTTCCGTCCCCAATCGGTAACATCAGGAATGTCGGGCTGACACTGTAGACACTGTCTCCAAACACTGGCTTGAAACATTTGTAATATGCCATTACAGTCTAATGATATTATGTTCTTAATAGGAGGGTGCCCGAAATTTTTTGCACCGACTGTACTTGACGTTTAACAAAAAATTTCTGGCTGTTCAGATAATCCGTAAATTTTATTTGTTATTCTATTTCAAATTAACATGGAAAAACTGTAAAAATTCATTAGGAATTATAGTTTTGGGAATCAATACCTTTATTTATATTTTAAATTAGTTATAAGTCTTGTATATGGATATGTAAATGGATTATTACAATTCTTACGGTGTCAGTGCTATCCGAAAATATAGATCCACTATTGGACGGAACTTTCCAGATCAAATAACCAATCTAAAATTCGACAGAATTTTCAGGACCACCCTTCACCTCTCTTTTAGATACCTAGGTCCTTCTAAAATCTAGTTTAATCCAGTTTTTACCAAATTTTATTCGTTTCAAAGCCCCACCGCCAAAATGCTTAGTTTTGATTGGATGATAAACCCACGCTATGATATTAGGGCGCAATTATTCCATTCCAAGCCGGAAAATCTTGCTGACAACAGCCAGATTTCGATCGTCGAGCTTAAAAGGTCGCAACGGAGTGAGAAAAACTGCAAACAAGGTAATATTTGGGAGTTTTTTAACCTAAAATCGTTGGAAGTCTCTAGGAGCCAAAAAACTATTAAATTTCATACTAAAACTGAACTGAAATAGGAAGTGCAACATTGCAACGCCATGTTGAGCAGATATAATGAGTGATGGACAGGTTCCACGAAGTGCATCAGTTTGCTAGTGGTTCTTAAATATCCACAGACAGTTTCGGAAGAGTGGTGTTTTTTCCCTTTAAATACTTTTATCCTTAAAACTATTCCTGTTAGAGTTACGTTAGGCTTGCCCCCCTATCCGTTCAGTAATCTGTCTGTGTAGTTAGTACGTGATTTTTTTTTTCATACATGGCGGTATTTAATTTCTTTGTAGTTAAGACAGGTAGAATAATGCACGTGTAAATTTACAGTAGGGGCTCCTATCTGACTCCCAAATTGGGAGTCCGGCTTCCAGCGGGATGAGTTGAACATGTAGTTTGTTCCGGGTTCCTGCCCCTTCAGGGCAGGGGTCCTATTGTTAGCTAATACTCCGATATGTCCCCTCAGGGCACCGATTAAACAGGTTGATTTCAAGAATGTGATTTAGTAAATAAAGGGCCAGTTGGCCCTGTTCATTTCTTTTCCTTTCGTTACCTTTCATAGAGCCGATTTAACATGGTAAAATATGAATGTTTTCTGTGTATATTTATTCGTATAACATGTATTAATGTAGTGTGTATTGGCATGATGTGTCTTGTAGTTTAAGTAGTATGTGTTTATTTGTAATGTGGTATCAGTGATAGTGGTAGTTAAGTGATGAAAGAGTGTGTGAGATAATTAAATATGGGCAGTGTAGTATTTACTAGGCGATAAATTCTTTATTATTCCGTCATTAAGTGAACTCATACATGATATTTAATAGTGAACGTAATATAGTATAATGATTCCGTGTACAAGGTCACATTCAGTTGTTCAAGGGTTGATTACATCGTCGCTAGCCCTAGTGTCAAAAGTCAGTACTAACTGCCATTCGCATGTCAATGTGCTTAGTGATTTAGTTTTCGTGAAATTGACCTTTCTTTTCAAAATAAAACCTGGAAGGTATAATTCACAGCCTATATGGATGTACAGTTAGGTCAAGTGACCCAAAATTAATATATTCTGAAAGTTTCAACATTCTGCATAGTCTAGAAATCGAAATATTTAAATAAATAAACAATGCGTAAATTTTTAACAGAAGTCGGGCGATATGATGCTAGTTCTTCGCTTTGAAAATATATTAAATGTCCATTTTTCTTCGTGGCTGTAGAATTTCATTGTTGATGCAGAATTTTATAAACATTAGACATTATCGCAGATAATTCTATTTTCAGTGAACATACATAGGATTTTTTTTTCGTTCTTAATAAAGCTACCAGGTATTACATAGTATTGTGTGTGGGATGAAAGAGTCTCGGGTTCGAGTGAGGTTGTCGTGCGGTGATCGGAGCGGGAAATGTTTGTAGTGATTATAGATTTTAAAGTATTATGATGAAATGTGTAAATAGGCTGGGCGTAGATAGAGGAAACAGGGTGTTTGTAGAATATAGCGTCGTGGCAAATGAATATTAATGTGAATATGAATATTAATAAGTATATGAATATTGTAGTAAATGAATATAGAATATAGGACACCCATATAGTTAAATATATAGTAGCCCAGTGAATACTTCGCCGCGTGTTGATATATAGATATTGAATAGATACGTGTAGCTACAAACATCTCAAGTTCTGACCCCTGCACCATAATATCACGCGGACCGGAGGGCGATATATAGTTGGACTATGGTAATACTTTGTAGTTTTATGTGTTATAGTAATAATCAACCATAGTAATACCATCTGATAGAATGGGTAGCATCATATAATCGTTGACTAGACATATTGAATAATAAATTATGAAAAGACAGTAGTAGTTATACAACAGGGCTGTAGTGAATTATATTTTCTGGTCGTTTTTTTTTTAAAAAATAGAATGCACCACTCCGTGAGATTTTTTTTCCCACGTTACCTACTCGGGCTAGCTTACAATGTTCATGGAGGCGACAGCTCTGACTGGGTACAGAATCAAAACAATTAGTTATTGAAATTTATTTTCGCGTACCCGGATGTCGACCCCTAGTCCCTTTAAGTATTTTCATTTCTTTTCTTAGTTTAATTAGACGAGGGAAATTAACGACATCCCAGACTGTGGCGTGTCTGCGCAGGGTAGCTATCGGTGAGGTTTGGCATAGAAATCACCGATCCAAAATTCAGTTTATTTAATTTTTTTTATTTCGGCAAATCATTAGTTAGGGATATCTTAGATAATACTTCTATTCTAGTTTCATTACTGTCCTCGAACCTTCTTAGTTTTTCTAAGGGGTCGAATATTTTTTTTTACTTAGAGATTTCAAAATTGGGGACGCAGTTACCTGGTCCCTTTCCCCCTCTCCTTTTATCCTGCTGGTCTGGGCCGGATACGGGGATCGGATTTCAATCTTACAAGCCAACTCTTGTGGGATTGGGATCTGATGGACACAGAACTTGCATCCTTGGCAGCAGGGCGCCCCTTGAGTCTACGTATTTGAGTAGACCACCCTTTTTGGCATGTTAAGAATATTTTGGCTATGGATTTTGTTGAGAGCGAAATTCGACTTCTAACTTTGTAGCGTTAGTTATTTCTCACTTAAGTCTTTGGCGCCCCTATTCTTCGTCTTCCTTCTTCTCTATCTCTCTCTCTGTCTTCATTTCTTCAAGTTTTTTTTAAATTTTTTTCAACCTTCCCCCCCCCAAGATTTTGAACTTGTTACTTACGATTTATTTAACGTACAACTCTGATCTGAAATTACCAGCTGAGACGTTGCAAGACACGATTCATGGATAAAGTAGATAATGATTGGGTCCTCCATCACATTTTGACCTATCGCCGAAATGAACAAAGACTTCGTAGTTGACGACACTTCGATTACGTTCTTTCACCGTCGTCCCTCTTAAGTTTTTTTTAATCCGTTGGTCACTTTCCTTTCTGTTTTGGTTTTCAATTACTTTGTAGTTAACCTGGGCCCAGAAATTGTATTTTGATTTACCTAGTTATATCTAGAAATGCTCTGTGTTACGTGCCTGCCTCACAAAGTTTTTTTTCCTCCTTCATGATTTAAACACGAATTGATTATATAAAAGTTAAAAATTTATAGACGCGCGGTATCAGATAAAATTTAATTTGTTTCCAAATGTAATGTTGGAAGTCATTTGTTTTCTTGGACAATGTTGCAACCTTGTAAAATTTTATTGTTGGGGATGATTAATTTAAATGTGTGCGCATTTATTGAATATAAATAAATATATATATATAGAGAGAGAGAAATAAATACTTCGAAATATATGTGTAATTAGTATGTGAATATGATGTTAAAGTAAAAGTATGATATTAAATGTATTATGAATATATGTAAGAGCGCTCGTGTCTGTCCCCCTAGACGTGTATTGGTTGCTATAGTTTACCAGAAGTCTTCCGACGAATTTAAGAACGTAGATTTTGTTAAGAATACCGCCGTGCACTTAAGTAATTTTCCTTTTCTTCTGAATCAATGTAAGTGATAACCTCTGTAATTATATAATGGCATGCATTGAAAAAATATCGGCAGGTCTAAACGTAACCCACATCATAACAAATATTATCCCTGAACAATTAACCTAAAACCATTGTGGAAAGTGTACCTTGAATCCGTCTCACCTTCATATGTATCCTGTGACTTGACCAGTTTTTTTTTTTATCCTCAATTTGAACCATCATACTCCGTACACCTGTGGAAGATCATTTTTTTTTTAATCCGAACCATGTATAAATATATACGAAAGTGATCCTAATGAAAGGTCTCGTGAAGTGTCCCAGTGTTGGATAAATAACTTGAAATTATTCGATTAATAAGTTTGGAAATAGATCGTCTAAGAGGAGAAACATCCTCTAGTGAAAGTTATTTTCTCAAAATTCCCTAGATGGGTAAAGCGTCGTAATGTGCGATTGCAGACATAAACTGTTACGAGTTACAAACCAAATATAGACGATAAATGGTTTTGTAAACCGATAGTTAGATATATATATAGATATATAAATGACCACAAACTAAGTCAAATGGAGCGAAATGTTTTGGACACTATGAGTAGTGCGTGATTTGTGATTTGAACGCTCAAAATCATTAATATTTTATTACCCGATGTGAGGTAGAGACTCATATAAGTTCTGATACACTTAAAAGTTTTTTTTTCCTCTTTGTCCAATTTTTTTTAAGTGAAATAAGTGTCTTCTTTGCATATGTTGCAAATCATAATTTTGCTTTAGCATGCCTAAGATATGATATATGTAATAATTCCTTTTTTCTTTTCTTTTGTCAATATGATTGAATATATAAAAATTTACTAAAATATAACACTATGTACTCTATTAATATATAACTAAGAATTTGTGCTTTTAATATTTTTTTTCTCATAATTATTTGTTTGTCTTCTCTTTTCACTATGAATGTAATAAACTATTTGTACCCTTGTAGCTAGTTGATTTTCCTTTAAACATATATACACTGTCCTGAGTGAGTGAGCGTGTGAATGCATGATAGATTTAATTTAAGTAATTTTAGTGATATCATTTGTCATATTAACATCTGTAATATATGTGTCATGTTTTAATATATATGTTAAGGTAAATAACCTAGGTTATGAAGGACCGTCACTAACGGTTTAAATCGGCTCGAGGAGTGAAGCAAAAATAGCAAGAATAAGCCTAAATACGACATCTTTCTTCCAGGAAGTTGAGATTCTTATTGATACGATACATAAATTTATATTGAGTTTATAAGTTTGATTTTTTTTTTTCCTTGGCTAATTCATATGTGTGGTCGATCCTAGTGAACAGAGTTCAGATGCTGGATGGTTATCAATCACCAGTTGGAATAACATCACAAAGAATTAAATTCCACTTTTCTCATTTCCAGGTCTAGGTCTGGGCAACCCCATGATCGTGGTGCCTGGAGCTAGGTCTGGGTGGTATGAGGGAACATGTGTCGATTCCGAAGCATTCCGAAATTGATTAGTCGTTAATAACATTTAGAATGATTCATCTTTCAACGACTTTCTCGACTTCTTACTATATTTCCGGAATTATCCAGTAATCTGTTTCTTATTAAAATACCCTATTTCTTTTCTTTTTTCTTTTCCTACCTCCTTCTTTTACCCTTCTACTTTCTTCTCTTTCTTTCCTATTTCTAAATGAAAGAAAACGGAGTCATGACAGAGTAGTCGCTATTGGCACGGTCAATAAGTTGTTTAGATGAGTTTTCTTCGGGAGTCCGATATGAAGTAATTAACAATAACAAGAAAGTTTGTTGGAATTTAATTTATTAGAAAATAATCTGGATTTCAATCAGTAGGTGATGTTTCGTAATCATCCTCGTTAAAGAGAATTAATTTTAGCGACTCCTCTCCAACCTCTACATTAGCTCTTTTATCTTCGTTTTTTTTTAACGTTTTCTTTCAATATTGGCTAACCGTGACAGGACCTGTTGCCCTGGAAACGGTGGTTTCTATGGCAACGGACGACGATTTTCTTTCAATATTGGCGACCGTTGACATCGGATAGTTACCATGGAAACAATTGTTTTCCCTGGTAACGAATCTGAAATTATTTATTAAACACTGTTTAGGATCGAGCACATATTGATTTGGCCACAAAGATGAATAATTAAAAAGTCACAGTGAGATTAAATAATTATAGTCATTGGCTATTCTGCTATCTTTGTCTCTCTCTGTAGAAAGGGGGAAATGAAGGAATTTGTCAAAGTAAATTCTAAAATTTGAAAATGCTGGAAGTTGACCCAAGGAGGGAATTAGATAGGAGTCCCTTAATTTATGAATAATACCTGATTAATAAGTCTTGTTAGTTGA
The DNA here is from genome assembly GCF_964235325.1 of Thermobia domestica. NCBI lineage: Eukaryota > Metazoa > Arthropoda > Insecta > Zygentoma > Lepismatidae > Thermobia > Thermobia domestica. The sequence goes on from NC_137456.1 coordinate 234,343,730, forward strand.
TAAGTATATAATTGCATGTGTTTATATTGTGTCTTTTTGGGTGTAAGCTATGGCAACCAATAGAGAAGTCGTATCACACGAGAACGCGGAAGTCTCATGTACACAATGTACATTAGAAAGTAGTGAGAAAAGAGCTCGCGTCTCTCGTAGGCTAGTGAGGTGTCACGAATGTGGGCTGAAATGGATTCATTTCAGTTGTATTAATTTAGAGGATACTGCTGAAAATGCAGAAAAGGTCCGGGCTGGTGAAATAGTTAAATATTGTAAAGAATGTGAAGGGAAGCTCCACCAGTCGCGTGAACCCATGAGTTTATCCTCTGAAAAGGAAAATGAACATCCCGATTCGGACGGTGAACGAGGGTATAGTACCCCGAAGAACCGAGGCCAAATATCTCCAGTGGAGATATCTGACCTCGATGATGATGAAAGAGATGGGGATCCAGTTGGTGATAAACCCAAAGAAAAGAAAAGGAAGACTGGGTCATCTAATAATGACGCTCTCCTCCTTTCATTGCAACAAATGCTACAGGAAATGAGACGCGAAATAAATGAAAATATAGATAATAATAGCCGAGAGATGAGACGCGAAATGAATGAAAATAGCCGCGAAATAAATGAAAAAATAGATAATAATAGCCGAGAGATGAGACGCGAAATGAATGAAAATAGCCGCGAAATAAATGAAAAAATAGATAATAATAGCCGAGAGATGAGACGCGAAATGAATGAAAATAGCCGCGAAATAAATGAAAAAATAGATAATAATAGCCGAGAGATGAGACGTGAAATAAATGAGAAATTTGACACCTCGAAACGAGAAACCGAATCTCGATTCGAGGTGCTAACCCAGAAAATTGACAACATATGTTCGGACTTTGCTGCCTCAATAACCACGTTGAGGGAGCAAACGTCTACTGAAATTGATTTGGTCAGATGCGAGGCTCAGCAGTCCCTAAAGCAATATCAGCAGGAGACTGAGGGTAAATTAGATAATGTAAATTCTGAAATCGAACAAATAGATACCAAATTGCACGAGATTAACAATAAATTAGAAACACAGCAGGCCGAAATTGATAGTTTAAAGTCAACCTTGTCAGATTTATCATTAGAAACCAAACTGGAAATGACTGACCAAAAAATTTCGAAAATTCAGAACGAAATAGTAAATATTCAAAGAGAAATAACGAAACCTAGTTGCGGAAAACCAGAGGTAACCTATCCTTTCCCCGGTAGCGATTTCTCAGAAATATTACCTGCGATAACAACTACATGTAGCGCAGGAAAAGAAAATTTAACGTCAGTTGATGCACGGGATATTGCGACGCACTACCCATGCATCGGTCAGAACCAAAGTCGTGGTTCAATTCTAATAGTGTGCCGAATCAGTCGAGTGTTGTGACGACTACGGTCACTAGCGTGAGTGCTCCCTCCTCACATGGAGGTATACAATCACATAGCGCGTTGCCGGGAAGAGGAGATGGGTGCCATTCTGAGTCGTTGTTCACGGGTGCGATTGGTCCGGGGATGGAGCCCAACATATTCAATACGACCAACAAAATCCCTTTCACTTACATGGGTAATTATAACACCGCTACTACGTCGTCGGTGGTAAATCCGGTGACGACTCCGATTGTGCAGGATAATATGTTAATTCCCACCAACAATTCCCCTACTTATGTTAGTATGAGCTCTAAAGTGTCCCTCCGGGATATTGAACATTTTCCCACTTTCGATGGGAACATTGCGAACTGGTTACCTCGTGTTTTCCTGCTACCTAAAAGGTGAAAGTATCGGAACTCACAATTTCCAAAATCTTAAGCTTTTCAACTGTACTGAGGACAAAAAACGGGAACTTCTATCTCAATACCCAAAGTGAATGTTACACTGTCTCATTTGAGTGTATGAGAGTATGAGTGAGTAGTTAGTTTATTAGTACTAATACATGTTAACTCTATTCAACAAAATTTTGTTATTCAAACAAAATTTTTTTTAACGACGCCGGGGAACTGTAATATGCCATTACAGTCTAATGATATTATGTTCTTAATAGGAGGGTGCCCGAAATTTTTTGCACCGACTGTACTTGACGTTTAACAAAAAATTTCTGGCTGTTCAGATAATCCGTAAATTTTATTTGTTATTCTATTTCAAATTAACATGGAAAAACTGTAAAAATTCATTAGGAATTATAGTTTTGGGAATCAATACCTTTATTTATATTTTAAATTAGTTATAAGTCTTGTATATGGATATGTAAATGGATTATTACAATTCTTACGGTGTCAGTGCTATCCGAAAATATAGATCCACTATTGGACGGAACTTTCCAGATCAAATAACCAATCTAAAATTCGACAGAATTTTCAGGACCACCCTTCACCTCTCTTTTAGATACCTAGGTCCTTCTAAAATCTAGTTTAATCCAGTTTTTACCAAATTTTATTCGTTTCAAAGCCCCACCGCCAAAATGCTTAGTTTTGATTGGATGATAAACCCACGCTATGATATTAGGGCGCAATTATTCCATTCCAAGCCGGAAAATCTTGCTGACAACAGCCAGATTTCGATCGTCGAGCTTAAAAGGTCGCAACGGAGTGAGAAAAACTGCAAACAAGGTAATATTTGGGAGTTTTTTAACCTAAAATCGTTGGAAGTCTCTAGGAGCCAAAAAACTATTAAATTTCATACTAAAACTGAACTGAAATAGGAAGTGCAACATTGCAACGCCATGTTGAGCAGATATAATGAGTGATGGACAGGTTCCACGAAGTGCATCAGTTTGCTAGTGGTTCTTAAATATCCACAGACAGTTTCGGAAGAGTGGTGTTTTTTCCCTTTAAATACTTTTATCCTTAAAACTATTCCTGTTAGAGTTACGTTAGGCTTGCCCCCCTGTCCGTTCAGTAATCTGTCTGTGTAGTTAGTACGTGATTTTTTTTTCATACATGGCGGTATTTAATTTCTTTGTAGTTAAGACAGGTAGAATAATGCACGTGTAAATTTACAGTAGGGGCTCCTATCTGACTCCCAAATTGGGAGTCCGGCTTCCAGCGGGATGAGTTGAACATGTAGTTTGTTCCGGGTTCCTGCCCCTTCAGGGCAGGGGTCCTATTGTTAGCTAATACTCCGATATGTCCCCTCAGGGCACCGATTAAACAGGTTGATTTCAAGAATGTGATTTAGTAAATAAAGGGCCAGTTGGCCCTGTTCATTTCTTTTCCTTTCGTTACCTTTCATAGAGCCGATTTAACATGGTAAAATATGAATGTTTTCTGTGTATATTTATTCGTATAACATGTATTAATGTAGTGTGTATTGGCATGATGTGTCTTGTAGTTTAAGTAGTATGTGTTTATTTGTAATGTGGTATCAGTGATAGTGGTAGTTAAGTGATGAAAGAGTGTGTGAGATAATTAAATATGGGCAGTGTAGTATTTACTAGGCGATAAATTCTTTATTATTCCGTCATTAAGTGAACTCATACACGATATTTAATAGTGAACGTAATATAGTATAATGATTCCGTGTACAAGGTCACATTCAGTTGTTCAAGGGTTGATTACATCGTCGCTAGCCCTAGTGTCAAAAGTCAGTACTAACTGCCATTCGCATGTCAATGTGCTTAGTGATTTAGTTTTCGTGAAATTGACCTTTCTTTTCAAAATAAAACCTGGAAGGTATAATTCACAGCCTATATGGATGTACAGTTAGGTCAAGTGACCCAAAATTAATATATTCTGAAAGTTTCAACATTCTGCATAGTCTAGAAATCGAAATATTTAAATAAATAAACAATGCGTAAATTTTTAACAGAAGTCGGGCGATATGATGCTAGTTCTTCGCTTTGAAAATATATTAAATGTCCATTTTTCTTCGTGGCTGTAGAATTTCATTGTTGATGCAGAATTTTATAAACATTAGACATTATCGCAGATAATTCTATTTTCAGTGAACATACATAGGATTTTTTTTTCGTTCTTAATAAAGCTACCAGGTATTACATAGTATTGTGTGTGGGATGAAAGAGTCTCGGGTTCGAGTGAGGTTGTCGTGCGGTGATCGGAGCGGGAAATGTTTGTAGTGATTATAGATTTTAAAGTATTATGATGAAATGTGTAAATAGGCTGGGCGTAGATAGAGGAAACAGGGTGTTTGTAGAATATAGCGTCGTGGCAAATGAATATTAATGTGAATATGAATATTAATAAGTATATGAATATTGTAGTAAATGAATATAGAATATAGGACACCCATATAGTTAAATATATAGTAGCCCAGTGAATACTTCGCCGCGTGTTGATATATAGATATTGAATAGATACGTGTAGCTACAAACATCTCAAGTTCTGACCCCTGCACCATAATATCACGCGGACCGGAGGGCGATATATAGTTGGACTATGGTAATACTTTGTAGTTTTATGTGTTATAGTAATAATCAACCATAGTAATACCATCTGATAGAATGGGTAGCATCATATAATCGTTGACTAGACATATTGAATAATAAATTATGAAAAGACAGTAGTAGTTATACAACAGGGCTGTAGTGAATTATATTTTCTGGTCGTTTTTTTTTTAAAAATAGAATGCACCACTCCGTGAGATTTTTTTTCCCACGTTACCTACTCGGGCTAGCTTACAATGTTCATGGAGGCGACAGCTCTGACTGGGTACAGAATCAAAACAATTAGTTATTGAAATTTATTTTCGCGTACCCGGATGTCGACCCCTAGTCCCTTTAAGTATTTTCATTTCTTTTCTTAGTTTAATTAGACGAGGGAAATTAACGACATCCCAGACTGTGGCGTGTCTGCGCAGGGTAGCTATCGGTGAGGTTTGGCATAGAAATCACCGATCCAAAATTCAGTTTATTTAATTTTTTTTATTTCGGCAAATCATTAGTTAGGGATATCTTAGATAATACTTCTATTCTAGTTTCATTACTGTCCTCGAACCTTCTTAGTTTTTCTAAGGGGTCGAATATTTTTTTTTACTTAGAGATTTCAAAATTGGGGACGCAGTTACCTGGTCCCTTTCCCCCTCTCCTTTTATCCTGCTGGTCTGGGCCGGATACGGGGATCGGATTTCAATCTTACAAGCCAACTCTTGTGGGATTGGGATCTGATGGACACAGAACTTGCATCCTTGGCAGCAGGGCGCCCCTTGAGTCTACGTATTTGAGTAGACCACCCTTTTTGGCATGTTAAGAATATTTTGGCTATGGATTTTGTTGAGAGCGAAATTCGACTTCTAACTTTGTAGCGTTAGTTATTTCTCACTTAAGTCTTTGGCGTCCCTATTCTTCGTCTTCCTTCTTCTCTATCTCTCTCTCTGTCTTCATTTCTTCAAGTTTTTTTTAAATTTTTTTCAACCTTCCCCCCCCCCAAGATTTTGAACTTGTTACTTACGATTTATTTAACGTACAACTCTGATCTGAAATTACCAGCTGAGACGTTGCAAGACACGATTCATGGATAAAGTAGATAATGATTGGGTCCTCCATCACATTTTGACCTATCGCCGAAATGAACAAAGACTTCGTAGTTGACGACACTTCGATTACGTTCTTTCACCGTCGTCCCTCTTAAGTTTTTTTTTAATCCGTTGGTCACTTTCCTTTCTGTTTTGGTTTTCAATTACTTTGTAGTTAACCTGGGCCCAGAAATTGTATTTTGATTTACCTAGTTATATCTAGAAATGCTCTGTGTTACGTGCCTGCCTCACAAAGTTTTTTTTCCTCCTTCATGATTTAAACACGAATTGATTATATAAAAGTTAAAAATTTATAGACGCGCGGTATCAGATAAAATTTAATTTGTTTCCAAATGTAATGTTGGAAGTCATTTGTTTTCTTGGACAATGTTGCAACCTTGTAAAATTTTATTGTTGGGGATGATTAATTTAAATGTGTGCGCATTTATTGAATATAAATAAATATATATATATATAGAGAGAGAAATAAATACTTCGAAATATATGTGTAATTAGTATGTGAATATGATGTTAAAGTAAAAGTATGATATTAAATGTATTATGAATATATGTAAGAGCGCTCGTGTCTGTCCCCCTAGACGTGTATTGGTTGCTATAGTTTACCAGAAGTCTTCCGACGAATTTAAGAACGTAGATTTTGTTAAGAATACCGCCGTGCACTTAAGTAATTTTCCTTTTCTTCTGAATCAATGTAAGTGATAACCTCTGTAATTATATAATGGCATGCATTGAAAAAATATCGGCAGGTCTAAACGTAACCCACATCATAACAAATATTATCCCTGAACAATTAACCTAAAACCATTGTGGAAAGTGTACCTTGAATCCGTCTCACCTTCATATGTATCCTGTGACTTGACCAGTTTTTTTTTTATCCTCAATTTGAACCATCATACTCCGTACACCTGTGGAAGATCATTTTTTTTTTAATCCGAACCATGTATAAATATATACGAAAGTGATCCTAATGAAAGGTCTCGTGAAGTGTCCCAGTGTTGGATAAATAACTTGAAATTATTCGATTAATAAGTTTGGAAATAGATCGTCTAAGAGGAGAAACATCCTCTAGTGAAAGTTATTTTCTCAAAATTCCCTAGATGGGTAAAGCGTCGTAATGTGCGATTGCAGACATAAACTGTTACGAGTTACAAACCAAATATAGACGATAAATGGTTTTGTAAACCGATAGTTAGATATATATATAGATATATAAATGACCACAAACTAAGTCAAATGGAGCGAAATGTTTTGGACACTATGAGTAGTGCGTGATTTGTGATTTGAACGCTCAAAATCATTAATATTTTATTACCCGATGTGAGGTAGAGACTCATATAAGTTCTGATACACTTAAAAGTTTTTTTTTTCCTCTTTGTCCAATTTTTTTTAAGTGAAATAAGTGTCTTCTTTGCATATGTTGCAAATCATAATTTTGCTTTAGCATGCCTAAGATATGATATATGTAATAATTCCTTTTTTCTTTTCTTTTGTCAATATGATTGAATATATAAAAATTTACTAAAATATAACACTATGTACTCTATTAATATATAACTAAGAATTTGTGCTTTTAATATTTTTTTTCTCATAATTATTTGTTTGTCTTCTCTTTTCACTATGAATGTAATAAACTATTTGTACCCTTGTAGCTAGTTGATTTTCCTTTAAACATTTATATACACTGTCCTGAGTGAGTGAGCGTGTGAATGCATGATAGATTTAATTTAAGTAATTTTAGTGATATCATTTGTCATATTAACATCTGTAATATATGTGTCATGTTTTAATATATATGTTAAGGTAAATAACCTAGGTTATGAAGGACCGTCACTAACGGTTTAAATCGGCTCGAGGAGTGAAGCAAAAATAGCAAGAATAAGCCTAAATACGACATCTTTCTTCCAGGAAGTTGAGATTCTTATTGATACGATACATAAATTTATATTGAGTTTATAAGTTTGATTTTTTTTTTCCTTGGCTAATTCATATGTGTGGTCGATCCTAGTGAACAGAGTTCAGATGCTGGATGGTTATCAATCACCAGTTGGAATAACATCACAAAGAATTAAATTCCACTTTTCTCATTTCCAGGTCTAGGTCTGGGCAACCCCATGATCGTGGTGCCTGGAGCTAGGTCTGGGTGGTATGAGGGAACATGTGTCGATTCCGAAGCATTCCGAAATTGATTAGTCGTTAATAACATTTAGAATGATTCATCTTTCAACGACTTTCTCGACTTCTTACTATATTTCCGGAATTATCCAGTAATCTGTTTCTTATTAAAATACCCTATTTCTTTTCTTTTTTCTTTTCCTACCTCCTTCTTTTACCCTTCTACTTTCTTCTCTTTCTTTCCTATTTCTAAATGAAAGAAAACGGAGTCATGACAGAGTAGTCGCTATTGGCACGGTCAATAAGTTGTTTAGATGAGTTTTCTTCGGGAGTCCGATATGAAGTAATTAACAATAACAAGAAAGTTTGTTGGAATTTAATTTATTAGAAAATAATCTGGATTTCAATCAGTAGGTGATGTTTCGTAATCATCCTCGTTAAAGAGAATTAATTTTAGCGACTCCTCTCCAACCTCTACATTAGCTCTTTTATCTTCGTTTTTTTTTTAACGTTTTCTTTCAATATTGGCTAACCGTGACAGGACCTGTTGCCCTGGAAACGGTGGTTTCTATGGCAACGGAGGACGATTTTCTTTCACATTGTTCAAGTGATATCTTAGAGCATCTTCAGTAGGGGGTATATTTTTAAGGGATCTATTCTTCTGTGTGAAAAGTATCCTTCTGCATTCATTGACTGTTTTTGTTGCGCTGATTGTGACATACAGAAGTACTGTCAAATACTGTATCATATCAAAATCATCATCAGATAAAATGAATGAGGTAGACAATCGAATAAAGACGTCCGTTAGTTCTGGCAGTGTCTTCCACACATTCCAAGCTTTAGTTTTACTAACCCCATGAAAAGAAGATACTGTGTCACAACCCGTGTAAGCATGAAGAAACGGCAATGCTTCACAAGTTTCAGAACATACATTTTGTAACATTTCCGAGTGAAATAAACACACTGCTGAACAAGACTGCACTTATTTAATATAAAAACACATTTACACGTGACGTTTCAGTGTACGTCTGATGAGGATCTTGGCTAGAAGATCGAAACGTCACGTGTAAATGTGTTTTTATATTAAATAAGTGCAGTCTTGTTCAGCAGTGTGTTTATTTTTCTGATTTTATTCGCAAGACGTTGACTATGATTGTGTGTCAGTTCACAGAGTGAAAACTGTTTTCTGTTTTTCCCAACACCGTAAATAAAGTACAAGTTCTGCAAATCGACAGCCTGCAACACCTTCAGGGCCGCTGAAGCAATTATTATTACATCTGAATCTACTGTTGAAATTACATTTTTGTGGACACATAAAACTGCATCTTTCACATGTAGAAGAATTGTTGTATCTGCTTCTTCATGTGAACAAGGACACAGTTGGTTGTTGTTATGGCAGGATCCTACGAAAATTATGAGGTCTTCATCAGTGCAAATAACAACCTTACAACCAACTTCCAGTGATTCAATTTCAGAAGCAAGTAAGTGGAAAAGTTGCTTTTTATTTTCATCAACTTGCAAAAATTTCCTAAATATCATTGGGAATGGTGTTGTTCTTTTGATTAACATTTTTTCTCCAGAACCTCGTTCCAAACGAGTGTCAGCCTTACGACTTCTTGCCAACTACCTGTCAAATATTACATCAACTCTATCAAATTTCTGCAGGTGAGATTCTACGGCAGGTCGAAATATTTTGGTTGCAAATTCTCCAAATGTTTTAGATGAACCTGGAATAAGAGAATGTATAAGGGCAGCACCATCTATAACAATAGCCGAGCAAAATGAAATACTAGAGTCACTGTCATGATTCTCACAAACATCAGAAAATAAACAGGTAATAATGTCAGACTTTCTTGATGGTTTGCGAAGTTTTCCGAACTCGCTAATAGAGGGAGGATATGTGTGAGTTTCGTTAGAAAAAAATGTTATAACGTCAGGTTGCCTAATCTGACTCGCCACATACAATTTGCATAATATATTTGCGTCCTTTCTCAGGACTGTTGTTTGCATTTGAAGTGTTTAGATTTCCCCTTTGTCATTCTGTTGTTAAATAACACTAAATTACACCTTTTAATTACTGTATGAATTTATGTTTTCCCTTCAATCAACCTCTCTTGTACAAAATTTTCATACAGACATCTTCCAAGATTCCTGGCTTCTCTGACCGACTTCTCTGCATCTTTTGTTGCACACATTTTGCTAACTGCTGTTGTTAATATATCTTCTTCAAATGGGTTACCATAGTTTCTAAAGGAAGCTACAACATATAAAACGTGTTCCTTATATCTCTTTTAAAAAGATTTGCTGCTTTCCTTATGCTGTACGTCATTTTCATCACCTGCATCTTTTTCACCATTGAAAACTGAAAACTGTTCTTCAAAGTCAGATATCATTTTTACAATATCTGGCTCTGCAACCATCCATTTCAAAAGTGCAGCAGGTTTGTCAAAAAGTCCTATTGCTCCACCAATTCCTTTAACTTGTTTGTTATTTTGCTCATGCAAATAGTCATCCGCCATTGCTCTTCTGGCTTACGAATTTGCCTTTCATGAATTCTTTATATATAAACGGATGGCGCATCTCCAGTTCTTTCAGTGTTTTGATTAAAACTGGCAACCAGCGGGCATAATTTGTGTGATTTTAAACAAAGATCCAGGGACATATATCTTCCAGAATAGTTTTGAATTGTACAAAATTTCCTTCACGCACACTTTGTAAGAAAGAGAGCAATAGAATCTGTAGTTCCATAGTTACTGACCAAAAAATAAATTGCGGAGATTCTTCATTGCGTAGATTACAACATTCGTTAAAATCTAAATATGACATTCCTTCAGAGACATTGATATATTTATATGCTTCGTATGCTTCTGTTTTCAAAATATATAGTGCAGCCACTGTTACTTGGTGAGCATAGCGAGCGCGCTTGACATGAGAGCACGATAGAAGCGATTCAGCTCGTCCAGTTGATGTTACTCTAGCATCAACTAATATATCAGTCCATGAGATTACTGAGATTACTTAAACAACATGAGATTACTTAAAAACACATAGTTAACATTTAACTACAATAATACCTTTGGATTTACTTATAAGGTCTGAACACGTCATTCAAAATTTTAAAAACTATTTTTTCGTTGTTATGACAGTAAATGGCATGTTTAGTTTTGCATTAAAATGGATGTAAATATGCCATAATTCTTTATATTTGTAAATCTATTACCTTAATATTTTTAAAAGCGCGTTATTTGAATTTAGCATGCCAATGAACATATAAACTGGCCCGAAGAACGGCAAAATTGGAGTATTTTCAGTTTGTGCCGCCATTTTGGACGCCATCTTGAATTCGGTCCGACGGGGTGATCATCGGTTTTGTGTCCCGGCGGATTTTCATTCAACATGTTATAATTAATAAATGTGCCAAGTTTCATACTGGTATCCAGAATAGAAATATTTTTGTGCCAAGCGACTGCACTAAAAGAGAAATGCCTCAATAATTATTACAGTCAGTTTTGTCGCCTTTCTTGTGAATTGGAACAATGATTGATTCTTTCCACTCTTGTGGCAATTCCTTCTTGTTCTAGATAAGGAGAATCAGTTTGTATATCTTGTTCCACAATTTTTCCTCCAGCTGAATTTAACTCAACCAGAATTCCGTGGAACAATGATTGATTCTTTCCACTCTTGTGGCAATTCCTTCTTGTTCTAGATAAGGAGAATCAGTTTGTATATCTTGTTCCACAATTTTTCCTCCAGCTGAATTTAACTCAACCAGAATTCCGTGGAACAATGATTGATTCTTTCCACTCTTGTGGCAATTCCTTCTTGTTCTAGATAAGGAGAATCAGTTTGTATATCTTGTTCCACAATTTTTCCTCCAGCTGAATTTAACTCAACCAGAATTCCGTGGAACAATGATTGATTCTTTCCACTCTTGTGGCAATTCCTTCTTGTTCTAGATAAGGAGAATCAGTTTGTAAATCTTGTTCCACAATTTTTCCTCCAGCTGAATTTAACTCAACCAGAATTCCGTGGAACAATGATTGATTCTTTCCACTCTTGTGGCAATTCCTTCTTGTTCTATATAAGGAGAATCAGTTTGTATATCTTGTTCCACAATTTTTCCTCCAGCTGAAATTAATTCAACCAGAATCCCGTCTACATCCGGTGATTTATGTTTCTTTCATTTCTTTATAGCGAGTTGTATTGTTGTTCGACTAGGCTTTACAATATGCGGGCCTGCTGTGTGCATATCCCTTGCTCCACGAACATAAGTTTTTTTTTCTACGTGTTAAACAAGTCGTGAAAGAAATCTTTCAATATATTTAAGATGTTATCTGTGTCAATGAGAATTGTTCCGTCGGCTTTCTTTAATATATAAGCGCAAGATTGATATCTTTTCTTAAATTTATTGATGTCCTTAAATTTATAATTAACTGTGTCATACAGGGTTGAGACCTTTTGGTAAGTTTAAAAGTCGAACAAACTTATCGAACATCTGCAAATCGATATTCCTCATACCGAAAATTAAACATGAAACAAATTATTAAGAAAAAATGTAAAGGCCTATTTATGAATGAAGATTGCAATGAAATATTTTTTGGTCGTTAGGGAACACCTCAACTGATCCATTAAACCAATAAAGAAGTCAAAGGATAACAATCATTAACAACGATTTCATTGCTGCAAACGCGAAAAAAATTAACGAATGAACTTTATCAATGTCTCGGTGATCATAAGTAATTTACGTAGAGGAGGGATGCATATGTGGAAACACATTAACATGGAAAATTGCCTCAAAATGCCTTAGAATGTTAGAAATATGAGACCATAATTCGCAAGTGCAAAAACCATCTACGTAAACTATAAAAAAAAATTGGAATATGTACTAGCATATTTCGATTTTTAACAAACTGAGGGTAATGTGGAACACCCTAAAATTACAGTATATCAATGTGTAAACCAATAAGTTGTCGGATCATAGTATGTTTTTAATCTGTACATGAAACAAAGACAACAAAAGATTTTAAATGATTACAAAGTAAAAAGCTCAAAGTTACAAAGTATACAAATTTCGATTCAAGGTTTTGTTGTCAACAGACAAAGATGTTATATAGGTAAGTCCTATATGCAGAAATCACAAATATAAATGTCTGTTTCCACACCGGCACACTCAGAGTGACTCCATTCCTCGCATAATTGACATTGAATCCATAGTTCACCATACATATCTTTCGAAAATGGATTCCCACAAAATATGCATAGGGCGTCTTTTTTGGTGGGCTCTTCTACTCCAACTGGAAAGTAGACTGCAGTTTTTTTTAATGGAGGAGGTACTTTGGGCATTTTTCTAGTTTTCGTACCGGCTGCAGGTAGCTTCTGTTTAGGTCTTGTCTTACTTTTAAATAAGGATTCTTCGAGCTGCTTTTTGTACGCAGACGATGTGAAAACAGTGCAAGAACTCGGCTTACGACCTCTCGAAGTCTTTCTCTTCAAAGGGGGTACTTTCATGATTTCATGTGGTGACACACAAACTTTTGAAACGGTACTGGAAACGTTGGGATCCTCTGAACAGGTGCTCGGTACGCTGAGATTCTCTGAAGAGGTGCTTGGTACGCTGCACTGGGATCCTCTGAAGAGGTACTCGATAGACATGTGGAAGTGCATCATTGAAATGACCTCTATTGAGTAATGTTCGGAAACGTAACACCTGGCTAAATAACTCGAAAGGTGGATAATTGTTGTAAATTCAAATGAATACATCAAGATACAAATGAAATTGAATATAAATTCCGTTGATGCTGCAGGTAAATAGCTACAGGCAAATGGTTATCGATCTGAACCCAGATATTCATATGGTTAATTTCATGCAATATTTGGTTTATGTTGAATTTTGAATGTGATCCCATTGAGTGCCCAAAATGCAACTTTGTGTTGTTTTAGTACACATATGAAACTACAATCTGGACAATTTTTAAGAAATTCATAGGGACATTTCTATGTGAAATTCAAAATTCAAATTTTAATTTGAATTTTTTAAGTGTTTGTATTTTTCATTATACATGTTTCTTTTTAATATAGTACAACTTATAGAGCAATCTTTAAGCTTTCGAATGGTGTTTGTTCATGTCTCTAGTTTTCATATTAACCATTTTATGACAATTTTCAAAAATCACTGTAACTGAAAAAATGCCCCTTTTTGAAATTTTTGAACATCCTGTATGGGGGCACTTTCAGAATAAAAGGGGTAATATTTGGGATTTTTCATCTACCACTGTTATAAAGCTGTGCACCAATTTTTACAAAAATCTAAGATAGTCAGGTCAGATTTTGTCATTTCATTGGTTGATTTCACATGGAATGTCCCAAATATGTATACATAAGTATCATTCCTTGTATTTATAATATGTAAAGTAGTGCTTTAGAGTTTTAAAGAAATATATCTGTATATTTTTTGTGTGTTCTTTATTTTATCGTAGAATTTCAAAAGAATAATGTTCAAGTAAACCCTATGTTGGATACGGATAACTTTTGCTAAAAAATCACATAAATCAAGCTATTGGCGTATCTTCGATTTCCATTGTGAAATTCCCTGCAGTCATTTTAAACATACATTTTATGTATGAAGATTTTAACCCAAACCAACCTTCTGGTCGTTGAAATAATACGCTACCAGAAAGTCAACGTTTTTACACTCTAATGACAGAGTTTATAAGCTTAGTCGATATATTTCTTCTGGTCATGTTGGAAATAAAAAAACAGTGAATGAGCAAATCTTTGACCATTACACAAATATAAGCCAATTCATATATATGTTTTGTGTGGGAGGCGGGTTGGGGGAGAGATATAGAAGAGAGACTTTATTTGATCGATATTAGCTTGAGATGTACTCAGTTTTTTTTCTTTTGGAGGAAAGACAGTCTCTTCTACTTCATACAAATTAAAAATCTATTTATATACGACAAAGTGTCTTTACGGTTGCTCAATATCTCTAGTTTCTGAAAGTTACGTTCTGAACGTTTAAGTTACAATTACAAGGAACATAGTTCCTTTTTACTATAAGTGCCACTAGTGCAATTGAACTAATTGCGGTTCTCCGAAATCAAACCTTTTGTATATTACTTAAGAAAAAGAAAAAAAGAAAAAAATACAAAATTATTTTTTAAACAAATTAGTCTTGTTTCACATTGTGGATCACGGTAGGCCTCCAAACTGCATGGGTTCAATATGGAAACAAGACGTGATTTATGTACGAAATCCTGTTTCAATAGATAGATAATGGAGAAAATTGAACTCTTTATGAGACACCAAATCAATGCCGAAAAGTTTTCCCACTATTTCTTACCATGTTTGTTGTATGAGGATACAATATTGTCTTTAAATAGAGCAGCCAGTTTCAAATGGTGTCCTGCGACGAAATCACTGATATGCTGGAAGAAAGTTAGGATATTGAAATTAGGCCTAATTATAGTCATAATCGTCATCATCATAGGCATTCTGCCATTATTGGCAGGTCACTTGCTGCAACCGAGAAGCTTTATGCTCCACGGTCTTCCGCTAACCTCTTCGTCTTCGCGTATGGTTTTTCTGTTTTGATATTGTTCATTATTTGTAGTCTCCTTCACCCTCTCCTTCTCTTTCCTTCCACCATACTGTCTAGCACGTCCCTTGTGATACAATTCCTTCTTAATCAATGTCCCAACCAGTTTCTCTTCCATTCCTTAATAATAACTAAAATTGTTCTTTTCTCCCTCATTATTTCTAACACCCTCTTATTCGTTTTCCGCTTGACCCAGCTAATTCTTCCCATTTGCCTCCACACCCACATTTAGAAAATTTCCAATCTTTTTCATCTTCTTTGCGTAATGTCCATGTTTTTAACCCATATAGCATAGTACTCCATACAAAGCATTTTATAAGTCTTTTTCTCAACTCTGTTCAAGATCCGACAAGTTAGTCTTTTCTTTCTTCTAAAGGTTTCTTTCGCCATTTCTATCCTTGCTTTTATTTCACTTTCACATTTCATATCATCATTAATAACACTACCCAGGTATCGAAAACTAGTCACCTGTTCCATTTTATCCCCTCCTATTTCTACATTTGACACCGACCCCTCCGTTCGAATTTTCATTTTTTTTTGGTTTGTTTCTAACATTTATTTCCATCCCTTTCCCACGTTTTCCAACATATTATTGATTTTCTCTTTAGATTCTGCAACAAGCACCATATCATCTGCAAACCGTATACACCTAATCACTCTACCTCTTACTGAAATGCCGTCTTCATTTTGTAGGCTTTTTTTCACTCTCTCTTCTAGATAGATATTAAATAATGTGGGCAAGAGACAACATCCCTATCAAGTTCCCCTTTAAAATTGTTCTCACCTCTCTCATTTCTTTCCCTACTGTAACACTTATTCATACATGTTCCTTATGAGTCTTTGGTCTTTCCATTCCAATCAAACCTTCTTAGAGCTTCAAACAATAATTCCCAATTCAATAAATGCAACGTGCATCTCTTTCTCTTTTCTATAAACCTTTCATAGATCACCCTTAATAACCCAATTGCATCTCTTGTGCCCTTACCTGTCCTGAACCCGAACTGTTCCTCCTCAACTTAATTTCGTCTTCCATACAACCTTTTGTTCAAAATTCGAAGCAAAATTTTAGCTGCATGAGATATGAGACTAATAATTCTATAATCCTCACATCTCTTCGGGTTCGATCTCTTAGCCATCGGTATCATGATCTTCAGGAAGTCTTTTGGTCATTATCCAGTTTCATATATTTCACTGCAGAGTCGAAACAATTTCTTCTTGCCATTGTTCCCCATGTTTTGAATGAATTCGATTGGTATATTATCTATCCTGGTTTCCTTTCCATTCCTAATCTCTTAAATAGCTTTTTCAAATTCATCCCGAAGAGTAGTAAACCCTTTATCAACCTCGCCTATTTCGTCTTCTACTTCAACCTGTAGGCCATATGGTTTGTTCCTACTCTCTTTAACTCCTTAAAACATATTCTTTCCATCTTATTAAGACTCCAATTCTCTTGCTGAGTAAATTTCCATTCTTATTTTCTACGACCATCGTATCATCTCCTTGCTTCCTCCGCAGTTCCATAGATTTCACCTCCTTGCACATTTCCTCGTGTTTTCCAACTCTCTCTAATTCTTCTATATTTGCATTTTTTTCGTAAATCTCTTCCCTTGCTCTGTCTGTTTCACTTCGCAACTCGTTGTTTAACTTCCTGTACATCTTTTTTCTGCCTTCTTCTGTATCAACCTGTTTCCACGTTTTCCTTTCCCTCAATTTCTGCAACATCTGTTCTGTAACAAATGGTTTCCTAGCAGTTTTGTGTTTGAGGTAAACTATTACTTCTTCTGCAGCCTGTCGTATGCAAAGTTTAATATATTACCACCGTCTGTTACTACCTGCACATATCCTTTCCTCGTTTGAGTATATTTTTCTCCGAATTTCTCAAGAAAAAGGTTTCTCAGTTTCTCGTTTTTTAACTTTTCAATACGCAACATCTTGTTGCCTACTTTTCTTTTGCCTAATTATAGAAAAAAAAATTGTTGTTTACAGTATACCTTTCAAAATGTTACTAGTAATTACAAGTGATCAAAAAGTCATAAATCTTTCTTTTCATTCAAATAACAGTTGGTGATAATTGAAGCAAGTAACATCTAATACAGTACCACATCAGACCACTGTATACAGACGTATAGGCATATTCGGAAATGCCTTCCCAGGATGTGCCTCTGCATAGAATTCCGCAGTGCTTTCATAATTCAAACTCAAAATTCTTGTGTAGCCTTCCACAACGAAAATTATTTCTTCTGGGGTGTACATTCTGCTGTTCTTTACAGTATTATATGTTCCCTTCCTCAATTATCAATAGGCCTACCTATCTCTAGAAGCAAAAAATAGAATATTAAATATTTGCACTATGGGTTGCGTTACTTTCTGATCACTACACTGAGTAAAATCCGTTACAAATACACGGAATCCATAAATTTACTACGCAAACCTATACGATCATACGTCATCCATATGCTACATACGTATTGCCTTTTTTTCCGCTTAGATGTTACATCATGATGCTGCAAGATGTCTGATATCTTACAGTCTTCCGTATATTTCATACATAGAAGTATGTTACTTACAAGGAAATGGTCCCAACCTTAGTCCGAATTGGACGAAATTTCGTATAGATACTAACTTGAGGTCGCTGAATAGCGTGGGAATAGTTATTCGATTCGCGTGATATACAGGGTAATGCAAAACAAATGCAACATAAGGCAACTATGTAATCCGAGTCCAGCAAGAAATTGTAACCAGGGATGTTGATCCTCCGTATATCATCCGTTATGACTTATGACTGTCTTCGGAGATTAAGGTTTCATTTGTTCATCACGTGATCGGCATGCGCATCTCCAACGATGATTTCGAATGTACTTGGATTAACCTGTCGTTTGAATCTGCTGTTTGTGGGTAAAAGAGAGACTTTCTATATTTGAAGGGCTTATGCAGAATGAAAGTCTGACATGCACAGCAAGCGAAATTGACAAACAAGGCGCGGCGTGCCGCAAGCGAACATGTCAGTTGGCTGTTTCTTTTGCCAAACTTTGTCTATTACTGTTTACTTTACAGTCGCTGGAACCCAGCTTCCTTTCTATTGTTGACCTTCCAAGGTGCTACTGCAATTGGTAAACAGTGTGATTTCAGGGATATATGTCCTGAAAGACTCGTACTTCTTTCCAAGATCTGAACATCGAAGAGTATTTCTCCTTTCATTTTCATGTGGAACTCCCTTTACTTAACGGGAGATGTTCCTGTGACGCCACTGTGTTCCTCATTACCGCCTTGAGATTTTGCATATTCATTTTCGTATCCAAATGTGGACTTTTATCGTTCTATACCAGTGAATTAAAGAATGTTTCTATGTTATTTTACTTTCGCTTCACCCTGAATATCTAGCAAAGTATTCAAAAGCGAATCGAATGACTATTCCCACGCTATTCACCGACCTTAAATTAGTATCCATACGAAATTTCATCCAATTCGGACTCGGATTACATAGTTGTCTTATATTGTATTCTTTTTGCATCACCCTGTATATCTCGTAAAGTACGCAAAAGCGAATTCAATGACTACACCCACGCTATTCACCGACCTTAAATTAGTATCCATACGAAATTTCGTCCAATTCGGACTCAGATTACATAGTTGTCTTATCTTGCATTCTGTTTTGCATCACCTTGTATATCTCGTAAAGTACACAAAAGCAAATTCAATGACTATTCCCACGCTACTCACCGACCCTAAATTAGTATCCATACGAAATTTCGTCCAGTTCGGACTCGGATTACATAGTTGTCTTATGTTGCATTCTGTTTTGCATCACCCTGTATATCTTGTAAAGTACGCAAAAGCGAATGGAATGATTATTCCCACGGTATTCACCGACCTTAAGTTAGTATCCATACGAAATTTTTGTCCAATTCAGACTCGGATTACATAGTTGTCTTTTGTTGCATTCTGTTTTGCATCATCCTGTATATCTTGTAAAGTACGCAAAAGCGAATCGTATGACTATTCCCACGCTATTCACCGACCTTAAATTAGTATCCATACGAAATTTCATCCAATTCGAACTCGGATTACATAGTTGCCTTATGTTGCATTCTGTTTTGCATCACCCTGTATATCTCGTAAAGTACGCAAAAGCGAATGGAATGACTATTCCCACGCTATTCAACGACCTTAAGTTAGTATCCATACGAAATTTTGTCCAATTCAGACTCGGATTACATACTTGTCTTTTGTTGCATTCTGTTTTGCATCACCCTGTATATCTTGTAAAGTACGCAAAAGCGAATCGTATGACTATTCCCACGCTATCCACCGACCTAAAATTAGTATCCATACGAAATTTCATCCAATTCGAACTCGGATTACATACTTGTCTTATGTTGCATTCTGTTTTGCATCACCCTGTATATCTTGCAAAGTACGCAAAAGCGAATGGAATGACTATTCTCACGCTATTCACCGACCTTAAGTTAGTATCCATACGAAATTTTTGACCATTTCAGACTCGTATTACATAGTTGTCTTATGTTGCATTCTGTTTTGCATCACCCTGTATATCTTGTATATCTTGTAAAGTATCATGAAACGTCTTATATTAAAATTGTTGTAATTTAAAAAATGACTGAACTAGGAGAATATCAACCATGTTTCGTTTGCCGGGTTCTCTGTGTAACTTGCTTCTAGATATTTTATATGCATCTTACTTGGATGTGACATTTAATACTTTGAACTTCATATTCATATGACGCACTGACTTTTATGAACACTTTTACTTTTTATGACGATTATAGGCCGGAAAAGATCGATCTTTACCCAACTTCTTTCTGACGATAGGGAAAGTTTAGCATGAACTCACTTGTTCCCATGTGTTCGGCTGCGAGATTTATTGACCTTATGATTTTATGTGAGAAATTTAATGGATTTCGTGGTCTGTATTTGTTCTGTTCGTTTCTTGATAATTTTTCTTGTTATTATTGTTTTTTTGTTAGTACTCTTATTTAAACATCCAATCTTATTGCAAGTGTTGAGAATATTTCAATTGATATTGTGCTATTTTTAGAGACAATGCGAGATATGGACCGATGATGAGCGGAAATGTATGATATGGCCAGATGAGCCATCGTTCATCTCTTTCAAACCACAGGTTGTGTTTATGAGTGACTAGCTCACAAAGAAGCATATGACCACCCAAACGATAGCGACTTTGTAATGCAGTGATCACTAATAACCTAGTTTCAATGGATCCTGTGCTGACACTGGTCGCGTCACTGCCCGTGCTTATATCGCAATTTTAAGGGGCCCCATCACGGCGAAATTTAAATACCACTCATTTTACAGTAGTTATGTGATATCTTCATATATATATATATATATCGAAAAGTGGAACAAGAGCTCGTTAGACATTATAATTTCACATTTGGTATCGTTATCACGACTCACTTATCTGCTTTCGATTTCCAGCCATTTATTTTCGCGTTTCTGAATGGCTGCAAAGTGAATGCTACTAGGTGACTTGCGATAACAGTACCTCACGCAAAATTATATTGTTTAGGGCGCACTTGTTCCACATTTCGATTATCTTTTATCTATTTGAAGACATCAAATAATTACTGTAAAATTAGCGATATTTAAATATCGCAGTGACTAGCTCTCTTGAGGACCCATTTACATCCTACAGTCCGGATGTTGTTTCTGACCGATGACGTCATATCTGGGGAACATATTGTACCCTTTAATTTAGCTGGAGCTGCTGCGGCGTGGTTTGAGGAACATCCGATGAAGTTGACACCTCTCCCGGCTCGCCCAATCTTCTAACTTGAAAATAAATAAATATTTGTCATCCGTTTCAGAAAAACGAATTCGACACAGATTTCCACCTCTATCGTCTCTTAGGAACTGACAAGGGACATCACCCAATTGTCCGGCTCCGATTTCAATGAAATTTTACTGGCTGATAGAGGACATATATGTATTGTTTGTGATGACAGAAATTTTTGCCATGGTGCATGTTTTCTATTTTTTATAATTTTTAAGATTTGTGATGTGGTTATTAGAGATTACTGCAGAAGTCCCTTACTAACCTTTGTAAACGGAGCGTCAATGAAAGAACAAACATGTAGATACATATAAGGCCTAGGGGGAAGTTGTATGGTAGGTATGACCTTGATGGCAGCCATCTTGAAATCCGCCATTTTGAATTAAAGTCAAGTTTTTTGAATGGGAATAGGGTAATATGATACATAATTTCGGGCTAGAATTTAATCAGAAAGACAATGGTGAAGTTAGTTTTGAGGTACACTCATTTGGGGAAAAGTTACAGACATTTAATTGTTAACTTACTACGTGCGAAAGTCCCTTACCTCCGCTTCTAACCCGCGTATTAATGATAATAAGTGGAGAAAAGCTTCGGTAATACATATTATGCCTAGAGGGAAGTGATACGGTAAGGATATCCTTGAGGACACCCATCTTGAAATCCGCCATTTTGAATTAAAGTGAAGTTTGAAAAATGAAAACCATAGCATGTGACACCTCATTTTAATAGCAAATTTTCTCCAAAAGCCAATGGTATGCATATTTTTGTTCCATAATTAACCAGTGTGAATTTAGGACTGCTTCTAATGTGCACCAAACGTCCATTATTCGATCTTTCAAATTGGCAACACTACTAATTTTCACCGCATGTTTTAAGATTCCAACTGGCACTCCGCAATTGTTGCCATGGCTCATGTTTTCTAAATTTATTACATTTTTTAAGACTTGTGATTTGTCAGTTTATGAATAGTGTTGGGATAAGCATCCAGCAATCTTTCTGAATTTTGAAGACTTGCCATGTAATTATTTATTTCCTATACCTGCCCTTCAAAAACTTCGTTTACTGACATGAATCATCGCATAACGAAACAACTCCAACTTTGCATTCAAGTAATACCAAAGACGTAGCTTTTGTAGTAGATTAGACGAAAAATCAAATGAAAATTCACTTCGAAAAGGAAAACGAAATATGATTGTTGTGTAAATTAAGGGTCTTTTGTTTTGTTTTATATTTATTTCTTCATTGTATATTTATTTATTTATTTATTTATTTATTTATTTTCTATGGCAATTTTTTAGCTAGTCAGAAAAAAAAGTCATTCGTTTTCTAGCGATTGTTGTCGATGATTCATGATTGTAAAATTTATAATCAGTATTGATCGGGCACTCAATTAAGTTACACCTCTTTATAAACAAGTTGCCTTCACATTATGCTCATGGCACAAACATGTTGTGGGAACAGTCATATAATGCCTTTTTGATATTTTCTAGCATTGCCGCTGTTTCATTAATGTTGTATTTATTAAAAATATTTTATTGTTTGTCGTTTGCGCAACATGTAGGCTACATGTTCCTGATAATTAATTGTTCGTATAACACCAATTTGTTATAATTTCATTTGTATTTCTTTACGTCACATAGGTCCATAGGTTCATGTATTCTCGTTTAAAATAAATAATTACATTGTAAGTTTTCACAATTCAGAAAGATTGCTGGATGCTTATCCCAACACTATTCACGAACTGACAAATCGCAACTCTTAAAAAATGTAATAACTTTAGAAGGCATGAGCCATCTTAAAATATGCGGTGAAAATTAGGAGTGTTGCCAATTTGAAAGATCGAATAATGGACGTTCGGTACACATTAGAAGCAGTCCTAAATTCACACTGGTTAATTATAGAACAAAAATAAGCATACCATTGGCTTTTGGAGAAAATTTGCTATTAAAATGAGGTGTCACATGCTATGGTTTTCATTTCTCAAACTTCACTTTAATTCAAAATGGCGGATTTCAAGATGGGTGCCATCAAGAATATCCTTATCGTATCACTTCCCTCTAGGCATAATATGTATTACCGAAGCTTTTCTCCACTTATCATTAATACGCGGGTTAGAATCGGAGGTAAGGGACTTTCGCACGTAGTAAGTGAACAATTAAATGTCTGTAACTTTTCCCCAAATGAGTGTACCTCAAAACTAGCTTCACCATTGTCTTCCTGATTAAATTTTAGCCCGAAATTATGTATCATATTACCCTATTCCCATTCAAAAAACTTGACCTTAATTCAAAATGGCGGATTTCAAGATGGCTTCCATCAAGGTCATACCTACCATACAACTTCCCCCTATGCTTTATATGTATCTACATGGTTGTTCTTTCATTAACGCTCCGTTTACAAAGGTTAGTAAGGGACTTCTGCAGTAATCTCTAATAACCATATCACAACTCTTAAAAATTATAAAAAATAGAAAACATGCACCATGGCAAAAATTTCTGTCATCACAAATAATACATATATGTCCTCTATCAGCTAGAAAAAATTCATTGAAATCGGAGCCGGACAATTGGGTGATGTCCCTTGTGAGTAATATTCTGCACGGAAATGGCGTAATATCCAACTTGCTACTATCAACGACCTCTATGACTGTCCATCCCACGTCGCATCGAAGTTCATCCGTGGTTCAATGCCATATAATCCAGTAACTTGCACTTTCTTCATGATTTTGCATTAAATTGATGAGTGTCTGTATATGAATGTTAGTGTAGGTGAACTGAAACCACGAATTGGCTTTCTGCTTCAATAACCTGTGATGTTGATTTTAAAGATAATATAGAAAATTGAATACATATACATATTTCGGTTCGATATTAAATGCGGGCCTGAGAAATCAATGATATGCGTTTGTGTTGTGTAGGAAGAATGGTCATGCATCAGAGGGATAAATAGTGATTTAGAAAGTGTAAATGACAAATGACAGACACGTTTCGAGGAAGACCAGAAAGTAGACGTGAATGTAGATGATTTAGGTTTCTTGTCTAAAGAAGTAAATTATATTTACTTTATTATTATTGTTGTTATTGTTGTTCAAAGCGTTCTTTATTTCTTACGTGGTTGATTTTCTTCTTGTTGAGAATTCATACCATACAGCCAGTGACGTAACTAAGGCGGGCAAACGGGGCTTGTGCCCCTGGCGCCGGATGGGGGGTGGAGAAACGCAAAACTGGGCAAGTACTTATTTTCACTATAAGGCAAGGAGAGGAGTTTTAGCAGACTAAAGATCATAAAAATTTAATCAGAAATTTAACAGGACAACAACAACTCACCAACCTTGGAATCATATCCATATAGCATAAGTTAGATCCAAACTATATTTTGAGAACATTTGTAAAAGCCTTTGCAGCCAAAAGAGTCCGCAAAGTTAAATTTTATTTCCAGCTTTTTGTGTTTTCACTTAACTTACATCAATTTAAGAGATATGCAAAATGTCTAAGTATAATACTCGAGATAACAGTTTGACTGTCATAATTAAATATTCTATTCTATAGCAACAGACTGTTGATTCATTCTACACATATGTACATCCCGATATATTAAAAAAGAACATTGTGATTTGCAGTTATTATGAGACTATAAGAAATGTCAAACATGCTACTCTCATATTATTTGGCAATCAAATACTAATTATTTTGGTGTTTTATCTTGTATTAAAAATTAAATTATGTACTGTAATTTTGAAATCAAGCCTTACCACTTAAAGAAAAAATGAAATAGGAGAATTACTGTGTGATTCCAATATCAGGTGTAGTCGGGGAGCGTTTAGGTTTTGTTGGTCGTGGTTTGCTATGGCGAGTTATTGCCCCGAGAGACAAGTAGTCTAGTTGAGTTGCTGCATACAGCAAAATGGAAGATATGCGACAATACAGAAAAAATCCTGAAAATAACGTAATAGTGATGAAAAAGAATAAGCTTTCATTGACATTATTAATAGTAAGTCAGCACTTTTAGATTTTTTTTTACTTTTTTCATTTCTTGAACCGTGCTATTTCTACCAATATTAATTATTATGACAACGCCGTCCTGGACGACGTCACGATGAACGTCATTTCCATTTTGCTACGTTCTAAAACTGAGATGAAGAATAGCGCTCTTTTCGAGAAATTCGTCTCTATAAAATTTACATTTAGTAGATACATATTAAATGTATGGTAATTGTTAATGAGTTGTTTACTTCTGAAATACACTGTACAAACACAAGCATTCAGTAAAAATCAACTTACCACAAACTTTCCCCTCAAGATCTTTCTGTGAGAAAGAGACACATGATTATTAGAGAAATTTTTATTTGTGGAAACATAAACTCAATCATTAGAGTCCTTATGGAGTTAGTTGTAACTTCTCAATTCCAGTATTTTGTGAACTATCTTTAGGGAGGAAATTGGAAGAAAACAATCGTGAGAAATATCATAAAATCATGAGTTTAATGTTTGGTAATATTATGTGTTGACTTTAAATCTCTATATATTTGAACAAGTGGTAATATTAAGTGTTGCCTTTAATTCTGACCGAAACCATTTCGGCATTGGAAAGCCTTGAAGCCTGTATTTCTGTTCAAATTCTAAAATTATTTACGATCATAAAACTCACATATTTTCTTAAGAGTAAACGTCACCTTGATCTTATCAGCAATGTAAGAAGCCTGCGTGATTTTGGATTTAGGACCAGTTATATCGAAAATAACCTGGTAGTAAATAAATACATTTTAAAAAAGTTTGAACACCAGTTGTCAGCACTATTATACTGATGTCTGCTTTGGAAAGCTGTTTCAATATGGAATCTTTCGTTTAGATTATTCCAATAACATCACAACAAGACAAGATTTAAAATAGCGAGCACCGGTAATTTTGCTCAACATATGTATATTCACTTGCCTACGTATAAAATGCACCTTTACTTAGGTAAATATGATCACCGCTCTACAGACTAATTACTTTTAATAATGCAAAAGTTCTCCTTCGTTACAGAAGACTGACTAATAATTGAAAAGTTAAGCTTGTCTTTATTATTGTATGTGTAATTAAAATTGATGAAATACCGTCTTTCTGACAGGAGTGTAGAAAAGTTGGTTTAAATTCTCGGGGGAGATCACTTTTTGCTTTTTGCTTTCTGGTGCACATATTCTTAACACAAAGGGATAACACGACGTGATTTATTTACAAGAAAGAGGCAACGTAGAGTTTCATTTAATTTTTTTCCTTGTTGTAAAATGGCAACCAGTAGTGAAAACACTAGAGAAAGAAATCCTGGGAAATATTGAGAAAATATAAATGCTACAAGAGTAGGGAAAGTTTAAATTATGAGAAAATAAAATTCTGTCACAAATTATACAATATTATTAGCATTTAACGAAAATAAATTTCCAGAGATCAAGTGTATACAGATCGATAGATCTCACTAAGCAGAGCAAAATGATATACAACAGTTTGAAAACTGGTGCGAAGTTTTTGAGGAAGTTAAAAAGAATATTGGTAAAACCTCGTGCGAAGTTTTTGAGAAAGTGTAAAAGATTTGAAAAAGTTCGTGTAAAGCTTTTGAGAAAATTAAAAACAATATTTGTAAAAGCTTGTGCGAAGTTTTTGAGAAAGTTAAAAAGAATATTTGTAAAAGCTCGTGCAATTTTCTCGAGAAAGTTAAAAAAATACTAGTAAAACCTCGTACGAAGTTTTTGAGATAGTTAAACAATATTTGTAAAAGCTTGTGCGAAGTTTTTGAGAAAGTTAAAAAGAATACTACTAAAACCTCGTGCGAAGTTTTTTGAGAAAGTTAAAGAGAATATTTGTTTCTCGCTCATGCGTAATTTTCGCGAGTGTTAAAAAAAATATTTGTAAAAGCTCTTTCGAAGTTTTTGAGAAAGTTAAAAAGAATATTTGTAAACATAAAAAATAATGCTGAATGAAAATCAAAGTCGTATATTGAAGTGGGATTGATACCAATGAATATGCTCATAAAGTTCTTTACGATACTAGCAAAAAGACAGTTCGTGGAATCGCTATTGAGATACAGTACAAAGTTATGATTAAACCATCTTCTAATTTCCATTTAACTAAGTATTGTCCAAAAATTAGATATATATATATATATATAAGATGATAATCCCGTCGAGCTTAATAAAATGACATGCTCAAAGTAAATTCTGATGCATAGTTTCCGAGAAACGTGACAAAATCGAACTTTCATGGACCTAAAAAGAGTGTTGTTCATCGCAAATAACAAGTAAGTTTCATTTCTCAATGTGTAATTACATGTAAACTTCCGAACAATGTGAATTCAATACTAAAATTTGAAGTAGTACACCAGTCACTGTTGTAATTGATGTCTATTCTTTATGGTTGCAATAAAAGGAGTAAGATTGGAGATAAAGCATAATCTTGATGCTAAATCCATATAAAAATTTACTTGTCGCTAATTATTTCCAATTTAACCATTACGCGATCAGTATTATAATCGAATAAGCATAGATTTTCACCACGTCCAGGTTCAATACATAAAAAAATATTCAGAAAAAACTCATTCTTGGAGCTCTGAATCTGTGACAAAAATCTTCTTCTGATATCCCTGATCGTCTTTGCTTCATGAAATAAGTATTGAAACTAGAAGTAATAGAAAATTCCAACCATTTTCAGTTCTGGTGGGCTGTTACGGATGGTATATTCTCTTGAGATGCTGAATCGACTGATGAAAGACGCTTGCCTCTATCGATTACCGTTTTTATTCTATGACGATCAATGTTAAGCAAGTTAATGAGGCACGTTCGGTGAACCAGTTAACTTTACAAAAGTGATAGAGTATTCACGTCTGGTGCATGAAGTCCCTGGTTCGATCGTAGGTCGCGCCAAGTGAACTTTGAGGTGGACAAACAAGTGCGTGGGTTTCCTCAGGGTTCTCCTGTTACCTCCCACTTTATCCATTCCACCATTTAATTCACTTCTCAACATTACCGCCTCCTTTAGCCTAGCCTGCATAAAATTGGAACGTAAAACTCAAAGATTTCATTTCATTTTTCTCCCCAAGCTCACAGTCTGGGTCAGTTTCCTACCCATCTACAAGTCGCATTGGCAGAAGTTACCAGGGTTGAAATCACATCTACACCATATCTTCAAAACCTATTTTACTGTTTTACTAATGTGTTGCTTCAGTATATTATGCCCTTTGAATTTTATCAAGTGTTCATCTGTGGACCTCTATTTTCTTGTATTCTAAAAGCAGCGATAGATGTAATTGATCACAGGCCGTAACTTGAAAACTCTGTCAAAATTAGAATCAGTTCTTGGAAGTATCCTCCTCATTATTTGCAAAGTGCACTGCATTTCTCGTTAATTTAATATATCTCCGAGGAATTACATTAGCTATGCTTGGCAATTGAAAGTAATACCAGTAGACCAATAATCTCTCATGTATTGCAAAACATGGTAATTCATTGACATTCATTAACATGAATACATGTTGTTTGTGTATACTAGTTTGGAAAGAAATTTTCCTTGTCTTATATATAATTCACTTTGCTAGGCGATAAGTAATATCAGTTCGACAAAATTATAAATTTTGTTTATGAAATAGATCTATAGGATTGAACTCCACGTTAAAATCAACATTTATGTTCACCTTCCCATAGTCACACTGAGAAAAATCCGTTATCCAGACAGCGGTATATTATACAAATAAACGGAGACCGTATGTTTATTATGGAAATCTATTCAGAGAATACGTTATCCATATGCTATATGTACAGTGCTTTTTCTTGCTCATCTCGCTGCTGAATGTCTGACATCTAACAGTCTTCCATATAATTACATACGTATAAGTGCCGTACGTTACTTACTTCAGCTAAATGTTATAGCTATACGTCCATCTGTATGTGAGATCCTAATCACCTACATACAGTTCTTTCTTTTATACGGAAAGTATGTACAGATGGAAGACTTATACGGAAAGTACTATATACCAGTTGAGAATGCTCCAAAAGCATTACCAGAACGAACTTAAAAAGAGTAAAGACGGAAGGATAACTGTCATTGTTCCTAGATGTAAAAGTAAATCTTTTTATCAACGCCTTCATCTCTTTCTCTCAAAAATTAGCAAAATATGATCTCTCTATGACTTAAAGTTGTCGAGATATGGCTGTTTAAATATCTAGAAATTCGAACCTTTTTGGCCAATATCACGCGAACGGTAAGTCATAGAGAGATGATATTGGTGTTAATCAATCCCTAATAGAATGTTAAACATTTTCGTACCCATATTAATTGATGGTCACTATTCGGTACTAAAACATTTACCATCCTCTTAGGTATTGATCATCATCAATATCATTTCTCTACAACTTATGGTCCCCGAGCTATGGCTCCTTAAATATCTAGAAATTATCCAGTTTTTAGCCGGAAACTTATCACGGGAACTGTAAGTCATAGAGAGATGATATTGGTGTTAATCAATATCTAAGAGGATGGTAAACATTCTGATACCGATAACAATTGGTGGCCACTGGCCAACAGGTCATTGGCCAAACCAGTGGAAAGATGGGCAGCGATCACCGGTTACTATAAGGTACCAAATATTTACCATCCTCTTAGGTATTAATCAACATCAATATTATCTCTCTACAACTTATGGTTCCCGAGCTATGGCTCCTTAAATATCTAGAAATTCGCCATTTTTTGGCCCGTATCACGGGAATGGTAAGTCCTACAGAGATGATATTGGTGTTAATAAATATCTAAGAGGATGGTAAACATTCTGACACCAATAAC
This sequence comes from Thermobia domestica, assembly GCF_964235325.1. Lineage (NCBI taxonomy): Eukaryota > Metazoa > Arthropoda > Insecta > Zygentoma > Lepismatidae > Thermobia > Thermobia domestica. The sequence continues at coordinate 234,373,554 of NC_137456.1, forward strand.
AATTAGTGGCCACTGGTCAACTGGCCATTGGCCAAACCAGTGGCCAGTTGAACAATGCCTACCGGTTACTATTTGGTACCAAAATATTTACAATTATCTTAGGTATTGATCAACATCAATATCATCTCTCTACAACTTATGGCTCCTTAAATATTTTGAAATCGGTCATTTTTTGGCCTATATCCGAGAACGGTACGTCATAGAGAGATGATATTGATGTTAATCAATACTTAAGAGGATGGTAAACATTTTGGTACCGATATTAATTGATGATCATTGGCCAAACCAATGGCCAGTTGGACAGTGGCCACCAGTTACTATTTGGTACAAAAATATTTAGCATCCTTTCAGATATTGATCAACACCAATATGATCTCTCTATAACTTACGTTTCCCGAGACATGGCTTCTTAAATCTCTGGAAATCGGCCATTTTTGGCCAATATCTCGGGAACGGTAAGAGTGACGCGAAAAATTTAATCACTTTCTCTTATAGTTTTTGATGCTCTGTCGAATGCAGGTTTCAAAATTGAAAAAAAATCGCAAATAACAAACACATGGACAGACAGGCACACATAGAGAATTCAATACCGAACTTTTAAAGTTCGTTGAACATACGTTTTCAGTTATACGATTGCTGCAGGATGTCACATATAGTCGTACGTTAAGTCCAAAAATTACAGGATTTACGCATGTAACGTACGTTTTTTACGAACCCAACATACGTTATTTTTTCTGTGCATAAGCAATAGATGTGTCTTAAATATTGCTTTCTCAGCTTTCCAGTTAAATACGATTTATTCCTTTGGGTTCTTCCAATGGCACATTAGGTTTCATGTTGTCGATATTGATGCAAGAGAAGATGATGAAAGTTACCTAGGTAGATCCCTTAAATATTGATGCCAATGACACTGAATTGTTTGTTCACTCTGTTTAACAAAAATAATTGTAAAATGGATCGCTCGACAAAGACTTTCTCGTTTATATCGTTGGTATCACCTTGAATAAATTCCACATTCTCAACTGTCTTCAAACAGTAATCATCCAACGACTTTTCCCTGATAGAGGAAAGGCGTTCATAAGAAGCCATGATTATGGAATACGTATTAATCGACTAACCAAAAATGACACCTCAGAAAATAAATAAAGAAAACGATATTCGAAAACAAATTGAGGAAATATATGCTATGAAGTCTGGTGCCGACCACACGGACATATATATCCCATAGGACGAAAAAGAGAATTTATTGAATATTAACGAACGCAAAATGTATTCAAATTATAGGTATACAGTATTACACTAGATATATAGTAGGGTGAAACAAGTTATAATTATTTTTCAGGCTCGTTTCAAATGTTATAGAAAATTTATTTCTTTCTTATTTAAGTTTAACCAAAACTGGAAAATTTCTGTCAATCTGACAACATTGCTGACGCGTAGAAACAAAATTCAAGATCATTTAGATAATTCGTGTATATTTAACACCCAACAGAAGAAAATTGAAACATTTTATATGATTCAGTGCATTTTTAAGACAGTTTAAAGAAAGTGTTCAAATGTGACCCTTGGTAGTAAAGGGGATAATCAGAAATATTCATAAACTAATTTACAAAATCAACCACTTACAGAATTATCGTAAGGTCTTCAATATCTCATGAAACCTCCTAACTATGATGCAAACTTGCTAACTATCGATTCTAACACTCTGTATTAAGATATCCCTCATGTTTTTAATACTAAAAATAATTTATTTACTATATACTTTTATTTTTTTTAAATCTCAAAATGAAAAATGTCTTAGTATATGTGAATACTTGCAATACATGGAGTTGTCTCGTTTTAAAGCTCTTTCTTAATCGTGATGGATTACAACCCCAAATAATAGGGTTATTTTTGAAAGTGGAAGGAAGTGTATTAAAATCGGAACGTTACGAGAGAGGTACCGCCTAACCAGGGTGTCTATTAAAATTCCAAAAATGAAATTTCGTGACTTTTTCGTGACCTTTTCTTTACCAAACCATAAAATTTCGTAACATTCTCAAGTACGAATTTGGGTGCGAATTAGGCCAAATTTTCATACATGCAATAGAAGCGTACTTTGCTTGCGATTTGGTAGCGTCTAAAGCCGACCAGAGACATTTTTGGTGGTGAATTTAGACGTTTAATAGAACAAAATTTTCCGGTCTGCACTTATATTTGTACATATAAAAAATTCGTGACCTAAAATCCCAAATTTCGTGACTTTTTCATGACTTTCATGACCGTTTTCTGATTTCGTGACCGATAGACACCCTGGCTTAACAGAATTACGCACAGACAATTGACGAACGAGTCGAAAAATAGAAGCTTCGTTACGCTCGCTTCAATAATAATAATAATAATAATAATAATAATAATAATAATAATAATAATAGTCTTTCTACAATTACTATGCGTTTAATCGGAACTATCAAATGTGGTTGCAACTTTAACAACTTTCCAACTCTAGACTATAATAAGTTAAGTTTAATTTATCACGGCAATCAGACTAAACTAAACTAGTGTATTAAAATATATATGATAATCGAGCACATACTTGATAGTACCTATAAGATTAAGAAAAAGCCAGTATAGATAGTAACTAAATAACTCCATCAACTATTGTATTTTTATTATTCAACAACTTTTAAATTAGTAAAAAGGTAATTTATTTCGTATAAGATTATTTTCAATAATAGGATCAAACGAATTTTAATTCTGTAAAAGGGAGTATTGGAAATGCAATAATAACGAAAGCTAGCTTTGTGGGATCAAATTCCTAGCTGACATCATTTCAAGCCTCACAGAATGGAATCAATACAAATGGACAATGAGAAGGGATATTTTCTACTGCTGTTTTCCAGATGAATAGTTTTTTTTTTTTTAAAAAAAAAAAAGTACTGATCATTATTTAGTATATTATTTTCATGGTGTTACTTAAGTGAAATTTAAAAACTAAACAATACATTTACAGCGTCAAATTTGATTTCAAAGTATATACAATATATCACATCATCATCATCATCACAGGTTTTCTGCCATTAATGACAGGTTACTTGTCGCAGCTGAGAAGTTTCCATATTCCGCTAACCTCTGTTTTAATATCGTCCATTAATTGTAATCTCTTTCGCCCTCTCCCTCACTTTCCTGCTACCATATCCTCTAGCACGTCCGTCATGATACACTTCCTTTTCAGCCAATATCCCAACAAATTTCTCATTTTCTTCTTAATAATATCTAAAATTGTTCTTTTCTCCCCCACGTTTCTAATGCCAGCTCATATATCATAAGGAGATAATAAATAATAAGGTAACTACAGATATATACGCCAGTGCAGCTAAATACGCCAAGTGTTCAGTGCTGGTACGTTTCCGACGAAATCTGTTAAAGTATGCCTCCAATATGTGCCAATGTTGTGGACAAGTCCGATTTGACGATACTCTGGGAGACAGTGCTCAGACTGCCACGCCTTGCAGTGTTGTTTGCTTCGGGAAGGTTCTATGGACTGACGTTATGGAATCGACATGGTTCACAAGTCTGGCTCTGCTAACAAACGTTCCATTGTACTACTGCACACATGCTTCCGAAGTCCTTTCGGTCCAGAGTTACATTTTTTTGTACTGTTTTAGCACTAACTTTACACATGTTCAAATGGTAATGCAGAATTGTGCGCACAGACTTTTTATTGATACCCACTACGCTTGCTATTATTCAAATACTGAGACTTCGATCTTTGAGGACAATGTCAGTCACTTTTGCCACATTTTCCTCTGTTGTTGTTAACAATGATTGGTTTTGTTTCAATAAAACAAAGCTTTTCTAATCTGCACACACTAAGATTTTCTTAGCATACTGAAGTCAAAATCTCTCGAAAATGGACGTTGCTCCACTTACCTTAGTTTATGTTACTACTCAAAATATTGAAGTTCTTGGTGGGTTATTTTTGATTGTGTCGTTTTCTGATAATTAATCCTAAGTATAATCTTTTTAAGATAATAGAAAATAGATTAAAGCACATTGAGATAAACACTAAATTTTAAATTGTATTAGCGTACTATCAGAATATCACAGAGCTCTCAAAACTTACTAGGGATGATTCCATACCGGACCTGGATAAAACCTATATATCGTCTGAAAGCTCTTGCCGTGAGAAATACGAAACCGTTTTCAAATCACGGGCAAACCCCCAACCTGACCCTTTAAGAGGCCAGTTCGTTATATGTCACCTTCGTTATATATTCGTTCAATTGCAAGCACGCTATTTGGAACACTGTTATATTTACACTTGGTTGGCAATACTGACAACGTAGAATGGTTGGGAGATGGTCACACACAACGTCTTTTTGCTATAGTGTCGTGTAATGTTTCTGCCAAGCTTGGTGTATAATCGTCTCATCGTACAAACCTGTTTCACACCTTCTCATTTTTTCAATTGCTTGGCAACACTGACAAACTGGGGTCCTTGAGAGAGGAATACGTCCACAATATATTTTCTCTAGTGACGAATAGCATTTATGTCACGTTATATGGATATACATCCAGTGGTAGAGAAATCATCTGCCACATTATATTTACAATTTGTTGGCAACACTGACCAAATGGGTACGTTTGGGTGCAAAGTGATTTTATCAAACCCTTGCCCGAGCCACGTTCTAACTATGAGCCAAAGAGGAACATGATGGGCTAAGGTGCTTACGCGTGATGCATCATAACATTCATTTTTAATTGTGTCGAATATGTCATACATACGGTCAAAAACACTAACAAACTGGCCTCTTGTAGGGTCAGGTTGTAGGTTTGCCCGTGATTTGAAAACGGTTTCGTACTTCTCATGGCAAGAGCTTTCAGACGATGTATAGGTTTTATCCAAGTACTCGGTCCCGATATGGAATCATCCCTAGTTAGAGCACAGGAAGAAATGTATATACTACATATGTTGTAACGTAAGAACAATGGCGGCTTTTGAGGGAAATCATATCGCTAGAGAAATTAAACTTTATTGCTACAACCTAAGGGAAGAAAGCTTTATATAGCTTCAGGAAAATGTATAAGAAAACTGGAACTATTAGATAAGCTCCCATTAGATTGTAATGATAAAATTGATATTTTACTGATGTGACCTCTCTCAAGAGCTGCCACTGATAAGCATAATTATAGCAAATTAATATAACATAGCTATGATACATACACACATTAGGCAACTACTTTGTTTCATTAGAATCAGAACCTTTTCCCTTGTATAGCACATACATGGGGTCCTCCATTTTAATCCAATTACTCACAAAACGTTTCAATAGATTCTTAGATGTGTTCAACCCCCCCCCCCCCCTTCCTTATGGCTTATAGCTTTTTCTCATTGTGCGGTCTGTTGACTCATTCTTTAAGACCATGGCAAAAATAAAACCTACGTTAAAAACTAATTCGGTCTTAATGCGTTTTTGAAGTGTAAGGCAGAAAATTTAACAAGAAACTAAGGGTCAACTGAATAGTTGATGGCGCAATCATATTACTATCAACAACATCTGTTTCATGTTCGATTTCATGGCAGTTATTTGTATAGTATATCCTATTTCGTACATAGAAATATAAAACTAAATTATCTAACTTCAGTTCTGCTAACACTATTAGAAAAGCATTTAATATAATGAATGGTTTGATGTTTCGTGAATTTTTTCCCTATGTCCATTGCGTAAACTAACTTATATTCAGTTTTACTCCGTAAGTTGCATGTTTCTCACGGAAACCTCCACCTCGCATATGATCAAGAATGCATGTGAAATGGAGTGGCATAATGTGGTACACGCTACTGTTGCAGTCTCCGCCTCGTAGTAGTGATGAGAGAATGGAAGCTAGCTGTCACAAGGAGCCATTAACATTCTGTATGTTAAACATATTCACGCTACAGTTGAGTTGGCCGGTTCTATGGTGCTTAATTCGAATGGATTCTGGTATACTATTGGCTGAAGTCACAAACAATCCCAAGTGCCTATGTGGAAGTTGTGAAGAGATGTCACCCACTCGAGTACTTGACTTTTAAGTCAGGAGTTCGGAGGAAAGATCCATGAAGATGAGGGACTTAACAAGGAGAGCCAGAGTTGCTTTCAACTTTGGTAAATGTTGACGGAGGGTGTAAAGCATGTGATGTAGAATTAAATTCTTCAGAAGCTCAAACTGTTCCTTATGAGGTCTCATCCAGGCGAAATTAAAATACAGCTAATTTTACAGTAATTGTGTGATATCTTCAAATAGATAAAAGTTAATTGAAATGTGGAACAAGAGCACCCTAGACAATATTATTTTGCGTGAGGTACTGTTATCACAAGTCACCTAGTGACTTTCCGTTTTCATCCGTTTAGAAACGCGAAAATAAATGCCGATTTTCAAACTGGCTCGAAATCGAAAGCAAATAAGTGAGTCATGATAACGGTATCCCATGTAAAATGATATTGTCTAGGGAGCTCTTGTTCCACTTTTCGATTATATTTTGTCTATTTTAAGATACTACATAATTGCTGTAAAATTAGAAGTATTTTAATTTCGCCGGGATGAGGCTCTTAACAAGATTAACAGTATCTTCAAATGTGGAAAGTTGAACTGGAGAGGTCCTGGCAAATGATCCTGAATGAGTTTTAGGCGGCGTTAAGTGGCCGGGGTGGTCTTCTTGGTGGATGAGGAAACAATGTCTTGACGTGAGGTAGTCCTTGCTTGTGAGGTGGTCTTGCTGCGTTGTATGGTGACCAGTAACTGCTGGATACAGGAAAATCCTAACCAATTTGCTGGATGATTGCCTTTGCAATTGACACAAATAGCTGTCGTATCACGATTCTTCTTAATGTATTCGTATGTCCAGTGTGAACCGGCACATTTGACACCGAGGAAAGGCTTGACAGATACTTGTGAGTGTCCTAAGCGTCGATATTTATAGGTTGTTATTTTAATGCTTCAACATGTATATAGGAAAAGATTCTCTTTAAATATGCTAATTACTCGCAATGATTTCTTTAAAGTGGCTAGAAATAGTGGTATAGGCACTTTTCCTTTAGAAGCAAAATAAATAGCGACAGAAAAATCAGAATAAAAAAAATAACGTAAAGCAAATTTATTCCAAATTGTATAACATCAGTTTAGAACATTATCACGTAATGATTTACTTCATTATTTCCAAAACGCGGAATGATTTTTTGCGTATTCTAAGTACAAGATTTTTACAATCAACGCCAAAAGCTTTTGGGAGGAATTCCTAACAGCAACATAAGACAAAAAGTATAGACAAGGGGTGGGAAACCTTTCTTTTAAAGGCCACATTGACAATGTCCATTTCCCAAGAAGGCCGCATAGGAGAGTTTTGAATAGACCTAACTTTGTAGTTATTTTACAATTGCATTAATAATTTAGCCTACATGAAATAGTGTATCACTATAACATTAAAAATAAAAAGAAAGAAAATTTATCATTCATTTACTTTTTGATCAGCTAAAAAGTTCTCTGAGATTGATTTGTCGAGATGACATCAGAATCGGTTCTAGCTTGGTCGTTTACAGTTTCAATTAGACTTCAAGATGCACATCTGTGATCTGAGTTTTCAAAGATTCTTTTTTTTGTCGTATATTTAATATTCCTTATATAATCTAGCATTTTTCACAATGGGACTAGAAGGTAACGCATTATGACTTTGAAGGCCTCAGTTCCTCACCTCTGGAATAAGCCAACCTGGATGTAAATATTCCTCCTTTTTTGTCGGAAAAACGAAAAACGGCCATCATTTGAGAACGTTATGGCGGATCAAAATCGGATAGAAAGGAACATTTATTGTTTTTAGCCGTAGATTTCATTAATCTATAATTGGATGTGGTGTATGGGTGAGTGTAGCTTCCAAAGAAATTAGGAGTCAACAAATTGCACTGTCTAGACTTGATGCTGGTGGAAGCGAGAAATATTTTCTCGTTCTACTCATGTTTGAATATGGATCAGGGGTTCACCCAGCACTTTTGTGTATACTCCCTGGGGTGTTTGGTGCTGACTACGTCACCTTCTGTATGTGACGAAGACTAATAAATGTGCAGACTTATCTCCACTCAAAAATAAGATTTAATAAGCCTGTTAGGTAAGGGTTGTTCTATAATTTTTTTTTGCCTTTATTTTTGATAAAAATATCCAAGGAATTTCTTAATTTCTTTAGGAAGCTACGTTGGGGCCGCTTCCACATCATATAAATTTCAGAATAATGAAATCTACGGATAAAATAATGTATATTTCTTTTTATGCTGCTTTGATCCGACAGTTTCTGCAGTTACGATTATATAAGCATTTTCCAGTCAAATTTTTGGCTGGTTGTTTTGCTGAGAAGCGGTATTTCTACACTCAGGTTGGCTTATACTTTATGCCTTATGTTGGTGTCAGGAATCACCTCCCGAACGCTTTTAATATTGTTTGCAAACACTCTGTATATTGGTTCAGGGCATGATATATTCTTGTTAAATTTGAGATTGTCTGGCAACGCTGTAAAAGAACCTTTACGTGAACGAAAGCTTGTCGGTGTCATTCTACTGATTCAAGCCACATAGAAATCCTATATATGTTGTTAACAAGGACTGAAGAAGCGAAGAATACAGAGCCAACTCTTGGAGGAGTGTATGTTACTAGATCATAAATAATTCGCTGAAACTTCGACTTCAGATCCGTGCTGCGAGAGTTCTGTCTTACTCTCGTGATGTTGTGTGAGAGTCAGAAGAAAAGGAAGAAGGAAGAAAGAGAAAGCGTAAGAAACGAAAGAAAGATTTGATGGTATTATTTCCTTTTTTTAACTATGTTTCTTCGTATTATTTAGTATTTCTGTTTGTTTTTTTTAATCTTCTCATTACCAATGCACACTAATGCCTTTCTTTCTTCGATGCGATTGTAAAAGACCGTATGGTTTATCTTCTTGGTATAAAAGATATGGATCTAGGGTTCTAATCCTTTACTGCTATGGAAGATACATTTAAATCTTCGTTTCTTTGAAGGTTATTGAGGCAATACTGGAACAAAGTATATTTAACATAGAGGGAAAGGCAAAAGTTGAAATACACAATTCGTATTTTCAGGAGGCGGACATTGTGGTAATAAAGCTCTCTCATTTATAGCTAATAAGTAGTTGAGAGTCTGAGGCGTTTTGACAAGTGTGAGATAAATCTCATTCGGAGTTCGAGTTCCGATCATTATAGTTAGAGTTCCATGCTTATTTATAAATTCTGGTCACCAAACTGATTTCGCTAGGAGACTTAACTTTCTTTGATTAGAGTCTTTTTCAGCTGTTTTATAAATAGGAAATGATCTTACATGAGTGCGTGGAGTCCTCTCACCCACATGGCTGATTCACTTTTTCATTTGTTATGGCTGCCTCCGTCCCCCCCCCTCCTTCGCCAGCCTGGATCCTCCTTATATTCCCACTTTATCACGCTTTAAACAAGAGGTTTTGTTCATTTGTTAATCTTGTCCCTTAGGCCAAGTTATTTTAACAAAAACATTTTAATAGTTCCTCTTCTTAAAATTCGCTTAGCACAAATTATCTTATCCATTTTTTTTTTCAAAAAATCTGTTTCCCAACACAGTAGTTCCGTGCTTGATTTCCGCAACTATCCTCGTTGACTCGTGACTGTCTTTTGGAATCGTAACTCTTCTCGATATATATATATATATCTGTGTTTTCATTTTTGTTAAGTAGAAAACGGTTAACCCTCGCACTACTAACAGGGATAATTTGTGCCGACCACAGTATGTTTTTGTACTTACTCTTCTAATCGTTTCTTTAAAATTGTACAAAAAAATGTCATTGCTCAACATCTTTAGCATGCACCTTAAGATGGTGCAAATTGAGCGTTAGTGTGTCATAAATTTGCTATTTTAAGTTGATGGGCACCAAGTACCCTCTGTTGGTAGGTCATGTGACTGACATTTAGAAGTGTTTCTCCTAGATGGCAGTATAATAAATAGCTGACTCCCGCCTTTTCTGAATTTGGCGGTTAGTCTTTATCTCGTGTACTGTTCACTTCACTGAAGATCTTTTGAGAGCTTTTAATTTGTTTCTTTTGCGAGATATATTTAATCTTAACAGGTGAGTATAAAATAAGTAAGACCCTGGGTAGTCCACGTTACAAAAAGTACCTAGATATTGTTCCTATGTTTGGCAGCCGCTCAACGATGAACACTCTCAGCGAATTTGTAAACATGGAGAAATAGGTCATCTTTATGTGATATAATACTTTCATTTGAAAGATCTCAGTCCAACCAATATCAAAACAGAACTACATCCTACTCTGGAAGAATCTGCTCCTTCGTTCCCAACAGCAAAATATTGAGTTTCAATGTTTAAACGAGGCCGTGCGAATTGCAAAGATGCACATCACAGCAGTCGGCCAAATGGAGAGGCCACACCAAATATGGTGAAGGAAATCCACGAAATGTATTGGATGGCCAATTCGACTGAAACTGTGCGAGCTAGCAAACATGGTAGAGATTTCAAAAAGTGCTGTAAATAGTATGTTGACTGAATATTTGGACACGGGAAAGCTGTGCGTGAGGTGGGTGCCGCGTTTGCTCACAATGGAACAAAAATGTTCTTGAGGATGTGTCAATCAAATGTTTGGCGATGTTTCACAGCACTAAAGCCGAGGTTTTGTGTCGATTCATAACCATGTATGAAACATAATTTCACGTCTAAGACGAACGAAGAGTCAAAACACTGGCTGAAAAGGGAAAATCGGCTCCAAAGAAAGCAGACAGTTTCTTCTCCTGACAAGGTCATGGTGTCAGTTTTTTTGGGATGTGCGTGGGATAATTTTCATTTATAATCTTTAAAAACGGAAAGCAATCAACGGCGAGTATTATAGAAACTTAATGTAGTAAGATACGGCCGCATTTGGTGAAAAAGAAAATGTTTCATGAAGAGACTGTACCAGTTCGCATATTCTTTATCGCGGTAGCAAAAAATCAATGAGTTAAAATTTGAATTCCTTCTTCACGTACCATATTCACCAGATTTAGCCCTCTCGATTATTTTCTTTCCAAACTTGAAAAAAATGCTCAGTGGAAAAAGATTTGCCAACAATGAAGAGATGGAATCTGCGGTTAATGACTAGTTTGGGGAGCTCTACGGTTCTTGGTACAAACAGGGAATTGCAGTTATTGAATCGCTGGAAAAAGTGTATCGAGCTAAAAGGAGACCATGGTGAGAAATGGACATTTTCCCAAATTTTTTATTTTTTACTTTTAAGTTGATTACTTTTGGGACTACGATCGTCATTCTTAGACATTTTTTTATATATAAATAGCATGAATTAGTCACTAATCTCTTTACAGAAGTATCTTTGTCCTTGTGGTATAGGGCCAAAATGCTTTATGCACATTACACACGATGTAATTTTTGATAACGTGTAAACAATCAATGATTCAACTTATTGTAACTTTGCTCATATGCAAAATGTCATGAAATATGATGTGAACAGACCCCGTACTAATATTCACTTTCATATTTAAAGAATCAAGTCACACGTATATCTTCTAGCATAAGCTGCTCAACTTTTTACTATCACGTTTGGGCCTTCAGTCATTGTGAGACTACTTTCTTTTGGGTCATCTCTTTGTGTGGCCTTATTTGAATAAATTCCAGCATTTAACTGCACTGAAAGATCTTCATCATACACAGCTGCCTTCTTTTCATGCGCTGCTTGTGCTGTTTGCCAATGAAAATCGAGGAGGAATCTAATCACAGATCGGTATTCCGCGCAGCCGTCTAGTTTTCTGATTGAAACACCAATTCAACAGTATCTGTAGAGACTCATATAGTACGCATATTAGTGACACAACAACCTATCATTGGGGACATTTTTACGTTTCTAACATATTTGCATCATACTGAGGATAATTACTTTCTAGTCTCTCCTCGTACAAAGCTGAAGAATGCGGTTTTGGACATGTTTCAAGCTTTTAAATTGCATTTGAGACACACACAAATCACCTTCCGAGGTTTGGTGGATTAATCTCTGGCTGCATATCGACCAATTTTTAAATGAGTAAATAAAAATGTAAAGAGATACATTAACATGAACCACGTATATCATGATGTATATACAATATATTCGTTTTGAACCAGTTCAATTTTTATACATATAGCGGTAAGTTAATACTAGTAAATATGTAAGTAGAAGTTTCGCACACACTAACGTATCATTAGATTCAACCTGTCTTCTGTTTGTGAGTACTATATTTGTTTCAAGAGCATTGCATATTTTTTTCTTAAGTAAACCTGTGCTTATAGATACCTACGCAGTTTAGGAAATGAAACAGAAAGAGCTGCTGAATGTAAGCTTTTATTTCCTTTTTCATGAAAGGTCACAGTATCTAGTAACATAAATTCAATTTCTCCTCAGAAAGCTTGTATCTTGGCCAAACGTATTTATTTCCTTACCATATTTTCAAGGGAACAAGTGAGATTTGCTTCCTTCCACACAGTTCAAGTGAGCGTAATTTTTCATTTACACGGTTATGTTTTCCCTTCCACTGCGTTACAATAAATTCCTCGTAGCACTTCAAGTATGGCATATAAAAGCGTTAGCCTGCATGACCGTCAGTCAAATTAAGTGTTCTTTCTTAAACAATCTCTTACAAGTGTCAAAGCATTACTCACCGTTTACAAAGGGTCTTTTTAAGGTTACTACAGTATAAACTGAGTCTTTCATCTTACTTTCAGTATATTCATTTATGTGGGGAACGCAAAGGAAGACAAGCCAGTCATTATATTACTCTATGAAATATGTTATTACTTTATGGAAACATGTTGGTAGTAAAGTGTTCTTAGCAGGGGCGGATCCAAGGGGGGCGATCGGGGAGATCTTTTCCCCCAGAAGATGACATTTTTCTTTATTTTATACATCAATAAAACCCATCCCAGAGTTTGGAGCTCTTAAAAGTAGCTGTAAGTAGCAATACTACAACCCACCGCCCCCCAGAAGTCCGTCCTGGATCCACCCCTGGTTCTTAGTTTGTGTTTAATTTTCTCTACGTTTCTGTTAATTTTCTGTTAGGGAACACAGTGGCTCAGGAGCGCTTTTCTCTGGTAAATAAGGTCTCTGGTTAGATCCCAGGCCAAGTAAGATTCTGGTGGACATTATCGTGTTCATGGATTTACCGCTGGGTTATAACCTCTTCAGGTCATAAGATTAAGATAGCACCAATTTCACGTATACTATTTTGAGCACAATTCCTCAAAGTACTGTGTCCATGGTTTTCGATCAATTTGAGCTTAAAGTTTTATTTATTTGCTCTTCTTAAACTTACATCACTGGTAGAATACATCTAGGGAAACGGGTATAAGCAAGATTCTAGCATTTGGCACAACATCAATTTGTATGTTTGTTTATTACGATAACTTTCGACAAAAAAAAAATCTGATTAAATGTAGCGTTTACTTTCTTTGAACTTTGCCAATCAAGATTACTGATTGAGGTTGAAATTGGTCGAGAATAAGGGCGTAAACAAACAAACAAAAAAGTTCAGTTTGATCACTGCCACGCAATCCTCGCAGCAGCCAGTCCTGAGCAAACACCCAATCTACCTCTTAGATCCCCATGGAATTAGCCTGCAAGGAAGATGCTTAGATATGGGATTTTTAGTTTTCGGCTTCCAGCACTCATGAGAGGATATTTAGCAAAATCAGAAGCACAAGGCGAAAAGTGTTAGAGCGAAAAAGATGTAGATGGCTAAAATCCCACAAGCTGGAAAGATTATTCCACATCTAGATTCTAGCATGTGATAAAACTGCGAATCCCAGTTGAAGTCCGAACAACGAAAGGCAAACAAAACTTATTCTACTGCTTCTAATTCAGGTTGGTCGAAATTGTAAAGATATAAATTGTCTTCCCACTTCCACAGCGTTAAGCATGTAAGTACGTATCATTCACTGAAGGCGACACTCATCGCTACAACCACTCCCTGCAGTTTTGTTCACGGATTGTTACTTGTTTCTTCTGACACCGCTCTTGAAATAACCGGACGGCACTGTGGCTCAGTGGTATAGCGCTTACCTATGGTGCGTGGGGTTCCTGTTTCGATCCAGAGCCCTGCACGGGCCGGGCGCGCCCGGTTCGGCCCGGTGCCCGGCCCGGCCCGATCCGGCCCGACCCGTTTCAAGTAGTATCAAACTGGGCCGGACACATTTCGGGCCGAATCGGGCCGGACACATATCGGCCAGGATACTCTGAAAAGCGGTTCGGAAACTAATATTGTCAGCCTATTTGTTGTTTTAATGTCCTCCACTGCCTCTATTTTTGCCGTGTTTGTACGGTCTTACTGTCAGCCTATGTTAATCGTAATGTGTTTGGGAAACTGACTCTTTATTCAAGACTGCGATGTACTGGTAATACTATTACTATTACTACTTCTACTACTACTATTACTACTTCTACTATTACTACTACGACCACTGCTAATACTACTACAAGTTCTACGACTTCGCGTCAGAGTTGACATGTCTGGTGGTACCGAATTTACCTTCTAAGTACAGAATAAAATGGAGAAGTGCTAGTTATTATGGCCGGTCTGCGTGAACCGATGCTTGATCTACGAGGGAGAACAGTGGCTCAGTAAAAAAAAACACTCACATCTGGTGCTAGAGGTCGTCGAATCAATCCCTGCTCATGCTATGTGAGCTTTGTGGTGGACAAACATCGTGTGCGTGGGAGTTTCTGGGGTGGTCCCGCTTCCTCCCACTGTTTTCTTTCCACCAATTTATCCCATCATCATCCATACAGCCTGAGCCGTAGTTACCTAAAGAACGTATGATAAAGTCAAGTATTGATCTAGTAAGTAGAATTTGGTACGCTACCATTGGACCACGGAGGGCAAAACCATGAACTGGCGTGCTCAAAAGATCAGTGCAATTTGTAGTAATGTTCAATTAGCAAGGCAAATATCGAATGGTGTTACATGTTCATGTATTGTTTATAGTATGATACTACAAATATAACAAAATATAATGATCAAATAAATCACCAAATCGCCAGGGTGGATTAGGTGTTCCTGGAACGGTGGCTCAGTGGTTGAGCGTTCACCTCTGGTGTATGGGGTCCCTGGTTTGATCCAAGCTCTCGCCAAGTGAACTTTGTGGTGGACAAACACCGTGTGTGGGGTTCGCGGCGTTCTCCTGTTTCCTTCCACTTTATTTATTGCACTATTTCATTTATTTCTCATCATCATCGTTTCCTTTAGCCTAGTTGGCATAACTTGGAACCACCTACCAGGAAGAATAATCTAATGGATTGGGAAGATAGACATTCAGTCTCTGGTGAATTTGATGATAAGTAGACACCTACCTCAACATGTCATCATGTGTAAGAGAACTAGATATACTGCAGTGGTGGAAGCAACAAGAACAAATATTACCAAAATTGTGTAAATTAGCGCGTCAGTATCTCGTCATCCCTGCTTCTAGGCGTCTACTGAAAGAGCTTTTAGTACTAAGGAACGGAGAAATGCTCTAAAGCCTGAAACTGTTGACTCTGTTTCCGTGCTATTCGATGCGTACAAGGACATACAGTAAAGCGATGTTCATTTTGCACTATTGGTTTCTTAGGAAACGTTATATTTTCATTTTCTTCATATCAACTATCCCTTCTATTATATGTGATGTTAAGAGGCATTTTTGATAGCTGATATCTATACATTTTTCATTCAGGGGACTTTTGAGGTATTTTTCGTTCAACAATGATATGTGTGGATTTTGTTTTGATTTACTGCCTCGCATTCCGTCTTATAGCTCTGTTATTTACTTGTTACGAACCGTTCCAGGAACACTTCATCGATCCTGGGGTCTGGGTGATTTATTTGATCATTGTTTTTTGTTATTATTATTGTAGCATCGAATTATAAAGAATACAGGAACATCTATATATATAAAAGAGAACGTACAAATCCTTTGTGAACTCATCACGCTAATACGGCTGAACCGATTTCTTTCATTTTTGGGGGGTTGTTAGGATTTGGACCCTAGATGGTTTTTATCATATCACTTTAATTTTTAATTACCAGTGTCTTGAGATAATGGACCATTCAAGTCTCCATAGTTCATCATAGGTAAAAATAAACGTATGTATATGCAACCCGCATGACCACGTGACTCGGCGGGTTAACATAAATGACAGGCGATGCAATTTGAAAGCGAAAAAGTAAAAATTATCTAAGTAACAAAGTTTATTGCGTTCCGGGGTGACCGCAGCGAAGCGGGGTGAACGCTGCTAGTGTAATATGATTTGGAATCTGCCGTGCTAATTGAACATTACTACAAATTGCGCAGGCCCGTGCTGGCCCACCGGGACACCGGGACATGTCCCGGTGCGCCCTCCGAAACATCACATTATATATAAAGGTACATTTTTTAATAATAAATTCTTACGGTTATTATTGGTAAAGAATCCATGATAAGTACAGTCGATCTTTACATAAGACACCCTTGCGAAAACACATCAAAGATAGATGGTTTCATTTATTCTTCTGTATGGCACAGTTCTGTACCATGCATACATACTGTTATACCTACTGTTGGTAAAGAACTCATGAAGGGTACAGTGCGCCCTTTGCAAAGGTGCCCTTGCGAAACCACATCAAAGATAAACGGTTTTATTTTTCTGTATGGCACAGTTCTGTACAATGAATACAGACAATTGATGAAGAAACCGTGAAGGGTACAGTGCGCCCTTTACGTAAGGCGTCCTTGTCATGTGACTATTCATGTGTGTTTTAGAGCAGTATCGGAATAATCAGTGTCTATTGTATTTCTAAAATATAGCTATATTGATTTATTAGTATATATTTATGTATATATATGTTTGACAAAAAATATTAAGAAATAAAAAAAAGTTTCTCTAGTAAAGAGGTTTTCACAGTTTAGCTATTTACGTTATTAAATAAACTTTGGGTTTTAATACATAAAATGGCGCCCGTATATATACAGGGTGTAACTTAATTAACATAAACTTTCAGGAAGTGACTCCTGACACGGATATAAAACGAAAAGTATACACCAACCTGGGTGTAAAAATGCCTCCTTTTGGCACCTTAATCACACGAAAATTTGTCGGAAAAATGTAAGAACAGCCATAACTCAATAATAAAACAACGGATCGAAGTCGGGTAAAAGAGAATGTTCATTATTTTTAGTCGTAGATCCCTTTAGTGTACAGTGGCGGCGCACTGGAGTATTCCATCGACTATTTTATCAAACGTTGAATGAGGGCAATGAACAACAATCAAGTACAAGAATCAACAATCAAAAGTAGATCTAATAGTACATCGTTCAAATTAGAACACTTAGAATTCGAAAGAAAGAGATATACACATGTGTGATTGATCTATTTCGTCTCAGCCGATCTGTTCCGTCTCAGATTGGAGGTGGATGAATACCAACACGGAGGAAAGAGAATGTGGCACTTTTGCGTAGACGTAGCAGCACTTACGGAATTATCGTCTCTTGTATGCCACTTGCAAGAGGCTCGCGGAAGACTGTATTGCAGTTTTGATGTGGATGGCATAAATTAGCGTGGCTGTGTTATAGTAGGCATCTGACGCAACTTGTGAGTGATATACAGTGTCCGATGCTTTGGTATTACGTGTGGAATTGCTGTATAACAGGATAGGAAGTGTTGGTTACAACGGTAGAGTGTTGTGTCCAGGTATCCACGGTAGTGTAAAACTGTAGACGTTGGTGTTTAAGTAAAATTGATTATATTAATCTGTACGTGCCTGCGCAATGGTAGATTACCCTGTCCACGAGCAGGCAGATATACACCTCATTTATGGAGATGGAAGAAGAAATAGCCCAGAGGCGAGGCGTTTATATCGTGACCGTCGCCCTCGAAAGAGAGTAACCGTCCTATTTTTCCACGCCTCCATATTCGCCTTCGGGAGATAGGGTCTCTTCAATTTTTCCCATTTGAAATCGGAGGAAATCGCACTATGTGGACAGTTGAATTTGAACACAGCGTACCGGGAATGATCAAAGACCGTCCGATCAAAGACCGTCCCGAAACTAGCAGTAGCCATGTGTAGGGCGTAAAAATCCACATGCAACTCTAGTGAACGATCAGCAGAGAGATTTAGTGCGAGCGCGCGGTGCAGTATGGTGGATAATTTTGTGGTAGGATCTTATTTATTACCGGTCTGACTGTGTGGGACCGTATAATTTATTTTTACGTAATGTTCTCCCAAAATTGTTAGAACATGTGCCCTTGAACACAAGACAGCAGATGTGATTCCAGCATGACAGTGCACCTGCACATTTTGACAGATATATGCAGACCTACTTAAATGAAACATTCCCAGATAGTTGGATTGGGAGTGATTGACCTGTGTTATGACCACCTCTTTCACCCTACCTCACGCCCCTTGATTTCTAATTTGGGGATTTATGAAACGCCTTTTGTATGCAACACTAGCCACGATAGCCGAAGAACTTGTTGCTCGAGTTAACATAGCTGCGGCATTCACCTACGAAATTTCAGGTGTGTTTGATCGAACGCGGAAAAATTTGCTATGTCATCTTTGCAATGCGGTCAACGGTTGACAATATCAGACTGTGAACTGTTATTCTTCACAGCTGTTCCGTGTACACATACGTTTGATAAAATACTCCAATTAATACTCCAGTTTCTTTGGGAGTCATCCTTGCACCGCCACTGTACTACATCCAATTGTACACTAATGAAATCTACAGCTAAAAATAATGGAATTTCCTTTTGCACGATTTCGATCCGACATTTTGTTCTCGAGTAATGCTGTTGTTGCATTTTCTCGAAAATTTTCGGGTGGTCATAGCTCAGAGGCATTTCTACACCCAGATTAGTCTATACTTTTCGTTTTATCTCCGGTGTCAGGAATCACCTCCCGACGTTTAGTATATTAACTAAGTTACACAATATATATATATATATATATTCACGTTTGTATGGGCGCCCTTGTGGGAGACTTGTCCACCGCCCTCGTTAGGGACCCAGCACGGGCCTAAAATTGCGCTAATCTTATGAACACGCCAGTTCATGGTTTCGGCCTTCGTGGTCTAATGGTAACGGAATAAATTCTAATTAGTAGGTCAAGGACTTGACATTCTCATATGTTCTTTAGGCAATTACGGCTCAAGACGTATGGATGATGATGGATGAATTGGTGGAATGAAGACAGTGGACGAAAAAGGGGTTAACCCAAAAAATCCCACGCTCACGATGTTTGTCCATCACAAAGCTCACATAACACGAGGAGGGATCGATCCGAAGACCTCTAGCACTAGATGTGAATGCTTTACCTACTGAGCCCCTCGTCAAGCATCTGTTCGCATTCTACGCAGACTGGCCATAATAACTAGTATTTCTTCGATTTTTTCTGTACTTAGATTGTAAAGTATGTACCACCAGACATGTCAACTCTGACGCGAAGTCGTAGCAGTTGTAGTAGTAGAAGTAGTAGTAGTAGTAGTAGTAGTAATAGTAATAGTTGTAATTGTATTAATAATAATAATAATAATAATAATAATAATAATAATAATAATAATAATAATAATAATAATAATAATAATAGCAGTAGCAGTAGTAGTAATAATAATAGTAGAAGTACAGTACTTTACACTCCTGAATAAAGAGTTAATTCCTCAAACACATTACGATTAACACAGATTGCCAACATTAGTTTCCAATCCGTCTTTCACAGTGTTCGGGCCGAGCAGGGCCGGCCCGTTTCGGTCCGGTTTGTGCCCGGCCCGTTTCGCCCCGGTTAGAGCCCGGCTCGAGATTCGGGCCGGGCCGGGTTGAGCCGGGCATAGAATTCAGATCCATCCGGGTCGGGCCGGGCCGTCTTCGGGCCCGGGTTTGCAGGGCTCTGTTTCGATCTTCGGCCAAGTAAGTTCGTGTTGAACAACATCATGTCCGTAAGTTGTCTCAGAGCATTCCCGTTTCGTTCCACTTTCTCATTCCACTAATTATTCCATCATCACTTACTTACTTTAATAATCGTCTCCCTTAACCTAAAGGGCATAATTATGAGACGTTAAACTGAAATATTTCATTTAATTTCATTTCACTCTTTGAATACTTTCGCTGCAGATAATCTCGAGTACCCCACTAGTGCAGCAGTTAGCGCGTTCAAGACATTCGGAATTCCACAATCTGACCTTGAAAAAACAATTGTAAGTCTTGGTAATTTCACAACAAATTAAACTCGTAATAGTGAAGGAGTATCTAGGCCTGTTACGATAAACTATCGGGCTGCACTGCGTCATCACTACACTCGACTGCCCAAAAAAAGTTGAATCCGCTATTTGGAAAGACAGCCATAAATTATAACTCAATGATCGGTCTGTATGTACCCATCTTCTTTGGGCTAGTTTTATTAATAATGTACATAGTTACCGTTAATTAAAATCGAATTTATTGCTCTATGAAGAGGAAAGAATGGTTAGTATTCGATAAATTCTCACGAAGTTTGATACAGCTCTGTTGTTGATTTATTATTGATATTTAATGTTAAACATGATCTGATCTTGTGCAAGAGACTCAGGTTCGATTCCCGATAGGCGTTCATGTGGTTCGAATCCCATAGAAAGCTGTAGATCCACGTCTTCTACAGTTCCGGTGCTGAATGGAGCGATAAACTTCAAATCAACTAAGCCAACTAAATATCTTACCTTGAACATGATCTTAAATAGACTGGCCATTGAGGCATTTTGTTTCACATAACATTTTAAATGTTTATCATACCTACAGAAATCTAGGATTTTAACTTTTTTTTTGTCGAAAGGAAGAAAACAGCGATTCCACCGAGACTTTTTCTTAAGGTTAGTGTAAAGGGACAAGTTTTGCCCGTAGATGTCACTACAGTCTTCCTATGTCTCACAGTATTTTTTACCTTTCACGAAAATTTACAATTTCTTTTATAAATTTCAACCTAGAGACTTCAAATTTTTTGAGGAGGAACTTCATAACCTATTAAAGGGAACAATCCGTGCCGATTTTTTATTTAGAATTTTCTTCATTGTTGAAACAGTTTCATTGTTAAAGATTTGGATATCCATTTGAATAATCAAACCATTTCAACAATGAGGAAAATTCTAAATAAAAAATCGGCACGGATTGTTCCCTTTAATAGGTTATGAAGTTCCTTTTCTAAAAACTTGAAGTCTGTAAGTTGAAATTTGTAAGAGAAATCGTGAAAGATAAAAAATACATGGAAGAGATATGAAGACTGTAGTGCCATCTATCGGCAAAACTTGTCCCTTTAAACCAACCTTAAGGAGAAATATTGTACTTTATTTTTAAAACAGTGACACTCAAGCGAGAATCTCTCTTGATCTTATTCATCTATCCGAAAAAAATGTATGTTGGATGACACGGGAGACGGAGAATGAAATTCCACCATCTATCTCGGATTCAATACCTACTTGCTGCGTGCATACGAAAAGAGGCGTTGAAATTTCACATGTGCTTGTGCTTCACGTACTTTTCTCGCTATCTTTCGCTTATGCACTTTCACGTAGGAGTTCTTTAGAAAGAAAGAAAGAAAGAAAAGAGAGGAAAAAGTTTGTGTTTCCTAAAGAATCTGACAAAGCGACAAGATTATTGAATCCGAGAAGTATACTATTGACGTAGCTAGAAGGGAACTAAGGAAGCCTGAAAACTAAAGATTTTGCAAAGAAAAGAGAAAGATGACTACTTACTTAGCTCTTAAAACAAATTTTTGGGCATTGTTGCTTATGCAAGAGATCCAAGTCGTTAAGATCAAACGTAAATAAAACTCTATATGTGTTTCCCTCAACCTCCAGTTCAAGATCCTAGGAACACCAAGGAAGAAGGGAGGGCCTCTGAGGTCCACGCCCATTAGTTTTTAATGTAAGCCAAAATACTTTGGTGTTCCTAGGGTTAATAACTTGGTTATTGCGGTTATTATACTACAATGATCGCGATAAATAATGTGTGTTTGGGTGACCATTGCCACTACTCACCGAGGCTAAGAAATACGGTAAGGATGCTAGTGAAGGAGATAGTACAACATAGAAAATAGGAGGAAACGAGACAACCCCGAGGAAACTCATGTAAACAGCGTGTTTATCACTTCAAAGTTCAGTTGACGGGAGCTGGAATCGAACCAAGAATCCAGGAGTGTAGCCAAGGGGGGCCCATCGGGGCCATTTCCTGGCTCCCGCAAATGACCAGCTTTTAAAACATCACAGTAAAATTATCTCGCTTCATTCATTAAAAGCAACAAAGTTTATTGACAATAATTTATGGTAAAATAGTATGAAGAAATATTGCTTTTTCCATACCCATCGAAAAATAGTATTTCTTCCTTATACCGATCGAAAAATAGGATACTTTTTTTTTTTTGTGACAGCAGATTACACAATTTACTGCGATTTATATTTGACAGTTTGAAGACAAACATTTTAACAAGGTACTACAAATACAGCCATAAAACAAAGGTACTATTTTTATATGCTTTAACAAGTGTTTTAAAAGACATAGAGGATGGAAAATTTGGTGTGAAACAATGATTTTATTCAATTTGAATTTCATTCGCTCTCTCTTTTATTTCTACTCAGTGTAATAAAATAATTATGTTTTTCTTAGCCACGAATAATAAATAAATATTTTTGTCAGGAAACCGTAAAGAAATTAAGTGAAATTTCAAAGAAAATCAATCTTGTGTACATAGGTTCTGTATACAAGGTCTTAAATTTAAATATAAAAGTAACCAAGAAACGTTTTGTTGCTTTTTCACCCACCACCTTCGAACATCGATATGTCACCTAACCTGGAAGATCAAAAATAGTCCCCATCAACATCGACGACCTTATGAAAACGTTTTGCAAGGCCATGGAATCCATCGCGGTAGAACTTGGTGGGCCGTGAAACTAAGAAAGTATCAGGTGCATTTTGGACTTTTACTAGGGATTTGAATTGGCGTCCTGTAAGGTGATTGTCCACAGAATGAAACAGGTGATAATCGGACGGTGCAATACCCGGGGAATATAGTGGTTGCAATATTGTTTCCCATCCAAGGCGGAAAATGGTGTCCTGAGTCATTCTAGCCACGTGCTACTTAGCGTTGTCCTGTAAACGAGGACACATTTACAATTCAGAAGTGATGGCTCAAGAGTTTTGAGTTTTTGTTGAGCACAGTTCAACTGCTGGCACTACACAGTTGCATTGATACTCTGACCAGCTGGTAGCAGTTCCCGATGCACGATGCACCAAACACACAGAAGGACCTTATTCTGGTACAGTGCTGGTTTCGGCTGTTTTGAAATCGGTTCATACGGTGCTAACCAATGATGACGGCGTTGTGGAGCTTCGTATAAGACACCCTTTTTATCACATGTCAACGCCTTGTCCAGAAATGGCTCCGAAACAGTAAATAAAGATAGGCGACTGCCGCGTTGCCTTCTGGCCCGGAGTCAAAATATGTGAGACTCATCGACCCAACTTGTAGTGCTTCACAAGTTGATGGATGTGCTGCCGAATGGTTTCACCACATACTGAATTGTAGCCCCAGTTCCTCTCTGTACATGTGTTGGTCTTCTGGCACGTGGTGTTTTCGGGAGTTTCGTCATCGTCCTTAAACTTATTAAACCATCGCTGCAATGTCCGTGTCGTCACGACACCCTCACCAAAGGCCTGGCATATCTTCTGTCCCGCTACAGCGGCGTTTGACCTCCATTTGGACTCGTTCAACACACATGCTCTTATGACGCTCTGTGGATGTCCCATGTTCCCTCTGTCCCATGTTCCCCATGTTACACAAGTTCACGATGTGTCTGAATTGCCACAACCAGGTAGTATGTTGGATATACCCACACCAACAACTGACGTCCGCCTTATCTCCACTCACATTCAACTCACGGTGTGAGGTCCAATTGGACACAGACCTCCACGAAAAGGGGCAGAACTTTCTTGGTTACCTTTATAGTTATGCACAAAAGTATAGCGTTTGGTCCTGGGCAGTAGTTCTTGATTAAGCATAATAAAAACTATCTTGAATATAATTTATGGATAATAATAATAATAATAATAATAATAATAATAATAATAATAATAATAATAATAATAATAATAATAATAATAATAATAATAATGATAATGATAAGCTAAAATAGTGTTTTAAGTTTTCCAGAAGAAAACCAAAACTTTCCTTTCTTTCAGGCCCCCAAAACATTAACAGCAAAACTTTTTTTTTTAACTTTGTACATTGTAGCTGGCCCCCCGTAAAAACGACGGCCCCCCGTACACAAACCTGCTGGCTATACCCCTGCAAGAATCCCACACACACGAGGCGAGTACTCTAGCACTGAGTCACGGTGGCTCCACAATGTATTAATTCAATTTTATATGTAAGGTTAAGAACAACGTATATATATGAGAGATAACTGTATCAGAAACTCTTGCACTAACTTTACAACACATTTGTTCGAGACTCAACTTTCCAAGTAGCGCTATGCTTTTATCCAATGAACAACAGACCGAGTGAACTTGAAAGTTCCCTCCGCTGCTATTGAGTTTTCTACGAAGGAAAGAAGAATTAAGAAAAATATCGAGGCATCTCTATTCCTGTTTTAATCTGAGAAACAGTAATTGTATATACGTGTGCACTCTTTACACCAGAATATATATTTAGATTTATTTAATTATTTGTCATCAGTTACAGAACAATTCGGTTACATCAGGTTACATAAGTTACATAAAGCTACAAAGAATGAAGAATAAGGAATCGTCTGCTGAAGAGAATTTTGAAATGTTTGCTGACTGTCTTATTATTCCAAGTTATGACTGTTTTTCATCATCCACAGAAAATAAAGAGAAAAAATAAAAATAAAAAATATAATCGTTATTAAATCTTGAATTGTCTTTATACTGAATGCTAATAATATGAGGGGAATCCAATATCTCTACATTATTACTAGGTACAATAATGGCTCAGTAACAAGTTAAATCCTAGTGACTGAGGATGGTTAGAGTTTGGGAATATTTGGTTGCCAAATCCCATGACTGTATCTCCTGCTGCGCGGTCCCGGTGCTTGGGGTCTCTGGTTCGATCCCAGCTCGCGCTGTGTGGACTTTGTGGTGGACAAACGCTGTGCTCGTGGGTTTTCTCGGGGTTCTCGCGTTTCTCCCCACTTTGTTCATTCCACCATTTCACTCATCTCTCATCATCACCGTCTCCTTTAGCCTAACCGGCATAACCGTGGGACGTAAAACTTAAAGATTTCCTTTCATTTTTGTATCTCCTGCTCTAGATGACTTGCATAATTTCATCAGTTGTAGTAGAAGATGTAGTGTAAGCAGACTGGTCACACCTATTCAATAATATGTCTTCAATGCGAGGATACAGTACAGCATTTAGCAATGTGCTATTCATTTCTGATGTGCTATTTATATTACAACTAACTGATAACAGTAACTAACAAGAACTACAATACATATTACATCTGGAAGAGAATATCTCACGGAAAAAATAACACATTATATTATTGTTATTATATACGCAGAATGGTTTACATGTTACTCTGTATTAAAGGGTAACTAGTGTAGAAATAGTGGTTGTCACCATTTTCCAATATAGTAGATAAACTTGCCATCGGATTGTTTAAGACTTTTCATGGAGAGGTGAGGACAGACCAATGAGAAATTCCACAAAGTTCAACTTTATATGATATTTATTGGTGATTTATTAATTAAACGGAACAAAACAGAATTAGGGCTAACACACAAATACAATAACATAATCACATTTTCACTCGATAATTTCACATAACCCTCTTATATGTAAAAATAGTGAAGTAGTGCTGGTGTTGTTTTGTAGGTAGGTAGATGGTTTATACTTTTTATTTATTTGGTTATAGTATTAGGAATGTCGAATATTTGACATTATTTTCACTTAATAATTTTAACAAATTATTAAGTAATTATTATAATAACAATTCCATTAAATTACTTCAGTCTGTATCGATTATGATTCACAATATCAGTGAGCTACGTAAAATGTCTTTTATTCTCTATATTCTCCAGATCAATTCTCCATATTTTAGTGTAAAAGGAATTTATTTTTATTCTATGAGTACTTACTATGTTCAAAGATAACGCTGCAACTTTGGGCGGTGGCCATATTGATGATGTCATAACTCCAAAACCCAGAATCGAGTTCTTGAGGATTTTTCAGGTAGAGATGAGGAAACTATAGATGACTTACCAGGAAGTAATTCACGTTGTACCGTTTGCATTATTCTTGACCTAGATGCATAATATGTCCGCATGAATCTGACGAGATTCCAAGATAAATCCACCTTTTGGGTAGGATCCTTCACATTCAAGGTGCTCGAAGTGTGGTGCTTTAAATCCCATTATTCTTCAACTGAGGTGTAGTAAGTAATTAGCATTCGAGGCACGTTTGCTACATCTTTGGAAATCACATCTAGTACATCCGCACTTACGATTAACATTATCTGTCATGAATTGTACGAATACTCCAAATATACAACATGAAATGTTGAAGGCTTGAGAAGCAGCAGCACTAGTTTCAAACTTCTGCATTTCAGAATATGGGGTGTCTAATGGAAAGCCGGAACCAAATTTGTGGTGCATCTGCTCGCCCTACCAACTGTAGTGAAGCTTGCATCATTTTTGACCAAGCTTATTGGATTATACACTGACCCAAAGAAGCGCTTTTCGTTCCAGTGTTTGCAGATGTAGCGATCTCTTTCAGAAATACTCTTAACGGATCATGCAAAAATGACAAAGCTCTTTCAAGGTGGTACTTGTCAGTGGTAGGGCAGCTATCTTTGAAGATTGTACTTGCCAGCTGAAAGATGATGTTTTCATGTACTTTATTGCATTTTTTGTTAGTCTTGCTGAAGTTTCCACTAATCTCAATCGAACATTCACAGTATATTTTCTGATGCTCCTCTCATAAAATTCATGAAGGATTCTTACGGATGTGTCTTTGAATGTAACATCTACTTGCCTATTTGTTTCAGTTATGACGATTCTTTTCCCAAACAACTCCAATAATTTAGCTTTTGTGAATCTGACGGAGTACCCTTCTCTTCTGAATAGCACAACTGTCGCACCATGACCTTCACCAAATCATATATGGGAACCTGCTCATCACCCATCATCTCCAAATACTCAACTATTCGAACGAAAGCATCTTCTTTTACAGTTTACATGCGCTTGCTTTTCTCTCTCATTTCGTATCCAACTGGTGTCTACACATGCTTCGTTATATTTCTGCAATTCCATTTCCTGCTCTGAAATTTACACCACCAAATATCGTGGTAGCACTGGGTGTCTTCCAAATAAATCTTTGCCATATTCACTACGACTTTTTACAGCCACAACCCACTCATCATTGCGTTCTTCACATGATCTCAATAATGCTTCTTGAAAAATATTAGCTTTTATTGGAATTAGACAGTCATCCTTCCACGTACCGTCATATCTGCCAGGCTCACCAGACCACAGAACAAACAGTTACGTGCAAATGAAACGCAGGTGCTTCTAATAGCAAAATATTTACCTATGTCTCTTCATCAGATGGTTTTCTTGGTTACATATCCTTGTTGATTTAACTGGGATTCACATAGTCCCTTCGGT
The DNA here is from genome assembly GCF_964235325.1 of Thermobia domestica. Classification (NCBI taxonomy): domain Eukaryota; kingdom Metazoa; phylum Arthropoda; class Insecta; order Zygentoma; family Lepismatidae; genus Thermobia; species Thermobia domestica. The sequence goes on from NC_137456.1 coordinate 234,401,231, forward strand.
ATTCTTTATATACTTTTTTTAGGTTGACTGTTAGTACAGTTCCACGCAATTTACTCACTTTCTGAATTCGTTGGCATCCTTTTTAAGATAATCATATAGTTCTATCATCTTTCCTGAGCGTATAATGTGACTCCTCATGACGTGTGAGTGGCATCCTATTCAATATTTTCAGCTACCTGTAATACACACAAACTAACAGACGGAAATACTACTGTAATCCAAATTTTCTTACACAACATAACCAATAATCAATAGTGAAAAGTACAAGTTTTCTCTGTAAAATTAACACTACCAGTTACAGTTCAATATTTAAACTTTCAACCATTTGCAAGCAATATAGTAAAGTCAACATAAGGTTTGACCTTTAACAAATTGCAATAGAAATGAGAACTATGTCAAAATGTTGCTGAGAGAGTAAGAATTACAGCGAAGAAACAAAATATTCTCCTAGCCAATGCTTCAAGTAGGTGCAAAGAATTAATGAAGAATAGTAAAGATACGTTCAATGTCAAATTGCAAAGTAAATATAATGGTAAATAATTTGTGAATAACTTTATAGAAGATGTTGAGGCTGTAATTTTGATCTAAAGCCATATAATTGTCTCATTTGATCTGTTATTAGTGTGCTGTAAATGATGACTGCCAACGGCACAATATAGGATTTAACGACCGTCCAGACTGAATATTTTTTTGAGAACCTTTTAAGGCTGGCTTAGATTTTGGAGGAAGTCTCATTCCTATTGCATTTTGTTCAACGTCAGATATCATGTAGAGTCGACTAATATGTATTTTTACGAATTTTATAATTCAATAATTGAATCACTGATTGCAAAAAGGGAATAAGTGCATCAGACCTAAGTTTTCAAAAACGCTAAAAAACCTTCCCGAGGCGTTGTTTGTATTTGTTGCAAAAAGTGTATAATTGATTACTTGTAGCAAAATAACTAACAAACACTAAGACAAGAAAAAGAATCTTGTATTGCAGCACTGCAATTGGTTAGATAAGCTTAAAAATGGAAAAAATATTCCCTTTTTCCAATCAATTAGAGTTGGACGAAATTGTAATTGTGTGTAGGGCATGTAATGTGCAGTTTATGATAGAAAGCTATGAAAATATACATGCTGAATACAATGCTGTATGTTAATCTTGGATATATGTATCCGAACTATCACGCATGCTAGGCTTCTAACACTGTTATTGTCACGTTAGTTTTTTTTTTTTTTTTTTGTAAAGCACATGTTATTCATACAGTAAGAAAAGTAATACAATAGAAAGCTGAAAAAATACGTAGCAAAATACGTTGTCAAAATAGAATGACTTTACATAGGGTCCTATCCGTCTGCATCTTCGTCTTCTACAGTTTCTTGGTCAGTGGTTTTCCATGAACAAATCATCCTATAAAACTTTTTGTATTGGTAAGGTATGCATTTGATGATTTGTGAAGAATCGTTAATCTTTTTCTGATTGATCGGGACTTGCCAATCGTATGCCTTTGACGTTGGCAGTGGAACGTTTGTGATATTACTTTTGTGTAATCGAAAAATATCAGTTCTTAGTTCATTGATAAACTTATGAGCTTGCACATAACCTAGAGATTCTGCTTTATAAACAGTGTCTCTATTTACTTACTTGGAATTTCACTGTTTTGTCCACAATGCTACCTGAAGATTTCTTGTAAAACAGTTACCACCAAAGTTTAAAATCTAAGATTTCTTCATTGACAACTTCGTAAACCTGAAATGAAGTATCAGTATTTCTTGCATTCGTAATCATGTGGTTATACTATGCTGGTAAATAAGTGCGATTGTGTCGTTTGAGTTCTCGTTTGATTATAACAAAATGTCGGTCACATGATAAAAACTGTGACCTCTGACAGGCAAATTTTGCTGTACAGTGGTAAAGCGTTATGACACGATCAGACTGAAAAGCATTAATGTCATTGTATGATTGCAGTTTTGGTATTGTATGATCACCACTTGTATCACTGAAAACACGTAAATCTGTAACTGATTGGGGCAAATATTTCTCTATAGATTGTGCAGTGCGAAGACAAGGCGAAGTATCGTAACGTCAGCAGAGGGCTCTAGTGGTTGTCTACATACATACAGTCTCACAGTTGTGGTGGTATCCTATAGTGATTGGAAGATGGAAATAAGAAACGTAGTTATTCCATTTTTCTAATCAGCGAGATATTTTGTCTTCTACATTGGTCATATACAGTTGCCCAAACATTCCTATTTTCTACTCAACGATGTAACTATCTCAAAGGAACACATCTGCTATCTCAGGTTAAAATCGCAAAAAAATGTACTTATTCCCTTTTTCCAATCAGTGGTTCAATTTTGACAACTAATAGTTTTCTTATTTAACACCTCTTCTTGCAGCATTTATATAACGATATTTTAAATGCATTAAGTCACATAATGCACTTCTATTATTATTATTATTATTATTATTATTATTATTATTATTATTATTATTATTATTATTATTATTATTATTATTATAGTTGTGACCATGTTCTTGCGCTGGAGTTTCTCTCAAAGGGGTTATTAAACAGCAAACTAAGACACCTGTTTGTTTTTTTAGTAGATTAAAAACTAATCTCTCTCATGTTTTGTATTGCTAACTTCAAAAATTATCAACTGTTTACTTTGTTGTTTTCATCCCATGGTGTTATTATAACGTGTCCTTGTTTTTATATGTATTCTCATACAGTATCGAAGTTTGGCATGGGAACTTAAGTGCCAAGTTTCAACGTAAGCTTCTTGAGTTTAGAAAAAAAGCAGGAAGAATAAGAAGAAAAGAAAACATTGCTTCAGACACACGAAACCACTATTTCAAGAATATAGAACAAATTTGCATTAGTTCAACTTTAGAATTAATACATGTATCACTTTATGTGAATCACTTTAGACGAATGACAATATAACCAATCAATTAATAGTGTATTTTTACATATACAGTAAATAAATCATAAGCAGGAGAACAATAGAGAGAAATAAATGCAGAGGTTTTATTAAACGCTTGAAGGGATACGAGTAAATGTAGAGAAAACTGAATACTTGGAAATTCGCCGGGATCGTAATACTGCAATTTATGGATGCGTCAAAGTATCAAAAACTGTTTACGACAAAGTGGATACTTTCAGATATCTAGAATCGATATTATCAGACCAAAATCAAACCCACGAAGAAATTACATGGCGGCTGAAAGCAAGGAATTCGTTATTATTTACTTCAAAATCTATTGTCGTCGGAAATTCCGTCGAGAAACTAAAAGCTTAAATTATACAAAACGATAATTATGCCGATAATCAGGGTATGGTTGCGAAATATGGCCGCTTACCCTGAGGGAAGAACGTAGACTGAAAGTTTTTGAAAATAAATACTTGGGAAAAATATTCGGACCCAAGAAGAATGGAAATGAGGAATGACGGATACTTCATAACGAGGAACTGCAAAATTCAAACCGTTTACCAAACGTTGTTATGGTCATCAAGTCTAGGAGGCTCAAGCGAGCAAGTCATGTAGCAAGAATGGAAGAAGGTAGTAATGCTTTCAAAGTTTTAACTACAAATCCAATCAGAAAACAACTATTAGGAAAACCTAGACGCAGATGAGAGGACAATATGAAGATGGATCTCGCAGAAATAGGAATACAAAGTAGAAAGAATCCAGTTGACTAAATACAGAAGTGAATGAAGAAGTTTTGTGAACGCCGCATTGAACCTCCGGGTTCCATAGGCCATTGAGTTAGTTAGTTAAATAACTAACAAGGGACATCGCCCAATTGTCCGGCTCCGATTTCAATGAAATTTGCTAATAGAGGACATGTATGTATTATTTGTTATGACAGAAATTTTTGCCATGGTGCATGTTTTCTATTTTTCTATAATTTTTAAGAATTGTGATGTGGTTATTAGAGATTACTGCAGATGTCCCTTACTACCCTTTGTAAACGGAGTGCTAATGAAAAAACAACCATGTAGGTACATATAAGGCCAAGGGGAAGTCGTATGGTAGGTATAACCACATGCTATGGTTTTCATTTTTCAAAACTTCGCTTTAATTCAAAATGGCGGATTTCAAGATGGCTGTCGTCAAGGATAACCCTTACCGTGTCACTTCCCTCTAGCCATAATATGTATTACCGAAGCTTTTATCCATTTATTATGAATAATACGCGGGTTACAAGCGGATGTAAGGGACTTACGCACATAGTAAGTATAAACAATTAATATGCCTGTAACTTTTCCCCAAGTAGAAGTATGTTAAAACCAACTTCACTATTGTCTTCCTGATTAAATTCTAGCCCGAAATTATGTATCGCATTACACTCTTCCTATTTCAAAAACTTGACCTTAATTCAAAATGGCGGATTTCAAGATGACTGCCGTCAAGGTTATACCTACCATACGACTTCCCCCTAGGCCTTATATGTATCTACATGGTTGTTTTTTTCATTAGCACTCCGTTTACAAAGGGTAGTAAGGGACTTCTGCAGTAATCTCTAATAACCACATCACAACTCTTAAAAATTATAGAAAAATAGAAAACATGCACCATGGCAAAAATTTCTGTCATAACAAATAATACATACACGTCCTCTACCAGCAAAAAAAAAAAAATCATTGAAATCGGAGCCGGACAATTGGGTGATGTCCCTTGTAAGTAGTCTGTTGCAGGAAATTAAAAATTATTATTTATTATTTACATATTTTTAGCGCCATAAAACTCCTTTTTTAATACATTTTCTCAAACAGTTACGTATGAAAATTTACCCTAAGGTATCCCATTTTGCTGAACACGATATTATGTATCAACTAAAATCAAGGGCAACTCAAAATGTTGGACTCGATTTGAGACATTTATTCTGAGAAATCTAATAAAGATATGTTATGGTGAGACATGCTCTTCGAAGAGTTAACTTTCGGAATGCAGTTTCCATGCAGTGTTTCCTACTTTCTACTCCTAAGAGTCAGCAGTGAGCATGAAATGAATTGGTGATATTGACTGCAACATACGTACTAGAGAAAGGTTTAGCAGGAGATAGACTATCGGCTTGATGTGTGTCATGTTACGTGAGGTGGTCACATAGATCACCTGTAATATGTTTGAAGAAAACTTTCACAGTTTGCCTTTCTTAGCATATGTCTTACAATAACACATATTCATTTGGTTTCACAGAATAAATTTCTGAAATCGGCTCCGTTATTTTGACTTCCTTTGTATATATATGTCTCATTTTTCTACAATACTATATAGTGTATCATAGTTAAACCAAAAATCAAATCATTTGAGAGTTAATTGTAAAATTGGACTATATTCATTAACTATATGTACACTGTATACTGTCCTACTGCAACTATCATAATGAAACACTTGATAGGAGTGTATTAGTATTAGTTTCGTCCTGATAGGTTGCGTGGTTACCGTACAACAGCAATTTTAAGGTTTACAATAAAAAGACTTTCTTGAAACCTATGCATAAGAATTTACACTCATCTGCATTAGTTTGTGATCAGCTCAGTCAGATCTATCGATAGAATTATGTCTGATTTTCAATGTTTTGTTAAACGTTAAGAATAGTGTAAAATCTAGCGAAAAAGGATTTCACGTTATCCTAATGAAAAAAGGATAGGCTACTAATCTATCTAATGTAAAGATTCTAATCTGCGTAATATAAGGATGCTCGAGGGAAATAGATGTATTTTCACCACAATTTGTTCAAATAAAACATACAGTAAGTACACCAATCTGCCTAATATAAGGATACTAATGTAAGGATCTTAATGTAAGGATACTAATGTAAGAAGTACTAATGTGAGGATACTAACGTAGATAATGTAAGGATTCCAATCTGTTTAACGTAAGGATACTGTAGAAAATGTAATTATATTTTCACCACAAATTTGCTCTCATAAAATATACAGTAAGTACACTAATCTGTTTAATATAAGACTTACTACTGTACTAATGTAAGGATACTCTCATCATGTAAGGATACAAATGTAAGGAGTAGTAATGTAAGGATGTTAATGTAAGGATCCTAATGTAAGGAATACTAATGAAAGGATACTAATCTGTGTAATGTAAAGATTCTACTCTGCTTAATGCAAGGATATCCTTGGAAAATGTAATTATATTTTCACCACAATTTGCTCACATAAAACATACAATAAACGGGGCCGCGGTGACTCAGTGGTAGAGCGTTCACCTCTGGTGCTAGGGGTCCCGGGTTCAATCCCAGCCCCTGCCAAGTGAACTTTGTGGTGGACAAACACCGTGTGCGTGGGTTTTCTCGGGGTTCTCCCGTTTCCTCCCACTTTCTTCATTCCACCATTTCATTCATTACTCATCATCACCGTCTCCTTTAGCCTCATCGGCATAACCGTGGGACGTAAAACTCAAAGATTTCATTTCATTTTCAAAACATACAATAAGTACAGATATAGAGACATACAGATCGAGACAACAATTACACTATGACCTCAAAAGTATCAGATAGCCCACAACGCATTATAGTCTGGAATTCTCTACCATTATCTATCAGGAAATCACAAACTTCTAATAAAAAGAAATTAATACAATTCTTAAATCACCCCATTAAACTTTCCCACTCCCATTCCTTGAACTAAATCAATCATGCTACACTTATTTGTAAAGCATTAAAAAATGAAGTATGAACAAAAGGCATTGTAGAAGTATTTCGAAGAAAACTCACTTCAAAAGTAAACTACTCATTCCAGGTATTTCACAAGAAACTATATACAACAATGCGTGGTTTGCATTGTAATATTTACGTATGATATGTAAACAAGATGGCATGATGAAGTTTTGAAAAAGTCGACTGAAAAAACTCACCATTAACAGTAAACTACCCCTTATGCACTTTTAAATGAGAAACCACTGACACTAATTACATTACAGCTTTGTATCTATGAATAATATTTCCCGGAGATGTTTTTCAAAATAACGTTCTTTAAAAAATCATCCCCAAGGTTAAACTACCCTTTGTGGGATTCTTAGAAAAAATAACTTAAGCTTTATTGTAAGGTTGTAAATGAAATATTTGTTTATTAAATATGAATAAAATAGCCCCAGCTGTTTTTGGGAAAAACGTCAAAAATGAAATTACCCCCAAGACCAAATTACTCTTTCTGAATTTCTGTGAGAAAAACTGAATACATCACATTAAAGGACTGTTGATGTTATCTTAATTTATGATGTGTGTGCAATCGCTGAAGATATTTTCGAGAAAATCAAAAATTTTATTTTCACTCTTCTGTAAACTACCCTTATTTTGGGGAGTAAGAAGAAACTTAAATAAAAAGAAAATTATAAAATCTTACTTTTAAAATTTGGTGTTAATGTTAGTGACTGCACTCACTAAGCTCCGGTTCGCAGAGAGCGTCGGTAATATTGGATGCATCGCCTGTTTCCCACAATGTTTCACAGGAACTGACGAGAATATTCTTGAGCTAATTACCGATCCGGTCAGACTGTACACAAGAAGTGTCATGTTTTTCTCCATCCAGTAAGTGTTCTCTTTCCGATATATTCTTTGAACGTTTGAATGTTAATAGAGGCCTGCGTCGTGGAAGTGATTTTGGCCGGGAGCTGGTGGCTTTATGCCACCTTGGTGTCTCCCCTGCAGTGCTGCGGAATATCTGACACAAATGCTTATCCAGTACTATTGCTTCCAGATAAATCCTCCTGTGCCTTGTTTATACAGGGAACAACACCTATGTATCCGACGCTTCTAATAGTTGCGGCTTCGGTTTTCTAATGAACTACGTTGCAAAGCTATAATTTGAAATAACAACCACACGATAGAACAGAATTGCTATTTTTAGATCCCGGAACTTCACCACCTAGTCCCTGTGCACCAAATTCTCAGCGTATCTGGATACGTTGAACGATTGCATGTAGGTTAGGGTGGGCCGAAAATGGCCGAAAAATTTTTTTTTTAGAAAATTAAGGTTGAGTACCGTGCAAAAGTTGTATAATGTTATATTATGTTTCCTTACCAAAACAGAGCCGGATTAAAAGATATTTAACCGGGCCCCGGGGGCCCCAAAGAACGTTAATTTTGAAAAAAAAATAGCCAGCAATGTAAAATATTATTAAAATATATTTTTTAGAAAGTTAAGTTTGAGTACCATGCAAAAGTTGTATAATATTACGTTATGTTTCTTCACCAAAATAGAGCCGGATAAAAAGATATTTAACCGGGCCCCGGGGGCCCGAAAGAACATTAATTTTGAAAAAAAAAGTAGCCAGCAATGAACATATTATTAAAATATATTTTTAGAAAGTTAAGTTTCAGTACCGTGCAAAAGTTGTATAATGTTATAGTATGTTTCCTCAGCAAAACAGAGCCGGATTAAAAGATATTTAACCGGGCCCCGTGGGCCTCAAAGAACTTTAATTTTGAAAAAAAAAATAGTTGCGAGTAGTGAAAATATTGAAATATTTTTTAGAAAGTTACATTTGAGTACCATGCAAAAGTTGTATAATATTATGTTTCTTCACTAAAATAGAGCCGAATTAAAAGATATTTAACCGGGCCCCGGGGGCCCGAAAGAACGGTAATTTTGAAAAAAAAGTAGCCAAAAATGAAAATATTATTAAAAAATATTTTTAGAAAGTTAAGTTTCAGTACCGTGCAAAAGTTGTATAATGTTATATTATGTTTCCTCAGCAAAACATCCGGATTAAAAGATATTTAACCGGGCTCCGGGGGCCCCAAAGAACGTTAATTTAAAAAAAAATAGTTCTGAATAGTGAAAATGTTATTGAAATATATTTTTTTTAGAAAGTTTGAGTACCGTGCAAAATTTATAATGTCATGTTTCCTTACCAAAACAGAGCCGGATAAAAAGATATTTAACCGGGCCCCGGGAGCCCAAAAGAACGTAAATGCTGAAAAAATATGGTTGTGAGTAGTGAAAATATTATTGAAATATTTGTTTTCAGAAAATTAAGTTTGAGTACCGTGCAAAAGTTGTATAATGCTATGTTTCCATCGAATATAACCGTCTCGTGCAGCACTACCGCATACTCCTGAAGAAGTTTCTGTTACTACCTTTAGACATATTCTTCAGTGCTTTGCCTATTGCAATTGTCAATTAGAGCTATAGTTTGGTATTTTCGGCCATCAAAATAGAGACCCTTAAAATTAGTAGCTTTACACTGTAAACGGTTTCTTTATCTTTTTCTTTTTCTTTTTTTGCTAGTTTCGTACGGATTTTCTTTTTATCTACTACCTTGTCTTAGTTTTGTTCAGTAAATTCATATCTTCTAAAACAGCGGATACAATTTTAGCAGCCGACCTATTCGATATACCTGTTAAATCTTTTGCGGTACTCATTTGTTTAGGGCTCACTATTGTTTATTTAGGTTTACTTTAGATTTTATTCTCTAAACGGTTGCTCCATGCGAACTCTTCATCGTCTGAATTCCGGGTGGAAGCGCTTAATGTATGTTCCAAGTACGGGACTGAGGCTAACGATTGTAACCCTCTTGTAATTGGTACCGCAGCATCATAATCGATCTATGTGTCATGCTTTCTTTTGAGCCTATGGGGTTCTGCTTCATCTACATTGCAACTCGTCATCTGTCTCTAATTTCTCTGATCTAATATGAGCTCCCACTCCAAAAGCGGTATATAATTTGATTTACCACACTTACAGGTTAATCTATCGCAGCATTTGCAAGAGAAAATATCACATAACTTCTGAGCACCGTTCTTAAATTTCTTTAATTTGGCTCTTAATGGGGTATATCTCATTTCTTAATGGGGTTAATGATCGTTTTGCATTTTGAGTTGTAATTCAAAATCATATGCTTAATTCGAAGTCAAGGCAATACAGGAAGAGAGGCTTGCAGCCATATTGTTTCTAGTTTATTTGAATTCAGCAATGTAAGCGCTGTCTTCGGAAAGCCAGTGTTATGTATTTTGCATCCAGATGCGAAAAAGTGATATTCTCTTAAAGTTTAAGAGTTCTGAGCTGGGCTCAACACAAAGGTTTTTCGTGTGTTAATATGGTATTTATGAAAGTTAGTTAAGCTCTTAATAGTTATTTGCGTATATTGAAACCATGTATTTCATATTTTATGTATTAATAGTATTGTCTGGTAAAATGTTCTTATTACCTAAAACCATTTTATTTGAACAAAAAATTGGTAACTTTAGGGCCACGGGGGCCCGGTTAAATATTGTTTTAAAATCAACATATTTGACATGGCTTCATTTCGTACCAATGCACAACTTTTGATAACTACTCAATCCTGAATATCTGAAAAAAAATTTTTCGGCCCACCCTAAGTAGGTGCCGTGAAACGTCCATTGGAATCTCGAACTCGATTTTTCTAGATCATCATAATTTCCTTCCTATCGTTGCTCTAAAGTTAAGAACATTTAGTATACGAGACGTTTCGGGTAGTAAGAGCGAACTCAAAACGTTGTTATAAACATGGGCGGCGATTAGGGGAAGCAAAGGGGGGCAGTTGCCACCCCACTTTTTTGAAATGACCCACTAATGTATATAATTTCATTTGGAAATATAAAGTTTTGTATGTTTTAATGGTTCATAGAATAAAAATGGTGCCATAAAATATTTGCCGTTCCGTGAGTACGTATTGGTTGTCTTCCCGTAGAGTGAAGAAAGCTGCATGAATTGCGTTTTAATTGCCACGAAAAATGGCCCAAAAAATTACCTATTGGAGTGCCACAATTCGAGTGTACTTTCGTTTCTTCTTACAAGGGCTCGATATGTTTGTCAGTCGCTTTAGAACTAATTGAGGTAACATTTCGCAAAAAAAGAAGTTCTTCACAGGCAGTGTTTCTTTCAGAAACAATGTTCCGGGGCCACACTTAGTATTCCGGGGGGAGCACTGCACGTACTATTCTATTTATTATTATATTATAAACGTATTATTTTTGTCTCCTTCGGGGAGTGGGATACTCTCAGAGCTTCGGGAAGCAGTGCCTCCCGAAAGCATGTCTGGAAGAAACACTGTTCACAAATTATTCTTTAATTGCACAAAAATCGACAGTTCCTAAAATGTCTTTTCTTCTTTCTAATGGTAAGGAATATTTTGATTTGATTTTTTTGAGTTCAGCAGTGAGGCTATATGAGATGTGGACCTACTGATTAACGTGGAATATAAACTACATGAGCTCCCGCCAGGAATCGAACCTGGGTCTCCCACGCGCGGCATTGTTTTGCAGTGTAATATATGAATTTAGGGGTATACATACTGTATACAATTTTGTATATACAATTAAATTTAGTGAATTCAACATAATTCTAGGTTTTAGGATTATTTTGCATAACTGGAGTGTGGAGTGATTCTAAGTATTGTTGAGTTTTGATGTACTCCAAGAAAGTGAAAACCGTACCTAATGGCAACGAACATTTTTCGGGAAGCTGCAAAAGTATTTCTTTAAATGTCGTAGCATATACCTGTAGTATTTACTGTTTTTCTAAGAGTAATAACATATAATAACATGCATGGAATTAAAAATATAAGTTGTTCATTAATTTCCAGTTTCAATATAACTTTTGCGAAACAAGCCTCATTTTTCATTACTATTCGATTAATATTATCCTTTCTGTTTGTTTTGCGAATTTGTTATCAAATAAGCCCCTAATCTGACCACACAATTTTCCAGACAGAATTTTAAGATGTTCATGAGCAAGGAATCGAATCTCTTCTTACACTTTCGTTGTTTAAGAGTACAAAGGGCTAGTATCTACTTGCGTTGCTCTTGTCAATTTACTCAGTAAAATATGAAACACGATATACGGTATTTTAACTGGAAAATACAGTATCCTAATAGTTATACAACCTTTCGTCAAACTAAATGTTAGAAGCAAGCAAAAAAAAAAAAAACTAACATTGATGTACAAATATTGATATCATGTCTTGCCCCCCACTTTTGACGTCTAACCGCCGCCACTGGTTATAAATTATTATTGTTCTTGTTACCATTTATATGTTATTATTATTGTTGGAATTTGTTGTTGTTATTATTATTACTTTGAGTAAATGAAAATATTATCAGTTTACCCTTAATACCTGGAACGGCTCATACAAAAATTTATACACTATTTTAATGTATCACTGCTATTGTTACTAATGACATTTTATTACCCCATGCAATGTTGAACTAGATTCGATATATATACAGGGATTTATTTGTAGCCAGGGAAGCCTGGGAATTTCCCCCCTTCTAAGTTTTGGTTTCCCTGTCTCTAGGTTTAATTCTATCTTCCCAGCCTGGGAAGATATTTTCCACCCTTTTTAGGCTATACAATCTGTTTTAAAGTACAATAATTCAACTCCATATTTTAGTAACAATTCTTTACTTTAAGTATGTTTTATTGTTGAGAGCTATGCTGGTCTTGTTTATAGAATTGTTTCCCGAAGAAAAAATCTTGCAGCTGATTCCACTGATTATCATACTTCATATGAGTAGCACAGTAATAATAATAATAATAATAATAATAATAATAATAATAATAATAATAATAATAATAATAATAATAATAATAATAATAGAACATTTTCAGTTATTAGTGAGCAGTCACTGTAGTTGTGAATTGGTAGTTTCTTCGTTGACAAGCACCTTAAAAAGAACATAAGGAAATGGATATCAGACTATATTTTAATAAAGGAAAAGCTCCTGACGATTAAAAGGCATGTAATTCCGGTACACAAAGTAAGAAAGTAAGAGGCTTTCGTGTTAATTGTTAATGAAATTCGTGTTAAAAAGAGAACTGTGATATTTAGAACTGTCTATGTTATTGCGCAAACTCATCTGTTTACCGTGCATTTTATTAAATAGTAAGAAATTAATGGAATGAACCTCGAACAAGTTCTCTACTCTAATGTTACGTGTTCAAATATTATTGACTTTGTAGCTACAGAAATGAACGAAAATGACCTTGTATCTTGCGAATTCTGATTAACCCTTCGCGCTAATGATGCACGAATCCACCACTATGTCTCATAAATATGTTCTCATTCTATATCCGTACTGTAGTTAATCAGGTGTGTAGCAATATATTTTTAGGTTTATTTGAGTTATAGGTAACAATAGGCAGAGAGCTTTGTGATTCTATAGTTAAAATATGTGAAAGTATGAATCTTTCCAAAATGATATTACGGGGAATACTTATAGCAGTTTGTATTGATGGCGCAACATGCAAGGCGAAATGAATGGTGCTGTTTCTTTACTCCAGTAAGAATTAGACGCCAATTTATTGTGTTTCACTGCATGAGTCATAAGCTGGAACTGGCTGTTCACAAAGTTGCAAATACGATTTCAGATATGGTTCAGTTTCAAAGCCTTGTAGAGCGATTGCACGGTTTTTACTCGATGTCCCCGAAAACAGGAGAGAAATCAAATTAATATCACGAGAACTAAGTATTCGCTTCTATAATATTACTTAAGTTTTCGATGTACGGTGGTTAGGCTCTTAGTACCGTTCAGTAGAAGCATTGCGGAAGTTCTACCCTTCGTGGAACACTTTCGAAAAGCTTCTACAAATTTGCAGAGAAGCTTTCAGTAGTGTGCAATATTTTCAGATCTGTACGTAAAACTCACTAAGTGAAACTTTGTTTATGAAATATCCATCCGAGATGGAACCATTAAATATCCTTAGCCTGTTTTCTACAAGAAAGGTCTGCATCCCCTGTACAGGTAATAAGCAAAATTGAAAAACTGTAAATGTTCTGGAAACGTTGAAAGAAAAGGGGCATGTCCATGGAACAATTACGTCAGTTTGAAGAAACTGCTCAGTTTTGTAGAGTCTCACTGGCAAAACCCTTAGACAATTCTCTTGAGAAGTACCAGAAAATAAGATTGCAAGGGTCTAGCAGATAATATACGCTCAAAACGTTCAGTGGGGCCGAGGTTTTGTTACAATCCAATTGGCGAGAAGAATTGTCTGCAAAAAAGTTAAACGGTGACAAAGAAGTAATGCAAATTTCAAAAATAAATAAAATAAAATAAAAAATTAAAATTTTCCTCTGATGATTCTGCCAAAATTCTGCAAGAATTTCGAGAGCATAAGATGAAAATATTGGCCCAAATCTACAAAATCTTAACATGGAAATCAGTGTTCTTCTAGTTTCTTCTGCAGAGGATGAGAGAGGCATTTCCAGCTTAAACTTCCAACATACTGATACTGGAAACCATTTATATGTATAAAAAAACCCTCGAATTTATTCTTTTCATAAACGTTAATGGACCAGGTTATTACCTCGTTCAATGCAGAAAAGTATACCATCAGCTGGATAAAAAATGGACATCATGACATCATGCTACTACCAACAAACCAACTGGGAAAAAGACGGTATCCGATATAAAACAACCTCATATTGCTACACTATTCTACGTATTGCTAAAGTGAGGTACGGTTTGAAAGTATTGTTAATTTCTAAAGACAGTGTTAGATAAAATGCCGTAAATCATGCTTCAGCTTAACCCTGTCTTTGTTCGATTCTGGATTCATTTTAATGCCAGTATGTTTTGTTGGCCAAAAGTTTACTTTTAGCAGAACATTGATAGGTGCATACACCCCTGAATCTAATTTTATTAAGTACAAGGAACAAAATAGTACTAAAACTTACTTATGATAATGAGGAATGACATTTAGTAGCGTCTTTATCCTTCTATTTAATAAAATTAGGCTCAAGTATATGTGCACCTACCACTGTCTTGCCCAAAGTAAACTCTTACCTTTTGTTGTATTTATTGTTCGGGCGGGGAATTTGGTCTTTAAGGACCAAATTAGAACAGACTAAAGCATTACTTTTCATAGCAAAACCCTTTTACGTAGGAGTGTGGTACTTGTTATGACAAGGTGTGCAGATTGCAATGCAACTATAAAGCTTTTACTGTGTGCTCTACACTTGTCCTCAGCAGTAGGACAAAAAGTAGTAGGGTAACTGACGCATGCAATCTAATCTAACCTAACCAAATCTTATCTAACGTACCTATCGGTACTTATCATAGAATTGTTTTTAAAAAAGTTTAAAAAACGATGAACTTGGGGGTCTCCTATCAAACCAGTACCATAATTTCAAAGTAGGTAGGTTTTAAAATAACTTTGTCACAACCCCACTGGAAAGTTGTTCTGTTACACGGAACACAATCTTGCATAAATATTCCCCCCTTGTACAAAATCCACAAATAAATCAGTATATATATATATATATATATATATATATATATATATATATATATATATATATATATATATATATATATATATATATATATATATATATATATATATATATATATACACGAGACTTTTCTAAAAATAACGGGACTGGCAACCCTGTCAGTAATCTACGTGAAAATTGGGCCTTGAGCCTTCGAGAAGAGAGAGCCGGGTTTAACCTGTGAGCAGCAATTGAAGCAAGTAGTGTGCAATCGTCTTGCCGGAAGGATGGCAAATGTGAAAATTGAGCAGCACATTAATATGAAATTCCATGTGAGTCAAGACGATTGCACAATTTAAAATCACAGAGTGGGTGTGTGAAACTGTTGCAGGATGTGTATGGTGATAACACAATGTCACGTACGGGAGCGTTAAGAGTGGCACAAACGCTTCAGCGAATGACGCGAAAAAGTTGATGATGATGAAACACCAGGTCGTCCTGTCACAGCAACAAGCGAGGAAAATGTGGCAAAAGTGACCGACATTGTCCGGAAAGATCGCAGGCTCAGCATTCGAATGATAATAGACATGACGGGGATCGATAAAGTGTCTGTCCGTACAGTTCTACACGGCCATTTGAACATGAACAATCTTTGCGCTAAAATAGTACAAAAAAACCTGACGTAGGAACAAAAGGACTTCCGTAAGTGCGCGTGCAGTTACAATGGAGAGCCTGAAAGCAGAACTGGACTCGTCGCCGGAAATCGACACTGGTGACGAGATGTGGATCTTTCAGTTTGATTTTGAAACGAAAAGGAAATTCATGCAATGGAAAATTCTCTCATCACCGCGAATGAAAAAGACATGCAAGAGCAAATCGAAAGTGAAGATCATACTGAATTTGTTCTTTGATATTAACAGTATCCTCCTCATGGAATGGATACAATCAAGTGAGACATTGAATAACCAATATTATCAGCAGGTTTTAATGAAGTTGCGAGAGCGCGTGAGAAAGAAAAAAAAACCTCTTGTGGAAGAAGAATGAAAATATTTGCGTCACGACGATGCTCGTTTGCATACTGTTTTGACCATTAAGCTGTTTCTGGCAGCTAAGGAAACTCCAGTATTGAAACACCAGCTTATTGAAACACTTGGCTCCGTGCAATTTTTTCTTTTTCCGAAAGTGAAATCAGCCCTCAAGGGAATTCATTTTCACACTGTGGAAGAGGTGTAACGGAAAATGGCAGTGGTACTCAAGACGGTGACAGTTGACGGTTTTCACAAGTGCTTTCAACAATAGAAACTTTGTATGCAAACGTGTGTAGAGATGAGAGGGGTTTGTGTTGAAGGGGATCACCTTTAGTTTGTAAGTTTCTGATAATTCTGTACTTTTGGCACAAGTCCCATTATATATGATTTGATTTTGAGTTTATCCGTCCCGTTCAGTCGCAGTCCCGTTTAGCAGCAGCTAGGCTATATGAGACGTGGATCTACTGATAACGTTTAACTGGTATTTTTGAAATATAAAGGTCTGTGGAAAGGAGAACAGTGAACACCAGAAATCCCTACTTATTCCTTAATCACTTATAAGATTGTTTAATAACCATCATACACAATAGTTAAAAGTTAATATTCTTGTAACTTATGTTAATATGTTTCTTCATAGTTCATTGTTGCTTTCATAATGATATTTCAAAGATTTCATTATGTTAATGTGTGATTAAAAGGCCAAGATTAATTGTTGATCTAGAAAAGATTTTGTGAACAATCCGAAAATTATTTATTATAAATACAAAAGTTTAGGGTTAAAGCATGATGAAAAATGTATGGTTTCATTTATTGTGGTTCTACTAAGCATATTTAAAAACGAAATTCGATAAGCAGGCAGCGTAGGGACACAGGTATTCGTTCATGTACGAGAGCGGGGTGAAAAGTTCTCGGCCTGACCCAGAGATTGCACTCCAATCAGCAAAATTTTATTGTTCTTGCCTGGGGACGCTTTTCAGTTGTTCGTATAACAAGTGCAGTGAAGCCATATCTAGCATCTTGGTGCTAGATCTAGCATAATTCACATGCATTTAGCATCTGGCATCTTGACTTTAGCATCTTGGCCAAATCTAGCATAATTTCATTCTTCCCTCTGGAGAACAGAAAAACAACGAAAATATAGATGGTTCAAGGACCGTCGGGAATTATTCTTTTTAGTTGAAGCGATGGTTGGAACAATGAAAACCAGTCAGTATTTCCATAGTTGTAATTTACTGTTGAATTCAGAGAAATGTTCAAAAATAGCAAACTGTGACCCGGCATATATTCCGAAGTTGGGCGTCCGCTTTCGTCAAGTTTTTTCATTGTTATCTCCTTTTCGCACTTTCTGCAATTTCTTATTAGGTTCATTAATCTGTGCTCTTCACAAACTTTTAAAAGATTTTGGTCGTTATCAATGTATTCCTTCAGAAATGTTAAAACTGCTAGTTCATTGCCCTTGTATATTCGCCATGTTGGTAACATAAATGCTCGTTTCTTTCCCACAATGCAACTGTTCGGTTACCTTGCGCCAAGTAGTTCCCTCCGCTCGCCATATAGTCCCATGTTTATAACCGCTTATATATAACAAATAAACAGATTTTTCGAGACTCTTATATATTATCAAGCACACAAACGATCAAATTATCCATATATTTCCTGTAAATTTTAAAAAATTCGCTGGAAACGGACGCCCAACTTTGGAATTTAACCCCTGTGACCCTGCAAAACATATTTATTTACTTACCCATAGTTTTATTACTGTCAACTGAAACCTGAATGTGAGGTTATCTGGAATGTTTCTGTCCCTTTCAATGTACAACTTGAGAGGGGAGGGATATGAGCGTCAGGGGACAGCTAGTAATACAGTAAAAAAATGTTTCAGGGCTGTGTCGGAAGCGGCATGTTGTGCATATATTTCTTAAAATATTATCCATCCCTAAAATATAAATTCGACCTTCTTCCCCTATAATGTGGCATTTACCAATGTATTTCATTATCATTCCTGACAGCGTCATATTAGCTTTGTACACGAATACAGTTAAAACACTTCGTTAAAATAATGAAGATAAGTAGGGGCGGGTCTTTAAAATTAATTAGGAAAGATAATTTGAAAATCTGGCATAATTTACAAAAACCTAGCATAATTCAGACCTGTGTTTGGCATCATCACGAGTCTCGAGTGTGGCAACCCTGAACAAGTGTCAACTCGTTCTCTCAAGTAGTTTGTGTGCAGGCACTGAGCAGTTAGACGTCCTGCGTGTTAGTTGTGAAAATGGATAAACTTGAATATCGTGCGGTAATCATTTTTTTTCGTTTTGGATAGATTAACCTCTATGGAAATTCATCTGAAGTTGACAAAAGATTATGAGGACTCTGCTCCTTCTATGTCAACCGTTAAAAAGTGGGCAGCTGAATTTAAATTTAGTCGCACATCCTTCGAAGATGATTGTCAGGCCGAGAACTTTTCACCCCGCCTCGTATATTCTTTGGTATCTCAGTGACTTGGATGGGCAACACAACTATTATTGTTATTTTAGTATTTTAAAATATTTGTAATCAATAGGAAAAGTAATAAAAGCTACAAGGACAACCTTTTACTTATCAGAATTGATTAATTTTGAATATGACTTTGTTGCAATTAAGGAAAGGATCAAAAGCTACAGGGACAACCTTTTACTTATCAGAATTGATTAATTTTGAATGTGACTTTGTTGCAATTAAGGAAAGGATCAAACTACTACTGGGACAGCATTTTACTTATCAGAACTGAATAATTTTGAATATGACTTTGTTGCAATTAAGGAAAGAATCAAACTACTACTGGGACAGCATTTTACTTATCAGAACTGAATAATTTTGAATATGACTTCGTTTCAATTAAAGAAAGGATCAAAAGCTACAGGGACAAGCTTTTACTTATCGGAATTGATTAATTTTGAATATGACTTGGTTGCAATTAAGGAAAGGATTAAACTACTACTGGGACAGCATTTTACTTATCAGAACTGATTAATTTTGAATATGACTTCGTTTCAATTAAAGAAAGGACCAAATGTCTACCGTAACAACTTTTTACTTATCAAGGCGCACGACAATGTTCCAGTCAAGTTCTCTAGCTGGAGCACGCATTGTGTATATTACACGAAGCAGCTCAGGCATTTTTCTACCATTCATAACTTTGCTTTCCATGAAGATACTGCGACGGAAATTAGCTGAGTCACCAATCTTGACTAAGTTATATCCATTACAGAATATACTTTACTACAACTGTTTACGAGATAAAGGGTTATGAAATCCTCAAAATAAAGAAATAAATTAAAATAAAAATTAAATGAAATGAAATTAATAAAATAAAAACTCAAATTTTGAACCCCATTCATCAAAACCTATGTTTCACATCCTGTAGACTCAATTTCCTATAGACTCCTATAGATGATTCAACATGAGAAAGTCTGGTGGAGTTAAATCTGGACACGTTGAAGGAAATAGTCTCGTGAATTCTGTCTGGGGAAAATAATCCAGCTTCGGGTATACTTACGTCGGAATATAGGTACATCTTCACTATAACGTGAAAGCAAGCTTACGCATTTGTCTCTTTTCTTGTTACTAACTCTACTTTCTCATGAACTAATGTCTTGTAAAATTGTAAATGAAATCCTTGAGTCATTATAAAAGTAATAAGTATTATCAGGGTAATCTTTGAATGGAATATCCATTATAGTAGGGCACTATATTTCTTTTAAACCTATGGGGGCGCGGTGGCTCAGTGGTGAAGTGTTCACCTCCGGTGCTTGAGATCCCTGGTTCGATCCCAGCTCGCGCCGTGTGGACTTTGTGGTGAACAAACACCGTGCTCGTGGATTTTCTCGGGATTTCCTCCCACTTTCTTCATTCCACCATTTCACTCATCTCTCATCATCACCGTCTTCTTTAGCCTAACCGGCATAACCTTGGGACGTAAAACTCAAAGATTTCATTTCATTTTTCTTTTAAATCTACCTTGAACATTTTAACTAGCCGCCATTGATAGGAATTAGTGCACAAATATTAGCTAAAGCAATACATATTTTTTAAAAATAATAATAATAATACAGTTTTGAAGTCGTCAGGTAGTGTAGATTTTTATTTATTTCTTTATTTATTTATATATTTATTTTTACAAAACCTATGTATTATCTTGTCAGTGTACTTCCAATTTATATTTGTGTAAAAATCATATAGTGCTTTATCGGAGAAGTTAGTACTGAGAAATATTTTGCATCGGTGAAATATTTTGCAGCTCATATTTTTCACTTCTAATTGTTTTCTATGTTATTGAGC
Organism: Thermobia domestica; assembly: GCF_964235325.1. Taxonomy (NCBI): domain Eukaryota; kingdom Metazoa; phylum Arthropoda; class Insecta; order Zygentoma; family Lepismatidae; genus Thermobia; species Thermobia domestica. The sequence goes on from NC_137456.1 coordinate 234,421,765, forward strand.
TGTTTGTTTAAACGTTGTGAAATCTAGATCAAGTTTACTTTAAAAAGACAATTTAAAATCTGTGTGGGTTAACTCCGTATAACGTTTAACTACTCCGCTCCGAAAAATATATTTTTCACTTTTCTTCTAGCGTAGTCCTTCAGAATGTAATTTGAAAGGTGACAAATGTGCTTGCATAAAACTCTCAACAGTGATTTCCCCCGCATTTGAAATTAACTCCTGCGACGAATTCAACTTCTATTATTCCATGTGACAGAGACTTTCTTACCTTCTGCGAGGAGAGAGAAATTTATTGTGCATACTTAAGTATAACGAGCTGTTACATTACTCGCAGCGTATTATATTATCCAAGCATACCTCGTTGGAAACTTCCTGAAAGACAAGGCGAGCATCTTCCATTGCTGGTTTCCTTCCTTCATTCAAGTCCTTGATTTTCAAATTCAAGGTTTTCTTTACATACGCATAGCCAAATGTAAAGTCATTTCTATTTCGCTCTCATATACATACAAATGCTTTTATTTAAATTTCTTTCCTACGAAGACATATAACTTAATGTGACAAGCAAGTTACACAAAAACATAGAGAATAAATTCGCACATAAGTTCAGAAAATTTTTTGTACTTCTTGTTTGTTTCATATACAGGAATGAATATGTATTATTCTGAGGATTTCTCTTATGCTCGATCAAGGCCATTCAACCACTATCTTCATCAGAGTGTTTCTTCCATTATTGGAAGATTTGTTATCAAATACTATAGAGATTCTACAAGCTCAACCATTTACAGTTAGTATACAGTATTTACATTTACACAAGAATTATCAATTTAATATACTTTATCAAAGATAACCTTCTTTATCTTCAACTTTACTTTCATCACATATCTTACAATACAAATTATTCTCAACTAATATTAGTAACTAATTAGTAACGGTTTCCCCTCACATCCTGCCTTCTTTTAACATTTCCTCATTCCTTTGCCGATAAGCTCGGATAAACTTATGCAACAATACAGGCTAGTTGTTTCACTTTACAACTGGATCATGGATCTGAGTAGGTAAAGAAGTTCCTTCAAGGCAGAATTTTTTTTCTTTTAAGGAAAAATGTTCTTGTTCTGATTAGATACTGCTAATGATACGATAGTGTCGACTTGTAAAAAAAAGTAATTGGAGATTACTATGAAGAGATTTCGCATCTATGTTTGATCATTAGTTGTAATGCCTAATATGAAACTAAAAATTTTCCTAAATTGGTTGGAGCGATAAACGCTTTAGTTCCAAGCCAGTATCCGAACCGGTCATATGAAGAATTTTTCAGTTGCAGAAATTGTAAAATGGAATTACAAAAATTAGGATTAAAATCTGTGAGGATATTTAAAATGTATAATGTGGGAAGCCAAATATATATATATATATATATATATATATATATATATATATATATATATATATATATATATATATATATATATATATATATATATTTATGTATGTATGTATTGCTGGTGTATTGAATGTATGTGGATATCCTTGAATGCAGTTGGATGTTATTAAATGTATTGAATATTTGAATAAAATAATTACCTGTATGAGAATAGTTAAAAATAGTTGTTTCTAAGATAATTATCATTTTGGTAAGAAATATATTGAATTTATACTTTAATCACAATCTGAAATTAAAATATTGCATTTGATGCGAATTCATGTTGTATTGTTTGAAGGGATGGGGCTGGAAAAAATAGTAATATGTAGGAGCCACATCTGAGAAGTACACCATATGAGAACTTTGCAAATGAAAAGAATGGAATGAAATATTAAAGTTTTACGTCCCACGATTATGCGCGCTAGGCTAAAAGAAACGTTGATGAAGGAAATGGTGGAATGAAGAAAGTAGGAGGAAACGGGAGAACCCAAAGAAAAATCACGCACACGGTGTTTGTCCACTACAAAGTTAAATTGATGCGAACTGGAATCGAACCAAGGACCCCTCTGTACCAGAGGTGAACGCTCTACCACTGAGATACCGTGGTCCCATGAAATCTTCCCATTGAAGCTGCTGAATGAAATGAAATGGGAATGAATGGGAATGGTTTTCAAGTGTACCACATATGGTATATCACTTTTCAGGCGGATGATGATGTCATGTCGTTTGTTCGGCCTTTCTTCTTTAAGTGCTGCATGAATACGTTGGAATTGATGGTAGTATACAGCAGTAGTGATGGTACGATTACAGGAAAGGAGTGCGCTGTGGATAATCCTTTCATGTCCCATCTTGGGATACAAGTCCTGTTTGGGAAACGCTGTTGTCTTTTTTCGAGTTGCTTCATTTCTTCCTTTGCTTAAAATTCCCGTACAGGACAATTTCTCATTTCTAACAACGATATGTGGGAGAAAGAGCTGATGTTGGCCTCAGGATTCACGATGGTAAATAAGCGAAGAACTACATATGGCAATACGATGGATCTTGTCTACATTGAGTGAATGAGGCACCCACGTGTACAGTTTTGAAGCCTTTCCCAGATGTTGAAGGTGTTTCACAACTGTTAGTTGTCTGTCCATTACTCATTTCCGTGGCCAATTCTCTGATATTTTGACTTGGATCGCGTTGGATCAAATCATTCAAATGGTCACTATCAAGGTGAGGTAAACAAGCAGGAGGGGCATTGCTCAGGTCAAAATTTCAACTTCATAACTTGTCAAACCATTTATGGATGGTCCTTTCAGCAATAGCGTCCTTTCACTGCACAGAATTGTCTGGATAAATCTACGACACTGGAACCTTTGTAGAACTAGTACAGAAGAACCTGTCGGAGATGGCTCTTCTTTTCAACTTGACACTCCTTTGGGCCCTGAAAAACAAACATTGATTAACCAAGGCAAAACTGCAAATAATGCTACGTATTGCTGATAACACCTATAATTTGGTATATTCAACAGCATTACCATCATTACTCACGTCTGGCAAGAACTTGTGAAAATAAACGTCACGAATTAATGTATGAACCCAAAAGTTAAGGGTCACAATCCTTTGCTTCAAATTTACTAAACGTTAGAATAGCACATTTAAGGAAATGTTCATAACAGAAACCTTCAGTATAATGAATCAATATTTAGGTTAACAGTGTAACGGGGACAGTAACGGTGGAGGTTATTAGTGGTTAAAATATAGAACAAATTTTTTTAACCTCCCGTTATCCGGAATCTCGATAGCAGGAGCGCACGCTCCGAAAACAAAGTGTATCAAGAAATAGTAGACTCAAATTTAATAAGAATACCAATATTAATACTAGAACACTATTGGGTCGTAATCGACAACTTCCCATTCAAGCCTTCAATATAAATCTCCACACCGATGATATTCACGATGTTGTAAGACGCAGCGTAGACTGTTCGCTGAGATGATGCAAGCAACCTCGACTCAGAACTTTCAGAATTTACTTGCGTAAAGTTATTAAAAACCATACGCATTTATTTCTAATATTTGTTTTTTATACACATTCTACCACAAAATTGTATTCATATACACGACTGGTAATGCTCACTACAAATGAACAATATTTTGACAGAAACAGTCACTTCGATATGATTTGATAACTTCACTGACTTTAATTATTGATACTGTTCATCATAAAACTGAGATTGATAAGTATTCAAAAGAGACAAGATACACAGAACAATGAAACATACAAAAAATACTATATACAACAAAAATAATAATATATGCAATAATGTTCCTATATTGTACTATAAATAGTCTCTGCAGAAAGTCCACACTGTAATAGTTAACTGTATTTTTGTCTCATATGTCTAAAAAGGATTGTTTTAGAGAGGCTTAATTTTTTATTTATTTTTTATATTTATTATTTATTTATTTTATTTAATTATTTCTATTTTATTGATGCACTAAACTATTATATTATACTTGCCACATCGGTATAATTGCTTCTATCATCCGTTCTGTCTTTGCCCGAACAGATGATTCACTAGTGTAACACTAATTTGCATACAAATTGACTAACTAAATGACACTTGATGGTTGCGACTGGCAAAGTTTTATTTAGACTGAATTCAACTTATTACTAATATTTCAAACATTCTTCACAGATAAATATGTTAGCACAGTTTTCAGAAATAATACAGTACTTTAACGATGTTATATTACTACCATAGTTGTTAGATTTCTTTATAGCTATAAATTGAAGTTATATTATGCTAGTATACAGGCCAGTGGCGTCTTCACGATTTTGTTTCGGGGAGGGCTTTGCTAAGTTTCGGGGGGGTTTTGCCTGAAAATGTGAACATTCTGCAAGATATTTCATATGGTAAGTAAGATTTCGGGGGGCTTAAGCCCGGAAGCCCCCCTAAATACGCCACTGATACAGGCCTATATCAAATATAGATTGGATCAAATATAGGCCTATAGGGCTAATCCATATGAAGTGGTCCAGAGCAGGTTGCTTGACCATCTCCGAAAATTATAAGTGGAGTGTGACGAACCTTGTATATGAGAAGGTCAATGACATGAGTTACGTTTTCGGAGGTACAATTGTTCCTGAATGGCGGCCATCTTTGTTGCCGGCAGAGTGCCATTTTCTGCAGTTGCAAGCGTTTACGAAAACCACATTTGCTCAGGACTTACTAATCAGAGGAACATAAAACAAAAACGAATGTGTACAGGAGAGACCAAGGTACACGGAGAATATAAGCATATGCCCAAATGGTGATTCAGGGTTGCAAACTAATACATGAAATCACCAGAAAAAGTATAGAATAATGCACGTTTCAAGGGGCTGTATTTTGGAATGGCAGAAAGGTAGTGGTTCAGAATTTACGGTGTGAATATTAGAGGATGTATAGATTCTTTAGAAAAAATCATAGCTATGATATGACTGATGCCACTGAGTTATGGGGGTTTGAAATTTGGAGTTTGTCATTTTTATGGCATTTTTGGGGCTTAATATCTCAGGATGGCAAACTGCTAAAAATTGCTGCTGCAGACACAAAGCAGTTCTGTATGTTAGTAAACTATTACAAAAAATTCATGACTGATATTACATGGAGAACAAAGTTAGGACAATATTAAGAAAGCATATGCGTGACGATGGTATTCAGTGTATTAGTACTGACGGAGCAACAAAGCAGTACAAAAGACAGAATTAGTTCTCAGTGTGTTACGGACACACATTTGGCAACAGGATACTCCTGAAATTCGTCACTTTTTGATGTAACATAACATTATAAGGCATGTTCAGAAGTGGGGGTAAAATGATGGAAGCTTCCTGTGCCTGGAATGGACTGACAGCTCGCAAATCGCTCTTTCATTTCATGTTCATGTTGAGACACGACTTCAGTGGAAACAAAGACATACATGATCCCCTTGATGTGTTTTGAACAAAACTGAAACATATCGCAAGGTGTAAGGATCTGATCAGTAACTGGTCTCTGCAAACTAGCCCTTGCAACTTCTCTCTTCGTCACACCACCAACACTATCACATGCAGTTTTACCATGTGACGTAGCAAAGAAATGCCATTCGGCTTCAAACTCAAAGTCTGCTTGATGGTGACACAGATTGAGAAAGTTCTTCTTGTTCTTGTACTGGCTGGACGCACCATGAGAAAAGTATGTAATCTGCTACATGTGGTAAATGTTCTCGAATGTGACTGATAAGATGTTGCTGAAACACGTGAACTGCCACAGTAGTATGCTCTAAATGATCACTTATTACGCAGAGACAAGAGTGCTTCTTTTCTCCACCTTGTTGGTAGTAGTAGACAAAAGGATGCAGAGTGGCTTGTTGATTTACCCAATGATAGGACTGTATGACATCTTGAATGATGAATGTATAGTTTTCAGCAAAATCAGCCAAAACTATACACTCAGAATCACTGAGATTGTCTTTCTTGTGTTTTAGGTATTGTGCTTGAACCTTGGAAATATAGTCATGCTTTTTGAGATCCTCTAGTTTCTCACATAATGTTTCAAAAAATTTGTCCCTCCAAATGTCAGTCAGCCGCTTGGAGTATCCGTCAGTCGTTTTGCTACAGCCACAGTGGAAGGTTGTTGTGTTGTATGCTGAAAATGACCTCTCAGTGTTCTTGGGAAATGCAACTAATGAGGAATGCCTTTAATCTACGTATGGTGTTTGTGCAAAGGAACTAAAATATATTTCGGACTTGCAAACAGAAAGTCAGGAGTTGCTTTGTCTTCGAATTGGCTGTGAACCTGTGGCAGTGTGCAAGTATCATGAAATAAGATATTTAGAGCAATGTAACCATCTGTTCGGTTGTGTGTATTGTGACCCAATGAACATTCATAAGAAATCTATTAAAAAGGGACTTCGAAAAATTCTTGTTGAACACATGCTACAAGGAAAGAAGACTGGTGTTCAGTTAATACCAGGAAAAGCACTTTGTCTCAATTGTTACTCCGCAGTGTTGGCATCCAGTACAAGTAACCTGGAAGATCAAAACATAAACAGCGATGTTGAATTTGTTCCGTCAACATCCGTCTTAGAAACTTTAGATTCAGCATGTTGTACGTTAGGATTATCGCCACCGTCAAAAATACGAAAAGTCAATGCCGAGAAAAGGAAACGTAAGCTTCAACGCAAAATGGACCAGGTGTCACAAGCGTTAAGAAGACAATTAGAACTTGCCTTCGAGGAAACTATTGAAGATGGAGACGACAGCGTACAAGTGTCCTCGGATTATGAAATCCTGATACGTCAATTAAAAGAGAAATGTACCATTGCTACCAATGAAGAAAAAGTAAAAATCTTAAGTTTGCTCCCAAAAACATGGCCTCGTAAGAAGATTGCAACTGAGTTTAATGTGTCAGAACGTATTGTTAAGATTACTAGGAAACTGGTGAGTGAGCAGGGAATTTTACCAGATCTGGGGCACAAGCAGGGAGTATCAGTGTCATCAGAGACAACAGAAAAGGTTCTCCATTTTTATGAAGACGATGAATACAGCCGTTTGTGTACAGGCAATAAGATTGTAGACCAGTACGTGCAGGAAGTGTGAGGGTTCAGAAACAGAAACGACTGTTGTTAAGTAATCTGAACGAGTTTTACCTGGCATTTAAACAGAACCATCCAGAATGCACAGATATTCACAGGACTAAGTTTTGTGCCATGAGACCTAAATGGTGCATTCTTGCCGGTGCTGCGGGTACTCATAGTGTCTGTGTACGTATGTACCAACCACCAAATTTTAAAGTTAATGATTGATGGGGAAAAACTGAACGTTGAATACAAAGATCTCCTTGAGTTACTCGTTTGTGATATTAACAGCAATGCCTGCATGATGCAAACACTGTCCAGGAAAAGCTGCCCTTCTGTCGATGTTTGATGAAGCCATGGAAAGTGAAGTTTTCCCTGACATTATTCAATACAAGCAATAGGTTGCAGTTGATAGGACTGAACTGATTACGGTAGTCAAACAAGAGGAACGGGAATGGGGAACGGCGGAAACTTCATAACGAGGAACTACATAATTTATATGGTTTACCCAACATTGTTAGGGTCGTCAAGTCTAGGAAGCTTAGGTGGGCAGGTCATGTAGCTAGAATGGAAGAAAGTAGAAATACTTTCGAAGTCTTGACTGGAAGACCAATCGGAGAACGACCATTAGGAAGGCCTAGGCGCAGATGGGAGGACAATATTAAAATGGATCTCGCAGAGATAGGAACACAAAGTAGAAACTGGATCCAATTGGCTAAGGATAGAAGTCGCTGGAGAGCTTTTGTGAATGCGGCATTGAACCTCCCGGTTCCATAGGCAATAGAGTTAGTTAGTTATCAGTGTGGATTTAGGTAAAATCAATAAGCTATCGACCAGATGTTTACCTTTCAACAAGTAATCGAAAAAATATGGGAATACAATACCTTGGTACCTCAATTATTTATTGATTTTAGAAATACCTACGACTTGCTTAGAAGGAAAACATTCTTATAGAATTTGGAATATTAGAAAAGCTAATTAGATTAATTAAGATATATTTAAATGAGTTCCAAAATCAAGAAGAAAAATTCTTGTCCTCGAGTTTCCAGGTCCAGAATGGCGTGAAACGAGGAGATGGGTTGTCGCCATTATTATTCAACTTTGTACTAGAGTACATTATAAGAATAATCAAAGACAACAACCAGAACATAAAGCTAAATGGTATTCGCCAAATTATGGCATATGCTGATGATGTAAATATAATAGGGAATGATAGGAGTACAATAGAAAGACATGTGGATTTAGAAATAAATATAGAGAAAACTAAATACAAGGAAGTTCGTCGGGATCCTAATACGCAAATTATGGATGCGTTGAAATATCAAATAACAAAGTAGATACTTTCAAATATCTAGCATCAATATTAACAGTCCAAAATCATATTCACAAAGAAATTAAAAGTCGACTAAAACTATGGAATTCGTGTTATTATTCACTTCAAATTTTTTGTCGTCGCGAATTCTGTTGAGGGATTTAAAACTTAAAATATATAAAGCGATGATAATGGCTGATCCTGCATGATCGCTTACTTCGAGGGAAGAACGTAGACTGAAAGTATTTGAGAACAATTTCCTGAGACGAATATTCAGACCCAAGAGGAACGGGAATGGAGAATGACGGGAACTTCATATTAAGAAACTGCGTAATTTATACAGTTAACAAATATTGTTAGGGTCATCAAGTCTAGGAGGCTCACATGGTCATATCATGTAGCCAGAGTGTAAGAAAGTAGAAACGGGTTCAAAATTTTAACCGGAAATCCAATCGGAAAACGAACATTAGGAAGACTTGCGTAGATGCAAATGAGAGGATAATCTTAAGATGGTTCTCGCAGATATGGTAATACAAAGTAGAAACTGGAATCAGTTGGCTAAGGATAGAAGTCAATAGAGAGCTATTGTGAACGCGACATTGAATGTCCGGGTTCCATAGGCCATAGAGTTAGTTGATTATAACCGTAGAATTGAAATGACTTTAATAGCAAATCACTGTCGATTTTCAAAACAACGAGTAAACAGCTGCTTTCTTTCCTTGAATTTTTGGAAGTATTGCCTAGTAACTATCATATAAACATCCTATGTTTTCATATAAGATTTCCAAGTATATTAAGCTACATTTGTGTTTTATCTTCAATTAAGGTATACCAATTCTTACCTTTCAAATGCATGCAAATATGTTAAGTGGCTTAATGATGCATACTAATAGATGCCAACTAAGTTCTAAAAGACCAAAATAATACCAGTTGTTTTTGACTATATGATATATGGTACTGTCAAGCAGTGTTAATAATCAGGTAATGACGCAAATAACACTGCTATATACACTGAAAACCTGTGTCTGTGAACAAAAGTTTTATTTTATTTATCTCTCAACTCATAATTCTGGAAGAAATTGTTTGCAAAGAGTATTCTCTTTACATCTTTTACACTTTTCTTGCAAGATTCATTCTGTGATTGTGAGCAGTGAGCCTTTAAAAGATTGGAAAACACCCAAGGCTTTTTTCTTAATAGAAGACACATATTAATAGACTAGAGAATGTTTGAATATTTACTACCTAAGAAGTGAATTTTGAATCACTTATAAATGCCTTTCCAGAAACTAACTCAATGTATTGCTTTGTCCAAACCAGTATGTATTTAGGTGAAAAGTATGTAAAATATCTGAAGTCTTTATATGTATTTTGTCTGGCCATATGTAGCTTTATGATGGCTTCCTAAACGTATTTAAGAGCTCTCTCTTGGCTATGGTTACTGTATTACCCTTGGGGGCAGGAGATCCAGATTCGTTTCCCAGTGCCAACTCATGTGGTTCGAAACCAAGATTAAGCTGTAGGCCACTGACTCATGGAGCCTCGGTGCTGAAATAAACATTAAACTCCAATACAACGAAGCAAACATTGATGTATTTATGTAACAGAAGCTTCTTATGACTTTAAATTTCCTTTAATAACAAAACCAATAGCTTGCTTCAAATTGCAGAATAATGATATGTTTTGGTAAGTACGAGTAAGAAAAAAGAGAAAGGTTCAAACCAGTGGCGGTTCTAGAAGAAAAAACTGGGGGAGCATCTCTCAACGTTGCATATTACGTGCTGTCCTGCTGTCCCTCTGTCTATCCTCTTTTGTTTTCCCACCAGGAGAAGGAGAATTCCCCCTCACTTTTTTTTATCCCTCTCTCATATTAGATTTTTATCCCTGGGGGGAATAGTATAAGGGAGGGAACATTGTTTCCTAACGAAAGTCTATTTCAGATCTATTATTTTTGTACCGAAGTCTAGCGCCCTAACCGTCAGGCTACAAACACCTCATTAGTGCATGGATTTTATGGAATTTACAGAGTAAAACGTATAGTTAACTGCCAAATTTATACTGGATAAAATGACTTGATTGGATTTTACACTACATAAAACGGCATTAAGAGTCCCTCTTTCTACACACACACACACACACACACACACACACACACACACACACTCTCTCTCTCTCTCTCTCTCTCTTTTTCTGTCTCTCTCTCTCTCTCTCTAACACACACACACACACTTAAAAATCTATAAATACTACATTGAATATATACTGTAGGTATAATTCAACATTAATATAGACCTAAATAAGATGATTAAAAAACAACAGCAACAAAGATTTCTACTTTTTATTTGTAGGTCGGACTAGAATTTCCTATATTATTTTTATAGTAAGAAGTAAGTCGGATTACAATTAGCGTTCTGTCGTTTTCGGTATAAGCTACTGGTGATATAATTTCGAAATAACACGGCACTGCCTATAAGCAATAAATTAAATTTCTTAGATGACGTGGTCTTCCCTTTTTTTTACAACGTTGTTAATAGTGAAGGCATCTAAAAGGTTTTAAAAACAAAAATAATGTATTACATAACTAAAAAACAATAAAATAACTACTTGAAACGTGTTCCAAGAAATTTAAAAAATCGTTTAAAACTCGACAAAACGCAGTTTCTAACATACATTGTGACTCCTTCCCCCACCCTATGCTTATAGAAGCTTTTCACTGTACACTTCATTTCATGTTCAAGAATCGATAACATTAAACTTACTGCAAAAAATATTAATTATACTAAATATTTCAAGGCAATTGAAAATATTAGTTTATCTTCACTGAAAAAAACAAACAAACAGGGATCCCGGACGTCCCCCCCCCCCCGGCCCCGGCGTAGAAGCACCAATGCGTCCAAATCCATAATAAAGAACTGCATTTCCATTTACATGATAATGCTAACAATAATGTTACCAATTTCAAAACAAATGCATGGTTTGGAGTTTAACACGCTTTCCAACATTGATGCTACCTGAGAGGATTCTACAGCTTCACCTGGAAGCAAATCACGTAAGTTCTCACAGGGAATTGAACTGGATTTCACAGGCAGAAAGCGGCTATATTAAACATATATACAAGAGAGCGCTGTTATTAAAATATGTAATGATACTACTTAGAGAAAAGTAAAATGAATTTATGCGTTAGGTTTTACTTTACTTCACATAACATGTTACACTAGCATTCAAATCCTGATTTGCCTTTCGAATACTTTTATGACACCATTTGCTTCATTTCATTAGTTATCTATTAACTAACTTCTGCTTTAGCCTACAGGAGGTTGTAATATGCCATTACAGTCTAATGTGATGATGTTTTAATAGGAGGGTGCCCGAAATTTTTTGCACCGACTGTACTTGACGTTTAACAAAAAATTTCTGGCTGTTCATATAATTCGTAATTTTGTTTGTTATTCTATTTCAAGTTAACATGGAAAACTGTAAACAAATTTATTAGGAATTATAGTTTTGGGAGTCAATACCTTTATTTATATTTTAAATTAGTTATAAGTCTTGTATATGGATGTGTAAATGGATTATTACAATTCTTACGGTGTCAGTGCTATCTGAAAACGTAGGTCCACTATTGGACGGAACTTTTCAGATCAAATAACCAATCTAAAATTCGACAGAATTTTCAGGACCACCCTTCACCTCTCTTTTAGATACCTAGGTCCTTCTAAAATCTAGTTTAATCCAGATTTTACCAAATTTTATTCGTTTCAAAGCCCCACCGCCAAAAATGCTTTGTTTTGATTGGATGATTAACCCACGCTATGATATTAGGGCGCGATTATTCCCATTCCCTGCAAGAATTTCACTGAAGACGCCAGATTCGGATCTTCTAGCTCAGGAAGTCGAAAATGAGCTAGAAAAGCTGCAAATAAAGGTAACATTTGGATTTTATTAACATGTAAAATCACTGGAAGTCCCGAGGAGCCATGAACTATTAAATTTCATAGTAAAAAACTGGACTAAAAAGCTGAAATAGTAAGTGCAATATAGTGACGCCATGATTTCATCTACCGATCGCTATGGACAGGATTCAGAAGTAGTGTGATTTCCGTTTTTTTTCTTTTCCTAAAACCGGTTTTGAAGATCAGTGTTTCCCCTGATATTTTCACCTTCCAATTTTCCTGCTAATTGAGGGTTATAAGACCTGTCCATATATAGATTTGTTTATGTAGGTAGCGAGTGATTTTTTTTTTTGACATATATGGCGGTATTTAATTTCTTTATAGTTAGGATAGTAATCATAATGCACGTGTAAATTTACAGTAAGGGCTCCTATCTGACTCCCAAATTGGGAGTACAGCTTCCAGCGGGATGAGTTGAACATGTAGTTTGTTCCGGGTTCCTGCCCCTTCAGGGCAGGGGTCCTATTGTTAGTCAACACTTCGATATGTCCCCTCGGGGCATTGATTAAACAGGTTGATTTTAAGAATGTGATTTAGTAAATACAAGGGCCAGTTGGCCCTGTTCCTTTCTTTCCCTTTCCTTTCGAGCCGATTTAAAATGGTAAAATCTGAATGTTGTCTGTGTATATTTATTAGTATAACATGTATTAATGATAGTGATGATTGGTGTGTATTGGCATGAAGTGTCTTGTAGTTTAAGTAGTATGTGTATATTTGTAATGTAGTATCAGTGGTAGTGGTAGTTAAGTGATGAAAGAGTGTGTGAGATAATTAAATATGGACAGTGTAGTATTTGCTATGCGATAATTCTTTTTGTTATTCCGTCATTAAGTGAACTCATACACAATATTTAAAAGTGAACGTAATATAGTACAATAATTCCGTGTACAAGGTCACATTCAGTTGTTCAAGGGTTGATTATATCGTCGCTAGCCCCTAGTGTCAAAAGTCAGTACTAACCGCCATTCGTATGTCGATGTTCTTAGTGATTTAGTTTCCATGAAATTGACCTTTCTTTTCGAAATAAAACCTAGAAGGTATAATTCACAGCCCATATGGATGTACAGTTAGGTCAAGTGACCCAAAATTAATATATCCTGAAAATTACAACATTCTGCTTAGTCTAGAAATCGAAATATTTAAGTAAATAAACAATACGTAATTTTTTAACAGAAGTCGGGCGATATGATGCTAGTTCTTCGCTTTGAAATTATATTAAATGTTCATTTCTTTTTTTGTGGCTGCAGAATAATTTCATTGTTGTCAGAATTTCGTAAACATTAAATATTATCGCAGATAATTCTATTTTCAGTGAACATACGTAGGATTTTTTTTTTCGTTCTTAATAAAGCTACCAGGTATTACATAGTATTGTGTGTGTGGTGAAAGAGTCTTGAGTTCGAGTGAGGTTGTCGTGCGGTGATCGGAATGGGAAATGTTTGTAGTGACTATAGATTTTAAAGTGTTATGATGAAATGTGTATATAGGCTGGGCGTAGATAGAGGAGACAGGGTGTTTGTAAAATATAGCGTCGTAGTAAATGAAAAGAATGATGATATGAATATTATATGAATATTAATATGAATATGAATATGAAAGTATATGAATATTGTAGTAAATGAATATAGAAGATAGGACACCCATATAGTTAAATATATATATAGTAGCCCAGTGAATACTTCGCCACGTGTGGATATATATATATATTTAATAGATACGTGTAGCTACAAACATCTCGGGTTCTGACCCCTGCACCATAATATCACGCGGACCGGAGGGCGATATATAGTCGGACTATGGTAATACTTTGTAGTTTAATGGGTTATAGTAATAATCAACCATAGTAATACCATCTGATAGAATGGGTAGCATCATATAATCGCTGACTAGACATATTGAATAATAAATTATGAAAAGACAGTAGTAGTTATACAACAGGGCTGTAGTGAATTATATTTTCTGGTCGGTTTTAAAAATAGAATATCCTGCTCCGTGAGATTTTTTTTTCTACACGTCACCTACTCGGGCTAGCTTACAATGTTCATGGAGGCGACAGCTCTGACAGGGTTACAGAATCAAAACAATTAGTTATTAAAATTTATTATACCGTACCCGGGCATCGACCTCTCCCCCCTTGAATATTTTCGTTTTCTTTTCTTAGTTTCCAAACTAGATAGTGATGGAAATTAATCGATGCCTCAGAATTTAGCGCATTCTGCGAAGGGGAGCTATCGGTGAGGTTTGGCCATAGAAATCACCGATCCAAAATTCAGTTTATTTAATTTTTTTTATTTTGGCAAATCACTAATTAGGGATATCTTAGCTATTATTCTAATTTCATTACTATTCTGGAATCTTCTAGTTTCCAAGAGGTCGGATGATTTTTTTTTCTTTTGAAATTCTAAATTAACGCCGTCTCTAACCTTCCGGAGGATTCCGGTATCTGCAAGGGTGTTGACCGGATACGGTGAGAGGTGGGATTTCCCTAAAGCCTTTGTCTTTCCGAAAATCCCATCGGGGACACAGACTTGTCTCATCTTTGCAGAGATCTATTATCGGCTATTTATTTGGTAAGCCGAACCCTTTTGGCATGTTAAGAATATTTTGGCTATGAGTTATTATATATTTAAATTCGATCACTCTTCTGTGTAGTGAGTAGTACTTTAATCTTTCTCCTTTCGTTGGCGCCGCTTTCTCTCTCTTGTCTCTTCCTTCTTACTTCGAGATTTTTTTTTTAATTTTTCAACCTTCCCCCCCCCCCCGATTTCGAACTTGTCGCTTACGATTTATTTAACGTACAACTCTGATCTGAAATTACCGGCTGAGACGTTGCAAGACACGATTCATGGATAGAGTAGATAATGATTGGGTCCTCCATCACATTTTGACCTATCGCCGAAATGAACAAAGACTTCGTAGTTGACGACACTTCGATTACGTTCTTTCACCGTCGTCCCTCTTAAGTTTTTTTTTAATCCATTGGTCATTTTCCTTTCTGTTTTGGTTTTCGTTTACCTTGTAGTTGATCTGGGCCCAGAAATTGTATTTTAGGTTATCTAGTTATATCTTTAGGAATGTTCTATGTTACGTGCCTGCCTCACAAAGTTTTTTTTTAATTATTTAAGCACTAATTGAATATATGAAAGTTAAAATTTATAGATGCGCGTATCAGGTAAAATCATTTTTTTTTCATATGTAATGTCGGAAGTCATTTGTTTTCTTGTACTTGCAACCTTTTCAAAAATTATTGTTGGGGTGATTAATTTAAATGTGTGCGCATTTATTATAAATATATATATATATAGAGAGAGAGAGAGAAATGAATACGTCGAAATGTATATGTACTTAGTATGTGAATATGATTTTAAAGTAAAAGTATTATATTAAATGTATTATATGAATATATGTGAGAGCGCTCGTGTCTGTCCCCCCAAACGTGTATTGGTTGCTATAGTTTACCAGTAAGTTTTCCGACGAATATAAGAATGTAGATTTTGTCAAGAATACCGCCGTGTACTCAAGTAATTTTCCTTTTCTTCTGAATAGATGTAAATGATAACCTATGTAATTATTTAATGGCATGTATTAAAAAGTAACGGCAGGTCTAAACGTAACCCACATCATGATGAATATTATCCCTGAACTACCAACCTAAAACCATTGTGGAAAGTGTACCTTGAATCCTTCTCACCTGCATATGTATCCTGTGACTTGACCAGTTTTTTTTTCTATCCTCAATTTAAACCATCATACTCCTTACTCCTGTGGAAGATCGTTTTAAATCCGAACCATGTATACATATATACGAAATTGATCCTAAGGAAAGGTCTCATGACGTGTCCCAGTGTTGAACAAATAACTTGAAATTATTCAATTAATAAGTTTGGAAATGGACTGTCTAAGAGGAGAAACATCCTCTGGCGAAAGTGATTTTTCGAAATCCCTACATGGGTATAAACGTCGCAGTATGCCGTCATCGCCTAAATATAGTCAATGAATGGTTTTTATAAACCAATAGTTATATATATATATATATATATATATATATATATATATATATATATATATATATATATATATATATATATATATATATAGATATATAAACACAAACTAAGTTATATGGAGCGAAATGTTTTGGACACTACGAGTAGTGCGTGATTTGTGATTTGAACGCTCAGAATTATTAATATTTTATTTCTCAATGTGAGGTAGAGACTCATAAGTCCTAATACATCTAAAAGTTTTTTTTTCTTTTCTTTCCTCTTTGTCCATATATTTTTTAAGTGAAATAAGTGTCTCTTTGCGTATGTCGCAAATCATAATTTTGTTTTAGCATGCCTAAGATATAATACATGTAATTATTTTTTCCTTTTTCCATTTGTCAAGAAGATTGAATATATAAAATTTACTAAAATATAACTCTATGTATTTTATTAATATATAACCAAGAACTTGTGCTTTTAAGATTTTCTTTGTAATTATTTTTCTTTTTTTTTCACTATGAATGTAATAAACTATTTGTATCTTTGTAGTTAGTTGGTTTCCTTTAAACATATATACACTGTCCTGAGTAAGTGAGCGTGTGAATGCATGATAGATTTAATTTAAGTAATTTTAGTGATATCATTTGTCATATTAATATCTGTAATATATGTGTCATGTTTTAATATATGTGTTAAGGTAAATAATCTAGGTCATGAAGGACCGCTACTAATGGTTTAAATCGGCTCTAGGAGTGAAACAAAAATAGCAGGATGAGCCTAAATACGACATCTTTCTTCCAGGAAGTTGAAATTCTTATTGATACGATACATAAATTTATATTGAGTTTATAAGTTTGATTTTTTTTCTTTCTTTCTTGGCTAATTCATATGTGTGGTCGATCCTAGAGAACAGAGTTCAGATGCTGGATGGTTATCAATCACCGGTTGGAATAACAGTACAAAGAATGATTTCACTTTTCTCGTTTCCAGGTCTAGGTCTGGGCAACCCCACGATCGTGGTGCCTGGAGCTAGGTCTGGGTGGTATGAGGGAACATGTGTCTATTCCGAAGCATTCCAAAATTGATTAGTCGTTAATAACATTTAGAATGATTCATCTTTCAAGGACTTTCTCGAATTCTTACTATATTTCCGGAATTATCCAGTAATCTGTTTCTTATTACAATACCCTATTTCTTTTCTTTCTTCTTTTTCTACCTCCTTCTTTTACCCTTCTACTTTCTTCTCTTTCTTTTCTATTTCTGAATGAAAGAAAACGGAGTCATGACTGAGAGTAGTCGCTATTGGCACGGTCAATAAGTTGTTTCGATGAGTTTTCTTCGGGAGTCCGATATGGGATAATTAACAATGAGATGAGTATGCATTGAGGGACGAACAATAACAAGAAAGTTTATTGGAATTTACTTTATTGGAGAATAATCTGGATTTCAATTGGTAGGTGTTGTTTAGTAATCGCCCTCGTTCAAAGAGAATTAATTTTAGCGACTCCTCTACATTGCTCTTTTCTTCGTTTACTACTACTTTTTTTTTTACGTTTTCTTTCAAGGTAATGATGAACGTGAATAAAAATAATAAATTTATTAGATACTGGTATAATTTCAGATCTTGACAACTTCATTATAATTTAACAAGCTTCGCTGTTCCTGCTCATCTTGGTTTTTCTTTCACGAGAAGCTGGCAATGAACTTGAAGGCGGAGAACCACTCTAGGAGGACTAGTTCCCCGGACGTGATGTACTATTTATGTAAAGATATACACTGTTAAGTAGCAGGTTGTTCTTCTTCTATCGGTAACGCAAATACTTCCAACAATGTCCATACTACTAGTAGGTAATTTAATTGTTTCAATGTATTTTCACTTACTGCCCTCAATGTAATGACAAAATTCGTTGTTTCCTGCACAGCAGACAGTCAGTGACAATTATTCAGCGACTATTAAGTGACCTTCGCATTGATCTCCGGAAACAAGTAAAGGAAAGTGTTTGATTTTCAGCAAGACACATGAAAGGTACTCTCACTTGACCTAAATACTAACGTCCATTATTAGATTACCCAACTACCTTGCCCACCGTCTGTTCCATTTATTTATCCTTTCACTACCACACCATCACCTAACATGCTTTAATGTACTAAGAACACCAAGATTAAAGTGATGAGGAAATGAATCAATGATAAATATACTTTCCTAAACTTGAGGAAAAAGACAAACCATATTTGAGAAATCGTTTAGTTTCCTGTGTACAGAGGAAATCTTTTGTCAAAAATGATTTTTTAAAAAAAGAAAGAAAATCTCCTCTACAAGAAGAAAGTTCCAATTGAGCGAGAATTCTTCTCAAAGAAGAAGGGGGCAAATAGTAAATTCCATAATCCAGTTACTAAAGAAACTATTTTTTTTTTTTTTGATTCTTGCATCTGTTCGAATTGAATATATGGAGCCTGGAACGATTCGACATTCAACATTCTTAGTCGTTTCTGAGAGTTATTTTTTGACTCGAAATGTAAAGAATATAATATTGTTAAACACTCAAGATCATGGTTCTACTCCTACATTATGCAGGGCTTCCATATAGTACATTACAACGAGACGGCAATTTCTATGCATTCTATATTTTTAAGAACTCATAATATATATATGTGTGTGTATAAGTTCGTTAAATAGCTATATTCGTCCTTAATTTGAGTTTTCCCTAAAAATCAAGGACACTAAATATCGTAGAGTACAACCGAACTCATCAGATCGGGATCAATCTTGGTACGTTAGTAGACCTTACCTACTATATAAGCATTTGGCATACGTTTGCAGGCTTTTTATTACCGACTTATGGGCGATCAAAGTTGGGGGCATATTTTCGAATACCAAAAGTAATACACCGGAACTCACCTAATCGCAATCAAACTTCGCATGGTGGTGGACCTGATATAACTATCTAATCTAACTAACTTGATGGCGTATGAAACCCGAAGTTTCAATGACATATTCACGAAAGCTCTCTATTAGGATGGATCGCAAACAGTAGTTTCCTCCTTTTCTTTTCGAAATTGAAAATAACCTAGTGCGGAAAAGTTACCTATAGATATACATGGTTTATCCGAAATGTAATGAGACTAACTACCGCACAGAGCATCCACAATGAACAAAATTAATGGTGGTGGGTCTCAGCTAACCAACACTATCTAAATCTGTCGCTTCCGAATCAGGTAGAGTAAAGAGTTGCTTATCGTACGAACCGTGTTTAAAAACGACATCGTGAGTTTTGCAAGCTCAAAATGCAGCCGCCGACTGCTTCAAGCTGGGAGAAACAGTTCCAAAGACATACACTGTGATTAAAGAGGCCTATCAAGAACCAAGCCGTCAAGAGCTCAGATTTTCCGTTGGGATGAAAATTTTTAGAACGGACAGAAAACGAAGGCGGAGGATGACGAACGCTATGGACGCCCTTTAACGAGTCGTGTGAACGAAAATTTTGTCAAAGTGAAGGAACCTTTGGATACGGCCATCGTTTAAGTGCAAAAATGATAGCCGAAGAACTGAATCTACTAATGTGACGAAACATAGGTGTTCCGATATGACTATGAAAGCAAGTCCCAAAGTTGGGAGTGGGACACCAAGGAGCCCGCGCCCTATAAAAGTAAAGATATCCAAGTCCAGAATCAAGACAATGTTCATTGTCTTCTTTGACAAGAAAGGGGTGGTACATAAATAATTTCTGCCTCAAGGATGAAGACTGAGGAAGACTGTAAACGTGGGTTATTACGTGGAAGTCATAAAACACTACGAAAGAGAGTTGATGGAATTCGACCAGAGATGCTGAATGTTTCATCACGATATCGCGCTGAGTCACACTGTGTTCGTCAATACGTCATTACTGGCTAGAATCGGTATTGCAACATTGTCGCAGCCACCCACAGTCCCAACATGAGCACAGAGGACTATTTTTTATTCCCCAAGTTCAAAACATCCTTGAAAGGTCGTCGTTTCTACAATATTTTTGGCAATCCAAGCAGCAATTCAAAGGCGTTCTGGGGAGGCTGTCGAAAGCTGACTTCCAGAAGGGTACGTTGCGCGGAAGTTGCGCTGGTAGCAGTGTGTCGATATCCAAGGAGAGTACTTCAAAGATTTTCATCAAGTTGTAGCAATCGGATCAATAAATTTTATTTCCTGCACCCAGTATCATTACTTTCCGATCAAACCTGTATAGGCTATATTAAACGTGCAAAATTTGGTCAAATCAGACATCCTGAGGTGCCACTGACGACATCTTCCGGTATCCATAAAAAACTAATCTTTTTATGCTTTGAAAGGAAAGTTCTTTCAAGTTTTTGTTTAACAAAGAGTTATAATCACAAGCGATACACTAACATTTTCCATTTCTGGTTCTAAATAAATATCATTTTAGAGAAAATATTGCTATCTTTACCCTCGATTTTCGTCAAAAGTGACTTTTAAAAGTAAAATTCCTTTTAAATATTGGCTTATCTTACAACTATTTATACTTAAAATCCACGTTTTGGATTATTAGATTTTTACTTTAATTTTCTTTCTTTTTATTTTTCTTTCTTTTTATTTTTCTTTCTTTTTTCTTTCTTTTCTTTTCTTTTCTTTTTTCTTTTTTTTACAATAATTGCAGAAGGAATGTAAACAGTGTTCCTGAAGTACCGGTACGTACTCTCATTATTGTGGTGGTTTTAGAGCAAAATTTCATGTATAATTCTGAGGAAAATTTCCATATACTTGTCGCTTGTACTTATTGATTTTGTTGATTCATTTGGAGTTTAACGTCCCGTTCAGCACCAAGACCAAATGAAACGTGACTCTACACCTCAACGTGGGATCCGAACGATATGAGGTCCTACTAGGAATCGAACTCAGGTCTCCATCGCTAAAAGCGCATACGTTAACTATGTAGCTATGAGGGTTCTCTCTTGTACTGTATCTCGCCTAGATTTATGTTCCTATATTGACACAAGGGTTTTCTCTCCTAAGTTAATGAGTTTACACTTTTGCTGAAGAAGAAAACACAAAAGGAAGAGTGAAAGCGGCGTGCTCAATTTTGTAGCACAAAATAGCTTCAATTGACTAACTTTACCGACATATTAAGCCACGATACGTTACTTTCAGTTTTCCAGGTGAAAGAGGTAAGTGATACAGAAATTGCTGGAGCGATAGTAACAAAAAGCTAGAAAATTCAGTTAAGCATAACCAATAATATCTTATTAAAGAGTCGTGCAAATGATCCTTTCATATTATATAAATAAAGGAGACACATTAAAATCGAAAATCAAACTTTTCAACATTCTGTAATTGCCTCAAAAAGCAAATGAAGATCCTCTTTCATATTTGTACTTGAAACAGATCTATTCAAGTCTATTAGCGAAATGAATATAGGGAGGCTCCAGCAATTGAAAATGTTTTTCTTATTAATCAGACAGAAAAATTGTTATGTCAAGCTTAGGGCCTTATTCTATACCAGGCTTCGTACAAAAAATGCGGAGTGTAACGAATCGCAAAACATGGAAATGCCACTTATAAGTGAAATGTCTATTAACGCAAACGAAAATGCAGATTTTGCGTTGCGATGACGCCAACCGTCACGGAATGGGGCCTTTATATAAGTATACTTTAAGAAAATACAAGAAAAGAATGAAAAGGGGGAAAAAGTTGAAAGTAATGTAACAGCCGAAAATTTGGTTAGACGTAGAATCATCCTACTCCATGTCTTCATTTTCTCAATCACTTTTCTCAATCAATAGAATTTCAAGACTGACTTTGTGCCTAAATTTAGCAAATAGACAGAACCAGAAACTCAGATAGAAATATATAAGTAACCGAAACCCACTGGTACTGTTCATAACAAATGGTTACCTGCATTTGCAAGTGCATACAACTTGATTGAAGTATCTCTCAAGGATACAACTTCCCTGTTAAAAGACAGGTGATTAACAGAGTTCATCAACTAAATAAGATGTAACGAAAGTAATTGATAGAAGCAAAGTACCACGAAAACTGTAGGGAAAACGTTGAAAACTTCCTGAAAAATAGTTCGTTGAAAATATCAGCATAACCATTTATTTGGATGAAAATAGGAATACAATTATCAAACAGGTAAATATTGGAGGAACGTTTCACATGCAAATTGAAATTCAGGAACATGCTTGGTTGCTGAGCAACAGTATAAATAGATTGATCAAGTTGTGTCTCTTTCTGTATATCCATTGATATTAAATCAAGTATTACGAACTATTTAAAGGATGTTAATATGGAAGCGTAAAATTTACGTTGGGTCCCTGGTTCGAACAGCTCTCGCATTTTTTTAAATATGTGACATTAAGAAAAAAGTGGTAGAGATTTTACCTGCTGTGCGAAAAGTCCCTGGTTTGATCCCAGCTCGCGCAAGTGGGCTCTGAGGTGAACGAACTCCATGTGTAGGTAGGTATTCCCCGTCTCTCCTACTTTCTTCATTCCACTATTTCATTCATTTTCATCATCACCGTCTTCTTTATCCTACATTTCTTAACCATAGGACGTAAAAATATGGAAGACTACATTTTTGTTTAGACAAATAAACTGTAGTGAAGTTATGGAAAATTATATGGAAATACACAACAGTGAGAAAGGCCACAGGGAAAAGAAAATACCCCTGTTTTATTGGCTTAGTGGACTCACTCAGCTACGATTGATATGTAAGTTAGAACAGTCTTCGCGAAGGAAAGTGAGACAAGAGAAGACCATGATAAAAATAACAATTAGTTTAGCTTAAATTCATTGAAAAATTGTGCCTAAACAAGTAGTAGTATTAAAGTGTAATCCACGTGAAGGAGTTTGTTTTAGTTTTTCGTCAAGCTAAATTTTACCAAAACCTAGGCTTAAATATGACACTTTACCTCAAATGAAATGAAATACGCATTAAAACGAATAAATATATGAAAATAGAAAATATTTTAGTATTTAAATTTGTCGAATACAGAATTATTTAGTTTCATTTCAGTGTATAGATTAGCATTGTTGCATCCTGAGCATCATTATACCAACCCGGTAACCTTGACAGCACTGCGGGTAGTATAACAAGGAAGGATGATATCCATAATCAGTAGCGTGGAAATATATGGGGAACCGATTTTTGGTTGTCTATATCTTTCGAACAACGGATCATCTCTATCAGCGAACCCGATTCCTAAATTTCAACCTTCCATTTGTACATTCTGGTCAAAATTGATGGTGATCCATCAAATACTTCTTGAGATTATGTGTCTTATGGACTGACACATGAATAGACAGAGTAAATATACAAAGGAGCTTTTCTTAAACCAACCTTCTTAAAAAGAAAAGGCAAAGAAAGAAAAGAAAAAAGAAAGAAATATTCTTGAACATCAAGGGTGTCATTTGAGGAGTGCATGGCACGCAATTTTGCTGTTTCCAATTTCCTTTGAGAAACCCCCTTTTTTTTCTTTTTTTTTTTTTTAAATAAATTGTGTACTAGTATACTTATAAAAAGAAACGTGAAATTCTTATGTCGGAGGACAATCTTGCATCCCGCCTGACAAAAACTGAAATGACTCTGCTGTTGAACGCTCGCAACATTTTTTTTATTTTACTTTTAAGTGTGTTCTTCATCACTTAAACTATTGCGTAGTACTCTTTATGCTTATGTGTGCAGTTAACAACGTAATATATGCACCCTTGAAAGTGTAAATGAATAATGTAGCAGGTAATGTAATCAGACCACTTACAAGTGACATGATCACTGTCAATCATGTAGACTAGATTTCCTTCATAAAACTTGACTTCGATCTCTACCAGGTCTTAACATCCGATAAAGTACTATTCATTACGAATAACATTAACGTATTTGTTATTTTAAAGAAAAATGAAATGAAATCTTTCAGTTTAACGTCCCATGATTATGTCATTTAAACTAAGGAAGACCGATTATTCAGGCAAGTTTATCACTTTTAATTTTACGTGAACTTCAGCTCAGGGATTATTACAAATTAAATTACGAATTAGCTCTTCATTAATCAAATTATTTCAAGCTATTGAGGTACAACATGATAATTTGTATTTTAACAACATGGTATTCTTCATCTGGCATATTTAATTTTACGTGAGATATATATTCCCAGTATCATTCCTAAGATTATAGCTAGTTTATGGACATCTTATGTCACGAAGTCCTAGGTTCTACACGGAAACAAATTTTAATAGAAAAGCAGTACTCTCCTTTTAGCTTTACCATAGTGAGTGAACTTTCTACAACAGTGATGAGAAATATTATACTTGCGAATCATCCTATTTATAAGTGTGAGAAGTCTTATACGTACGTGTAGCAAAACTGTCCGTTTTTCCATCTGTTTACTTGTCGACAGGCATCAGAGTCAACACTAAATATTTTGAATGGATGGACAGAGAATTCAGTCTCACAAGAATAGGTTTTCGTATCTCTGCTCTTATACATATATTAAAACTGGAAAATAATAAATTTTCCCAATTCCATCTTCACTATTAGATATTCATAGAATACTAAACGATTGTTTGAGATTAAACCCTTTCTGCATGATTTTTTTCTTTTAGCGAAAAAAAAAAAGTAATCAGTATTGGAAATCCTCATATGGGAACTTGAAAAATGAATTAAAACGAATTTTAGATATTTCACTTAATTCCGACGAGAAATAAGTAAGTGTCATATATGACACACTTACAATTCACAAAGTACATGCCAGATGACACCAAAATCTCTTATTCATGCACGTCAATATCTCACGCAGCAGACAAAACAGTCATTTGGTGCCTTTGATAAATCACACAAAAGCTAAAGTGAAAAAGGGGTATGTGCCATATATGGCACAGCATGCGGTAAGGGGTTAAAGAAATGGTGTTACAAGGTGGAGATAATATGTAATATAGCATAGGAAGAAAGCGACGTTCGAAATTGTATCTTCTTCTTTTACTCTGGTTGCTCTATACTCGAGTAACAAGACCGTGAAAATTGAAATAATAACCGAATAACAGTCCGTTAATATATATTAATCTTCATTCACTATACTGATTCTGGTTTTAACATTCACAGAGATCATAATTCACTGTTATCCTTATTGTGTACTTGTTTCATTTGAAAATTCAATAACTGTTCCACAAATACAGTTTAACAATAACTCAGCAATTCTTAAATCAATATTTAAACCTGTATAAGCACCATTATAATGTAATCCTCAAAGATCAAACCTATCATCGTTACACAATACAGGTCTATATCACTAAGTGAATTACAATGTTTTAATCAATATTTTATTTCGAACATCTTTAGAACTTTATTGTCATGGCCATGATTATAATATTTCTAATGTCATATTTTCATTAGTCTCTGTCCTATCAACACATTTCTTCAACGTTCAACAAGATGTTAAGAAAAGTTCCTTGATATGGATTCACTGAGGCAAGAATATATTTTATCTTTGCCATTTTTATTTCGTTGAAGAACTCCCTTGTGACTAAGCGGTTAGAGTGCGCGCTTTTGGCGTGGTAGACCAGGTTCGATTCTTGGCGGAAACTCATGTGGTTCGAATCCCATTAAGTTGTAGGTCCATGTCTCATATAGCAACGCTACTGAAAGGGACTTTAAACGCAACATAAAATCAAATCAAATCTTTTGTTGAAACCTGAGGTACTAAAGGCCTATAATTTCCGATTTCAATATTGGATTCTATAGATCATAAAAACTTAGAGGTAGAGAGAAGTGCTCCTTTGATGTGGATTCCTTGCCATTATTCTTTTGTTAAAACCGGAAATGCTGTTCGGTATCTTATAGTTATAGAATATAAAGAGACAGGTTAGGCATTTTAGTTTTATGTTGGCTTACCACCCGAAAAAAATATGATTCATAATATCTTTCATTATCCTTTTATTGAAACCAAAAGTGTTTCACTACTTCCGGTTTTAGTAATCACCCCCATAGTTTGCAAGTAGAGTTTCCCACTCTAAACGAAAGCTCATTTTGTTTTAAGTTCATTTCTTTACAATATTGTTTTGAAAAATGATTAAAACACAAAGACTACATTCTTCAAAATTAAACATTTCGACGTTTATTACTCAAACTGTTTTAACTTAAAGCTTTGAAGGAATAGAAACTGTGTATTTCAGTTAAATTACATAGAATTCACTATCTAACGTGCCAACGTTACATGATTCTTAAATTTCAGTCCAAAATGAAATAAAGAATACTTGATGTTAAAGTTAGTGATGTCATGCGTTGTAGAAGAGAGCGATCATCCGTTTTCTTCTAATTTAACATTAAATTGTACTGTACGAGCAGTGCCGGATTTACGAATAAATTAAACAAGTTATAGTTTAGAGCATCACTCTCTTTACAAAAATTTACAGAAAAAAAACTGGATGAACTGCATGTTTCCAAAATATAAGACAAAAACAAGTAAAATAAAACTTATACATCAACACCATTTTATGTTGTGTAGGCTCGTATGACGTAAGTAATGGGGCCCCAGCTGCTCCCAAAATTAACACTAGTCTGCACATTTCTGCATATAGTGTCTCTAAGTTCTTCATGGACTGGTTGCATGACAAAATGTAGCATCCAAGTGCACACTGCAGTGCAGATAGGGCACCATTACTTTAAATATTTTAGGGACTCATCAAAACTAAATCCGGCTCTGTGTAGAGGTAAGTCTTTAATCAAAAACAAAACACACACTATGTTTTATAAACACCGGATTATTATTATTATTATTATTATTATTATTATTATTATTATTTTTATTATTATTATTATTATTATTATTATTATTATTATTATTATTATTATTATTATTATTATTATTATTATTATTATTATTTGCGAAATGACAAAAAACAACATTTGATTGAAAATTGGAGAGTGAAGTAGACTTACTTCACCATTTCTGCTCGAATTTAACTTTAAGCAGTAGAGACGATTAGAAATCTTATGAAAACTTTACGACATATTCTATTAATATCGAATATATTTTTACGAAGGTATCGTGCAACATTTGATTCAATCATTGATCGGGGTCCTGATATGTGCTTGACCTCAATGGCAAGAAGACCGATTTCTATGAAACCCTCAACAAACAAACACCATATTGTGTCCAAATCGAATATTTTTTTCGAAATTAACTGTTTGTATTTATACGGAACACAATAAGATATGTTTTTAAAGATTCCTCCGTCCTGATCTAGTGGCTAGCGCTTCCGTCTACAATGCTTATATTTCTGGGTTCGATTCCTCGTGGGGAAGCACAACATTACTTTCACAACCATTCACTTTCGTTAATCATCCGTTTCCTTTAGTCTAAACGGCATAAATGTGGGACGTTAAACTGAGAAATTTCATGTCATTACATTTTTTAATTATTTAAACTTGATTTGGGTAGTGGAAGAGAAGATAATCCACCTTCGCTCCAGAGTTGGTTTAAATTCAACTGGTAGGGTTAATTGTGAAACTTTAATAGATACAAGATATACAAGATTTTTTTTTCGTAATGAGACTAGCCATTGCACGACGCTCCAGTCATCAACAGCGAGCCAACCAGGAGTGGGATTTGTGGCGGCGGTTTTTAGCTAACCAACGCTCCGCACATCAGTCGCTTTCGAGCTCTGGTAGAGTAAGGTTCTGTTATCGTGTGAACTATGTACATCGAGATTTTTGGGAGTTGTGTGGACGAAACTTTTCGTCAAAGTCAAGGAACTCTTTGACCGAGACCGTTGTTTGAATGTGAGTGATTGCTGAAGACCTGAATCTACTCAAAACAGTGGAGTATGAAATTGTTAATAAAAATATGAGCATGCGCAAGATTTGTGTAAAGTTGGTGCCGAAAGAGCTCGATGACTGACAAAAGGAAAAACGAGTTGATATTTCCTGTCAGATGTTGGAGCAAGTGGGGCTCCTTAGTTTCGGCTCCTTATTGGAATCTGACTTTTTATAGAACGTTATAACAGGCAACGAAACATGGTTGTTCCAATACGACACTGAAAGCAAGGGCCAAAGTTCGGAGTGGCACATCAAGGAGTCCCCGCCCCCAAAAGCAAGAATGTCTAAGTCCAGGATGAAGACAATGCTCATTGTTTTCTTTCACAAAAAAGGAGTGGTCAAAGAATTTCTGCCTCAAGGGAAGATTGTAATCACGGATTACTATGTGGGTTCCTCAAACGCCTGAGTAGCAGAGTGAATCGGATAATACCGCAGATTGCCATATGCTGGAAACTTCATCGCAATAACGTGTTGAGTTACATCAGCTTCGTTTTAACGTAATTGCGGATTAGAATCTTAGTTGCTATGTTGCTGCAACTACCGCACTGTACCAACATTATCTCTACGGGCTTTTGTCTGTTCCCCAAGCTTAAAACAAGCATAACAGGTTGCTGTTTTGACGATGTTTGGACTATCCAAGCAACAACGATGAATGTTCTGAGGGTTGTCGGAGCTGACTTTCAGGAGGAGTACGCTGTGTGGAAATCTCCCTGGCAATGGCGTGTCGATAACCAATGAGAGTATTAGAAAGAATTTTAACAAGTTGTACCAATCGGATCAATAAATTTTATTTCCTTAACCAAGCATCATTAGTTTTCAGACAAACTCTGTATTACATCAAAAACTTACGAAAGTTATCGTAGAACAATTTTTGTATAAAATATTTGGACAGGCAATCCTTCACATTAGGTTGATAAACTTACTGTTCATTCTCCAATAATTTTAATCCCGAACACTGGTATTATGGCAAATCTTAACACAAATGAAACATATAAATAATATCCTATCGAAATTGAATACTTTTTACAAAAGTTATCGTGGAGCTTTCTAAAATACCGAGGTGAGGGTCAATCTGACCTTTCATTCTTTAGTGATTATATACTTTATACATAGAGAATTATTGGGAAACTTCAAAGAAAATACACGCCATATTGGATCAAAGTCGGCTTCTTTTACGAATATTATCATGGAATATATTTTTAGAATTTAGTGGTGCAGATGTGAGGGGAGTTGTGATGTAAGTAAGATCTTAACCATATCTTGCAACGGTCGATCATCAGCGAAGTTTGTCTATGTCAGAAGTGACGTAGATGCCAGAAGAGATGGGAGGAACGTCAGGAGAATACCATAGGCTTTATATTGCAAGACATGGAAAGTCGACACCATTTTTTGAGCTATATGTGGCGTTCATTTGCATTCAACACAAAAACATTATAACTGTAGACAATTGCTGGATGATGTAAACAAGTATTACGGTATATTGCGTTGATTTCAGCATCGTAAAAATCTACAGTGATAATTTTACCTTGATGGAGAAAGACAGATGGATCACCAGCATGATAGGCCACCATATCAGCAACATCTTCTTCAGGGGAGGAAGAGGTGGTTTTCAAAATAATCCTAAGCGTTGTTCACGATTCACCCATTGTATTGACCATTTGTAACAGCAATTAAATGTTTCATTAAATGTAACAATTCAATTTAGAAAACCTTCCCTATTTAGAAAACCTTCCCTATTTAGAAAACCTTCCCTATATAACCACGGAACTGCATGCCGTCAGATAGCGATTCCTGTTGGCTGGTGTCAACTCAAATATTACGACTCTAATTTTCATATCTTACCGATTGAATGAAGCCACCGAAACACAGTGGTATGGCATATGCATATTTCATATGCTATTGCACATATACTTTTCTGAGGATCAACTTCCAAAGTATTTCCGAAGAAGTAATCAGAATATGATGTTAGTCGATGATCATGGGGTTATTTTTCAATACAGTGTCACCGGTACAAATTTTAACTAACTAGCGATATGGTCATCGACCTTAGCCCAAATGCACTGTTGATATTTCTAGCAAATTGTTCTTCAGAATTATCCAGTTAGAACTCATAAAGGGAAACCATTCGCAATTGTGTGTTCTGCATGGCACACTCTCACAAGATTCTGTTCAAGAGCACACTGCTTCCTGACTGACTAGACACTCTACCATTTTTTTCCTAAACACCGACGAAGTTTGTTGCGTCGTATGAGTAACCTTGGTTAACTCATTAGTTAAGTTAGAGAGGGTAGTTTCTTATCAAATGTAAAGTACAAATTTATATCACAACAACACGATATAGAAATAATGTTTATTAAAATCATATATGAGTCAGGAGAATTATGTGGAACAGACGAATGGGAAGACATAAAAATGCCGGTCAATTCCAATAACAGAATTTTACTACGTTCAGTTCAATTAATACAGGATGTCCCATAAGCCCGTGCACATAGGACATATCGGTAAATATTGAAGATACGAAAAAATGATAAGAGAGCAATGTTTTTGGAACGTATATGTTTTCACGTTCCAAAACACATTGGGAAGCACGTTGGAAAACACATACTTTCCAATAACATTGTTATCTTATCATTTTGTCGTATCTTCAATATTTACCGAGATGGCCTATGTTTCCGGACTTATAGGAAGCCTATCTATCTATCTATGTTAGGGTGGTTCAAAAATTAGAGAAAATTTAGAGATTTTTTCCGAATTTCATTTGTGGTACCCCTAACATTTATTACACGACTGAAAATAGATACACGTTTATACATAAAAACACATTATTGCTGATTATATTTGCATTACTGAAACTTTGAAATATTTATTTGATTACTCGATTGTTATACTTCACTTTCATATATTAAGTTTACGTAGGATATTCTTTGAACAGTATGGATATTGTTTCCTGTGTTCCTCAACAACTTGCAATAGGTGCTGTTTCTGTTCCTCGTCCTTTGTGATAATGTCGTTTCTTGTATGAGGGCACCTTCGCGTTCTGCATGATTATTAACTACTAGTATGTGTCTAACTACTTCATAACCAACTAAGTAGTCAGTGTTGGATTTCCATGTCTCCGGAATTTGTGCAAGAAATATTGTTCGAATACTCAGACGTTCAGGAAACTGCATCATGTTCTTCGTTACGAAATTCTTAATATTGACATCCTGTAATGAAACAAGAGCATCTTGAGGTATTTGCATGCGTCTTGAAGGCTCATCGTTGCAGGTATCTGTGTTCAAGTTTTTTATAATTTCTTGCTTTGTATACGCGGACAGTTCGTCGTCGAATAACGCGAAGCTAATGTGTTCTTCGTTCAAGGGCCAGACATGACCACTACTTTTTACCTGGTCTTTCTAAACGGCTTGATTGTCTATTTCATATTTAAGAAGGCCACGCTGCTGCGTGGGTTAATACTCGTCATCAAAGTAGGTTTCACTTGATTCCAAATTACTGCCACTGTTCCTATCACCCGAAACAGATGGCGTAATTGCGTTAGTGGCAGTGTTAGCACTAGTATTTGTCTCTATCAATTCATTTGCTTCTTCTTCGCCGTCTTGGCTTCGTTTCAAGCAAGAATTCTCTCCACTGACACCATACAACCACGTCGTCCCTCTTCCCTCTGACCAATAAGAAAGTCCTTGTCTTCCTTATTTTTGATTAGTCTAAGGGTATTCCACTTTCATTCTTTTTTCTGTTTGGTGGTCCTTCAATTTCTCGAGTATCGTAGTTGCATGCTTTTTCTGACGAATTGGTATACGGGACTTTTCCAAAATTACGCAGGTTCTCGTATAACATCTCTAGCACTATCATGTGTTTTTTTAAAGGTTAGATGATAGTGAAAAAATACACGCAAAACATTGCCATTCGAAAGTAGCTGTACTTCCATTAAGAGTTTCCTTATCTCTTGCTAGTAAATAAAGTCTAGTCTTATTTCTAGTGACTTCTGTCATGACAGTAACGAATTATATATCAACTTTATCCCAAACTCACTATCCCACCACAGCCCAAGCTAACACTGCACCACCACACTTCTAGCGTTTGTTCCTATAATCAGCCGCTAGAATTCAGTATTATCAGCTTACTGCCACCAAATGTCTCACCGACTGCAGTTCCTGGATTTAATCGTTAAACTAATGAAATGCAAGTTCCGCAATCGGAAAACAAATAAAGGGTGACTGCAACTTATCAATTACTGAGAAGAAACCAAGGTATTTTTGCTGAACTTGTAACGTACATGAGAACAAATTTGTCATTGCAGTGAATTTTTTTTAATTGTAAAGTTTACATTGTTTCTAATGGCATGATAAATACAAAATGCAATGGGTGCATCAAAGGGAATGATATACCATTATAACATGATAAGAAAGAATTTAATGATCACCGTTGGAACAACAGTGGCATAGTTGTTTTGTAATAAATAATGACATGAACTGGATATAGAACAAATTTACAAAACCAGAGTGTATCGCATTGTCAATATAGCGACTACAAGACACTAATTTTGTTAAACTTTAAACCGATTGCGAAATCACTAAATATTAAGCTATTGATTTGAAATTTTGCATACATTATGGACCACCTTAATATATATATATATATATATATATATATATATATATATATATATATATATATATATATAGGGTGTTAATGAACTATACCGACAAACTTTAAGAGGTGATTCCTTACATTAAAATATGAGAAAAAGTTCATCTGGACATATAGCGAAAAGTGTCTAGTTTCAGAGCTAGGACTGTCCAAAATAGCAAAAAAGCCAAATTTCGAATTCGATAGACTGTAGATGGTGGTCCTTATCAGCGTAAAGAAAGTCCGGCATACACAACCCAAAAATGCATATTTCTTGGTATACGGACAAAATCTCGCGGCTGAAACATCGCCGCCCAAAATTTCGCCGACCAAAACCTCGCGGGACAAAATCTCGCCGGGCCAAAACCTCGCGTGGCCAAAACCTCGCCGCCCAAAAGCTCGCGGGACAAAATCTCGCCGGGCGAAAACCTCGCGTGGCCAAAACCTCGCCGCCCAAAAGCTCGCGGGACAAAATCTCGCCGGGCCAAAACCTCGCAGCGAATGAAACTTTTCTTTAAAATTTACCCAATGTGTTTCCTAATATGCAATTCCACATTACAAATAATAATAATAATAATAATAATAATAATAATAATAATAATAATAATAATAATAATAATAATAATAATAATAATAAGATACAAAACATCGTGTGCATGGGCTATCTCGGGTTATTCCCGTTTCCTCCCACTTTCTTTATTCGATCATTTCCTTCATCCTGGTCATCTACGTCTCCTTTAACCTATAGGACATAATCAAGGGACGTCGTAAAAACTCATATATTGTTTCATATTTTCATAAATATTATTAGATTTTTGTTAAAATTTTAAGTTTTTGGATGTTCCAAAGTTCACGAAACTAACCTCGTTAGTTGTCATTACTTTCCTTATGCAGACTTTCTTTCCCTATAACCAGTTTAAAAACATCCTGTCGCCCTACCTTCACATTGAAATCCTCTAATACAGAAATAGAATTTTCATATGGATCGCGGGACTTGGTCAAATACTCGTGATACTTCTTCTGAAACAGCGTCTTTTGTACCGTCATCCTTATCATCTGTTGGAACATTTACATTTTGGTCAGGCGAGATTTTGGGTATGGCGATATTTTGTCCCGCGAGGTTTTGGGCGGCTAGGTTTTGGCCTGGCGAGGTCTTGGCCAGGCGAGGTTTTGGCCCCGCGAGATTTTGGCCCGCGACGTTTTGGGCGGCGAGGTTTTGGCCAGGCGGGGTTTTGTCCCGGCGAGATTTTGTCCCGCGAGGTTTTGGGCGGCGAGGTTTTGGCCAGGCGAGGTTTCGGCCTGGCGAGATTTTGGGCCGCGAGGTTTGGGAGGCGAGGTTTTGGTCCGCGAGGTTGTCGCCGCGAGGTTCTGGCCGCGAGGTTTTGTACTCAAACCATATTTCTTTAATGTTCACTGGGTGTACAGATTATTCCCTGTAGGGTGAAATTCCCAGACATGCCATCAACCGAATTTTGAGATATGCTCTGACTTTATGATTGGTTCAAAGTAGGCAAACGATAAGCCTTGATAGCAATGAACACGGAATCCTTTGGCGCGATGTAGGAAGTGTTAAGGATCGTCAGCAACTCGGTCTCTCCTACTCGGGAAAACGCATGGTGCGATGTTTTCTTTCACGCTTATAAGTAAAAAAACGTGAAATATACCGTGATGAAATACATATCATCACACGTTATTCCGAACACAAAGAAACACTGCTGGTTTCTAACACTTCTGCCTTCCTTCCGAAGCATTGGATGTCCATTGTTGTCAAGGTTTACCTCCTGCCTACTTTGGACCCTTCTTGAAATCAGGGTATATCTGAAAACTCTATTGAGAACATGTCCGAGAATTTCACCCTGTAGGGAATATCCTCTACACCTATTGACACATATACACTTTTGGATTGTATATGCGTGGATTCCTTTACGCTGATAAGAACCATCATCCACAATTTTTGGAATTCGAAATAGGGCCTATTGAAATTTAGCTTTTTCGCGATTTTGGACAGCCCTAGCTCTTAAACTATGCACTTTTCGCCATGGGTCCGTATGAATTTTTCTCTTATTTTAATGTGAGGAATCAGCTCTTACAGTTTGTCGGTATAGTTCATTAACACCCTGTATATATATAATCAATAACTCTTTAATTATTATTTAAGTTTAATACAAAGTCCTCCGTCACTGTTAATTAACAATCATAAAAAATGTCGGAAAATATTTCTAGTATATTTGAGTAAACGTTGTTTTTTACACAATAGGGTTTTGTGCTAGAATCAGCTGGCTGGTCTTGAAAATCACAAAACAAAACTAGATTTCAGTATAACAAAGTTGTCAATGAAAATAGATAATACATGCTATATGCGAGCTTATATAAAATATGATAAGTTTTTCTACCTATGACTGTAAAATGCATTCTCGGAAACACTAGTAACAATTTTTGAATAGCAATATTCTGCACTTTTACTGCACTGTAGAACATAAGCTTAGGAGAGAAAACGTTCTTGAAGCAAAAGGAAAATAGAGTATCTTGTGGCAACTGGAGTATTCTAAGGAATCGAAATCCCACAGCGCATAAAATAAACTCAACTCATTGCATTGAATATTTGAATGAAGTAAGGCTAAGCACAGATTCCTAGTGCGAAGTTGAGATTTTTGAGGTTTGTATTTCTTACTCTGGTCGATCGGGTTTCACCTTTTTGTTCGTTCAAGGTTACATATGTTCGGAGGGGAAAAAACGTTCATGTAATCTTACCTCTTTGGTCCACATGCAGCTCTTAGGAACATGTAAGAATTGCTTCTACGAGAATT
The DNA here is from genome assembly GCF_964235325.1 of Thermobia domestica. Classification (NCBI taxonomy): domain Eukaryota; kingdom Metazoa; phylum Arthropoda; class Insecta; order Zygentoma; family Lepismatidae; genus Thermobia; species Thermobia domestica. The sequence goes on from NC_137456.1 coordinate 234,457,250, forward strand.
CTGACTTTTTCCGTTCGGAACGACGAGAGAAAAATCTTTTAAGTTAAATATTTTACTCTAACTTTGATCGCATTTTGTACTCGAAGGACATGGAATAGGAGAACTCTATTTCTACTTTAATCTACTAGAAATAGGAAGAGAGAAAGCATTTCTCCAATTTCTTTCATTTCTTGAAGACCAAAGAGATTTGGACATCTGGATCTTCCTTCATTTCTTTATTTTTCTTAGATCTCCTCTATGACTTAATGGCTAGGAACACGAACTCCCGGTTTCGATTCCTGTAGGAGACTATCCAAGGTAGCACAGTGGATCAGATCTCACTTCATACTGTAGGTCTTGTCCTATATAGCTTCGCTGCTGACAGATGGTGTAAATACAAACTAATCAATCCATCACTATTTAAATAAAGTGTAATGACTGTAATATGTAATGGCACAATTTCCTACCCGAACCCTTTCTTATGGCCATACGAATGGGGCTGAACTTGCACTTAAGTGGCATCTGTATTGTCATTACTCATCTCAGCAAGTCCTAAAACTATGGATTGGACACTAATATCGATCATTTTCGATTATTTTTACATGTTATCCTCATCATCCACCTCTTACCTCTCATGGCCAAAATTATCAATGTGACATTGTAAGATCCTTGATAAGTCTAAGGTTGATCATTTTAATTGACTGAATAGTTATTGTGTAATGAGGTAACCCACAATCTCACATTCGCTTTTATATATACAGGGTGTTAATGAACTATACTGACAAACTGTAAGAAGTGAATTCACACATTACAGTAAGAGAAAAATATTCATATGGACCTGTGGGAGAAGTGCATAATTTCAGAGCTAGTGGCCCTGAAAAAGCAGTACATTTCAAGTTTTTTTCACGTATAAGCGTGAAACCAAACATTCCAGCTCGCATTTTCCGAATACGAGGAACTGACGATTGCTAACACTTGCAATTTTTCGCACAAGTGTTCCATGATTACTGCTGTCAAGTTCTGGCGCAAATCCCGGGAACATATCCCCTCCAAGCTTGGAACTGAGAGAACCGTGTCTTCCAATAATCTGATTTGAAATGTGTTTTTTGGGGAGAAGTGTGTTGATTTGCGTCCGATGCTACAAAGGAAAGTGACATGAAATTGATGTCCCTTCCCAATGTTGACAACTCTTCTTCCCAGATCCTCCACAGCATTGTTTTTCAAGTTTATAAGTATTTTCAACATCGCTTTAAAAAAAAAAAAAACTTATGGGAACGTACTTACCCTTCTCCCCCAATGTTGAAGACAGATTTGCTCCGCTGCTGTGAGGGCTAACCTTTTGCCTAATTTCTACCAACCTTTAAGTCAGAATATATTTGAGAATTCGGCCTATCTTGAAAGTATGTTTTAGAATTATAACCTGTAGGGAATCCATTGCACACTCATTGCACATTGATGAAATATGCATTTTTGGATTGCGCAAGTATGACTTCCTTTACCCTGATATGAACTGCAACAAACTCCACAGTTTCTTGAATTCGAGATACAGGGTGTTGAAATTTAACTTTTCCATGATTTTGGGCAACCATATGAAACCATGCATTTTTCCTCACAGGTCCACATAAGCTTTTTATCTTATTTGGATGAGAGGAATCACTTCTTACATTTTACTGATATGAATGAAAACCTCAATCATTTGCTTCGACGGATTACTGTTTAAAGTTACTTTTTAAAATTCGCATAATTCCTGGAAAATGCTTTATTTTGTCTATGGATTTAGTATTTGATCTTTATTAGGTTTTCTTTATATATCTTAACTATTTTCTGCCCATGTACGTTGAAGTATCCCATGGAATAACGCTGCATGGCACATTTTGTAATGTGCGGAGCTAACGGTGAAATCGTTGTTGTATGTGACACGACCGATATATACTAAAATGCACATTATATAACCCAAGTGATGGCGCTAGTGTGCTGGCAAACCGGCCTCTGACAGGAACAATTTTGTAGTCCAGGATTTCTGCGTTTTTTCTAGAATACACTCAGTGGCGGACCTAGAAGGTAAAAATGTGGGGTAGCCAGAACCCTGACGATGAGAGATATGTATATGAGAGAGATAAATATATATAAATAAAAGCTTAAATTATTTTTGTCACTCAAAAGCTGGAGGGCTAGGCGCCCCCTCCCAGGACTAGATTTGCCACTGAATGCACTGAAATGTGTCATACAGCATTATTCAGTGGGATGCTTCAATTATGTGAAACAAGGGAAAAGAATAAGAAGACCAAGACCTATCAAGATTTTCATTGTGCATTCTCTTCAGTCAGTACTATAATGTATCTATGTGTATCTTGTAAGTTGGAGCAGAGGATAAGCACACTCACTTTTTAAAATCCTGGAATTATGCAGCGTTGCGAAGAACCGGCAACTTTTGTTGAAGTTTAAAAAATAATTCTTTAGACTTTTTATTATATTCTACTTTCTACAAATGCCTGTACTAACATTCTGTTCATCTTTGTAATAACATCGCAAATGAAGCTTGAGAAATGAGATTATATAGGAGAACATATTAAAAGTATGGAAGTTGCTGTAATAACATATTCAAAATAGAAATGAGTAGCGATATTTTTTCTTAGAAAAATGTCTGTGTTCTTTGGTATTACTGAATCAATATATTAAATAATTTATTGAGAATTACACGACATTTCTGGATTTACCAAAGTTAAGATCACGAGAAAAAGGAAGAGATGCTTTATGCATTTCCATATAACAGCTTCTCTTTATAAAACACTAGTCAAGAGCAAATTTTACCCCATACAGGCCAACGGACCTTTACACACATCATGAGTATCAACTGAGAAATTCTTGACCATCCTCAGTATAGCCCTGATTTAACCCCTTCCGACTAAAATTTGTTTGGACTACTAAAGAAACATTACCAATACACTGGAAGAAGCACAACAGGTTGTGGTTATCTGGTTAGGAAGCCTGGAGCAACATTTCTTTGCAAAGGGCATTGACGATTTGGTGTCACGTTGGAATGCATGTTTGTACGTACCTCAGTGGTTCCTATGTCGAATGTTAGTGTGGTATCACGCGACAACCATGAAACAGTTCCCGATATTTATCTCTGCACATTTTCAGTAAGTCGAAAATTCATCTTATTTTTTGATACATCTTTGATACACTTTTCATACATATATGACAAAGGTCGTAATATAATCTGTCACTAAATTATTTAAAATAAATATTTCTTGTTAGAAACAGACTTCATGATGGTAGTTAAATTTACTAAGTTGACCTTCTATTTGAATACTAAATCCATAAATCATGTTTAGATGTCATTAATTTAAGGTCACATGGACAGTGATAAAGCAAATGATCAAACAAATCCCAGGTTGCATTGCTTGATTGTTATCAAATACAAGAATTCAATCCTTCCCTTCTAGTTCAAATATCAAAAAGCACTGAAACATGTATTTTTTCTTCTGAAATGAAATGTCTAAGTATCAAATTTCATGTCTCTAACCTTGAGACATACCGAGATATAGACGTTCGCCTCTTCCACATCGAATTTTCAAAACTATTTACTTATTGGTGCCTTACTTTACAAATTATATGTACTGTTCAAATTTATACCCTAGGTTAAACAGTTTTATCTACTGTTCAAATTTCTAACCTAGGTTGAGGAGCTTTATGTACTTCCCAAATTTGTAACCTAGGTTGACCAGTTTTATGTACTATTCAAATTTATAACCTAGTTTAAGCAGTTTTACATATTATCCAAATTTATAGCCAAGTTTAAGCAACTTTTTATACTGTCCAAATTTATAGCCTGGCTAAGTAATTTTATGTACTGTCGAAATGTATAGCCTTAGTTAAGGAGTTTTATGTATTATGCAAATTTTTGGCCAAGCTTAAGCAGTTTTATGTACTGTCCAATTTTATAGCCTAGGTTAAACCGTTTTATGTGCTGCTAAATGTATAGCCCAGATCAGTGCTTCTCAAACTTTCCGATAACGCGGACGGACCCCTTGTTCATTCGGAAAGTGATCTGCGGACCCCCTTGCAACGCTATCTGAAATTTCACATGATATTTAAAAATAGATATATACTAACTAGAATTACCACTGACAAGAAAAAGATCAAGAAAAATAATGCAATAAGTAATTTATTCTAAAGATACATAATTGTCTCGTAGTGAACGAAATTTCAATTGAAAATACAAGTAACTTTCAAGACTGAGAATCAATGTCTTTTCTAAGCATACTCACTCCATAAACAATGTTCTCAAATTAGAGGTCATTAATGTGAGGAATGGAATTCCTTGTAATTTTTCATAATTGTATTGAAATCTGGAATAAATTTTATCACCATTCATGTTAGGTCCGATTCCACATTAAGACGATTTTGCTTTAGGGTTTTGATACTGCGAAGAGCAGAAAAGGTCTGCTCACATAAGTAAGGAAAGGCATCAAATGTTAAAATGCATTTTTAGACAACTCTTCATACTCATAGCGCACATGCAACCAAAAGCTAGAAAGTTCATTTTTGTAAACGATTTTCCATGAAGTATCGCAGGATAGTTCCAACAGCTGTTCTTGTTCTGTGTTAGAGAGATTCATACCATGTATGTCATGGATTTCTACATTAGTGAAAGGATTTCAATCCAACCATTATCACATTGTGGGACAGGGAAATATTATCGAAAACTTGCAGCAAGTGTCACGCAAGTGTTTTGTGCATTTCAGCAGAGTTTTGCAGCTGAAGAATCAATTAAATCCTTGTGCACTGGAAATGATGAATAGTTATTGTTTTATACTCGTACTGCCAACATCTGCAGTTTCTTAATCTTAAAAGTACTTCTTGCATAACAGCTTGAGTTCCATTTTATTACATCACATTTCAAATTTTAGGTGTCGCGAACACTCTGGCTAGATCCCGCGTATCCCCAGGGATCCGCGGAACCCACTTTGAGAACCATGGGCCTAGGTTAAGCAGTTTTATGTACTATGCAAATTTATGGCCAAGCTTAAGCAGATTTATGTACTGCCCAATTTTATAGCCTAGGTTAAAACGTTTTATGTGCAGCCGAAATGTATAGCCAAGGTTAAGCAGTTTTATGTGTTGTCTAAATTTATAGCCTTAGGTTAAGCAGTTACCTTACTTTCCAAACTTACAACCTAGTTTGAGCAGTTTTATGTACTGTCCAAACTTATAGCCTAAGTTAAGCAGTTTTACGTACTGTCCAAATTTCTAGCCTAGATTAAGCATTTTTCTGTACTGTGCAAATTCATAGCCTAGCCATTTTACTTACTGTCCATATTTATAGCATAGGTTAAGCGATTTTATGTATTGTCCACATTTATAGCCTACGTAAAGCAGTTTTATGTACTGTCCAAATTTATAGTCAGGAAGTTGATCAGTCACTTAGGAGATCTGTTATATATATTGTTACCTCAGTCAATATTTTGCATATTATTTTCTACGTCTTTCGTGCAGGATTCCTTTGAGTTCGATTTTTGGCACGAAATCTAAACAGCTCGAATAGGTATCTTAGTAAACCACCCTACCTTTTTTTCCTATTTAGATCAAATTTTAAAAAAGGAATACCGAAACACATGTTTAATTATTTTAAATGAAAAATCTAACTAGAGAATTTCTAGAATTTCATGTCTCTTAAGGAATTCCGAGACATTGACATCTTAACATGATAATTGTAACACTCCTTACCTGCATTCACGCCTAATTTCTAAAAATCGTTCCTTAGTGTTCTTTATGTCATAAATCCTATGTATTGTCCAAATTTAGTCAGTCAGTTAGGACTTTTTCGTTTATAAATGCAGGGTGAATCATTTATCTTGATACGCCCTTATAACTTTTAAACCAATAGATAAAAAACACTAAAATTAGTACCATGCAAATATCAAAAGAGAGGTATTGTTTGACATACTCTGAAATATCACCTGATTAATATTGTTGCCAACCGAAAGGAACTACAATTTTAAAAATGGGTCTACATCAGATTATTACATATTTCAAATCTGCATGGTGAATAAAACTCATAATACCGCACTTATTAATCGGTGTTACCAACTAAGGACACTACAGTATCATAAACATCGAAAGGCAATCTAACTTTGGAAGTTTGTACAACAGTAATAATGCAAGTGAAATGGACGAGGCATACATCAAAATGTCTTAATGTCGAATACTACGATATGACATATTTTGAGTGAAAATTTGACTTTACTCAAAATTTTGAAAAAGTTCTTTGATAAGTACCACATTCAGTTAGGTGGAAATTTTTCAATAGTTATTAAACCATAATGCTATTTACAGTAATTTGATATCTCACACCGTTCCGGAGATATGAAAAAAGTTGGTAAAGATTGTTATACCAGGTAAAAAGGGCGTATTTGTAGAACCTTTTTTTAAACAATTGAAGCGTTGGCATGGAAAAGCATTTAAGTCTCAAAAATAAAATTTTGTAGGGCAAGCAAATTAAGTTTGAGCAAGTCAAGACCTCACACTTACCACTAACGCCATCTTTGGAAAGTTGCAGAAACTAAACAATTTCTTCCAGCGATTTACTGTCTTTATTATACACTTGAATGGGTTCTCACTGTTCTATTCACCAATAAACTTCTTTCAATCACTCAATATCTATTGAGGTATGAATTGAAAGTACCTGCTCTTGAACCTTTATCGACTATTCATCCTAAAATTGTCCATTATGTAAAGCAATTATTTGTGACTTACATGTTTTTTTCCATGTTAACGTCTCAATTGTTGCTCTTCTTTGCTTCTATAACACTACAACAATTAATTTTGGTAAGTGTAGTTATTGTCCGTTCACTCTAGGATGGAAGATTGTTTACAAACAACAATTGTAGAGCGAGCGTCAACACCTTGCTTCTCACCCCTACATGGTTAATTCATGGTTGCCAGGCACATAAATCGCAGAACCGAATGTACCTACTTCTGCACAGTCATAGAACAATTATTATTACTATATAAATTGCTGCTTTTCGGATGACTGAGATATTAACGTTATGACAAATCGAGTTAGTTATTATGTAATACAATCTTACATATAATGCACACTCAATTTTGTACAAGTGTTCTTGTTCGAAAGTGTGCTGAAACCTTGTACGCCTGGCAATATTGAAATCATGCAGTTTGTATTGTAAACAATAAACAGGGATCGCGAAGACCGTTAGGTTCGCTGGACAGCGTTGTTTTCATGATAAGGCGACAGAAACATCTTGTACTGATTGTAAACAGAGGCTGGAAATTTCGATGCGAGTTTAGGTGGAAATATTCTCGCAACATTATTGCCTGTTGGTGAAGGTTTGCAATGTTGCAAACTGCCAAGTCTAGAATTTCATACTAATTGAACGAGCTTTGAGAAGAATTAGTATGATGCAATAATTATAAATACTAACAACCATAGACCTAAAGTATTAGGAAATAAAGCATGCTGCTGTAAGAAGAATATAATACACATAGAATTACGTGTTCAGTGTTCAAAGTACAGTATAAAGCGAATTTTAACATGTAAATATTTTAAAGAAGTACGCATTTACCCTGTTTGGGTGCCCTTACTAGACACTGTCCAACACAAAAAACGCATTAAAATAGGTAGATCGAGCGTGGGCATGATCCCAGCTCTGGCTGGTATTCCTTATTAAGGTTTTCCTCAGTCCCACAAGGTGAATGCCTAAACGATAGCTTCTGTAAGGCCGGGGCGGATTCAGGACGGACTTCTGGGGGGGGGGGCGGTGGGTTTTAGTACTGCTACTTAGAGCTACTTTTAAGAGCTCCAAACTCTGGGATGGGTTTTATTTAAATATATAAAATAAGAAAGTTTTCTCTCCAGGGGGGGGCGATCGTCCCCTAGATCTGCCACTGCTGTAAGGTCAGAAATGAGCCAAACACTGAGGCCCCAGAATTGGCGGGAAATATATTACGCCAGAATGTTGCCAAAACTATGGTGGTGGGTTCCGATATCCCTTTTTCGTTTATATGTGTTTAAATTCATTATGAAGTAAGTGTAGAATTGTTTCTTTCATTCTCTTTCTTTCTTTCTTCTCATCTTTCTCATCCTCGCTCTCTTTTCCCCACCTTCATAAAATCTGAATACTATCCTCCTGTAACATTGTTTCTCTCCACGACCCAAGGTTTAAAGAGACCAACCTGATATAGTTAACTAATAGCAGAACTGTACCAATAAATTCACATTAGAGACAGCGCCGTAACTTAGTATAGATTTTTTCTGGGGGCAAGCATTAGTACGTGTATTTGGGCCTCCTAGAAAAAGTTTTTTCTCATTCTAGGGCCCTCCTCTTTCTATCTTTTTCTTACTATTTATGTCCCCCCGGAGCCTGTGGCCCTCCCTGACGGCAGGGTTTGCGGAGCCGTTACTTATGCTCCTGGGCCCCTTCCATGACAAATTAATTCAGGGGACAATATTGACAAATCTCAAAACCATACGAATAAATGTTATTTCTAGGGCCCCTAATAGTACACGTTTTTTACTGAAGTGGGCCCACGACTCACTTTTGTTTTATTTACCTTCTGTGCGCTGCTTTATGTAATGTAGTGAAACTGTTTGATGCTTCATTTATAATTTCATGTGCGCATCGTATATGGATTAAGAAAATTTTGCCTCAAAATGGGCCCCTTCGAACGGCGGGGAACCTCCCTGGGGGCAGTTGCCCCTCCCCTGCCCCACACATGTTACGGGCCCTGATTAGAGAAGAAGTAAACTGTTTCGAAATTTACGCAACTTGCAAATACCAAGCCCTACTAGTGCTAAAGTTGACGAGTTAGTGCCACTGTTACCACTGCGATAAGGGGAAAGAAGGGGAAGGACTGCTAAGATTCGCTAGCCAGGTTTTGTGTCAAAACACACCTCCAAGCTACAGTAAACGGACAATACAACAGTTTCCAAAAATACATAATTTTAAGCAGTGTTGGAAACTTTACCAGTATTTATTATACCTCTCGAACAGTTTGAGATATGAAATTGCTGTAAACGACACTATGATCTCTACATCTAACAGTTAAGAACTTTGCAGATGGATTGTCCCATCCGTCTCATTTGCATTATTGTTACTCTAGAGGCCTACAAAATTCGGATGTTTGGATACTGTTAGGATCCTTAATTTAACAATTAATCACAAATCCATCGTAAATTTTACGAAACAGTGTAACCAATATTACCGTATCTACCGAACTATGCATGCGCGGCCTTAAATCCTTTCAATACCTTTCTAACTCATATTTAGAGAGCAGTTCTGGTTTGAGTTTTATATACACACTTGTGCTTCTGTCACATTTGTGCTGAACATCTATTCGTAATTTTTACGAAGGTGTTGCAACTACGCCATTTTATGAGCGACTCTTATGAACTTTGGTTATTTTTTACAATGTGTAACCTCAGTGCATTGGCGGATTAAACCAAACGTCTTGGAGGGGGCTCTTTGTTGTGGAGTGGGATATGTTTCCCGAAATCCCCCCCCCCCAAAAAAGAAAGGTAAAACGGATTCAGGAAAAGAGGGTAAAAGATATAAATGCTACGGAATTTTCACCACAATGCCCCCTCCCCCAAAACGATATTCTGTGTACAGCCCTGGTCGTGGCTATGCTTTACTAAATATTTCGCTAGAAAAAATATCAGGTTAAACATTTTTTAGAACGCTCTAATGTTTCTGCATTTTAGTAAAATGAATTAAACGAAAAGACAAAAGAGCTTGGAAGCAGGCACGTAGCCAAGATTTCGTGAAGGGGGGGGGGGTCCGTGACATGAAATATTGTGGTCATCACAAAAGGGTCTCGATCATTCTAAACTATTTTATTGGAACATATATTGGTTCGTTTAGCCAGGATTTCGTAACGGGGGGGGGGGGGAGAAGTGACATGAAATTCTGAAGGCCCACAAGCTCGATCAATCTAAATTATTTTACTATCAACATATATTGGATTGTTAGCACAATAAAATGAGGATATGTTGGCAAGTATTTTAATAACAAACTATGAAGAAATTTCGAGCAAAATAATAATAAAAAAAAGTATTGAAAAAGATTTTACAATATTTACGTCCTTCTCCTGTTTATTCAAATATAACAATTTTCCTTTCGTTATGACCTCAATTATTATAAAAAGTACATACTCAATAAAGAGTTTGTTTATGTGTTTTTTTGTCTGTGTGCGGCCTGGGAACCAGACGAGTGGACCGACAGTTACCAAATTTTGGATAGGGATACCTTGGCCCAGGCCCCAGATCAAGACAAAGCGGTTTCTTTTAAATTTCGGAACAGGGGGTCTCAGGGGGCGTTTGCTGGAACCGGTTTGGGAACCAGACAAATTGACCGAGAGTTACCAAATTTTAGTCACGAATACCTTGGTCCAGGCTCCAGATCAGAGTTAAACGTTTTTGTCGAAATTCGAACCAGGCGGGGTCTCAGGAGGGCGTTTACCGGGACATGTAAAAGTAGTAGAAAATGACCGATATTTATTTATTTATTTAACAATCACCACATACAGCTCAGAGGCCATTTTACACTGGATATCCAACAACATTAACAATGGAAAGGATTTAGGAAGGTATCGGCCAGGGCCTGTTTAGTAGGTGCCATCCCGGCATTTGCCTGGTAGGACTGAGGGAAACCGGGGAAAATCTCACTCAGGATGGTCGGCAGCGGGATTCGAAACCACGACCTCCCGAATGCGAAGCCAACGCTCTACCACTTGAGCTATTTGTGTCGAATTCATATTTTCGCGATCGCTGAAATCAATGGTAACACTCGGATCGCATTAACTTCCAAATTCACGCTATTCGGCTCCGGGCCTTGGGTCACCGGAGGGGGTGAGATACCAAGACATATAAAAGTAATCCAAAATGACCGATATTAGTGTCAAATCCATAGTTTTCGCGGTCGCAGAAATCAATGGTGACACTTCCATTAGCGATGACTTGCAAATTTAGTTACAATTGTATACGGGCCAGGAGTCAGCGGGGGGTGGATACCGAGACATGTAAAAAATAGCCCAAAATGACCGATATTAGTATCAAATCCATAGTTTTCGCCGTCGCTGAGATCCATGGTGATACTCCCACAGGCGTTGATTTCCAAATACAGCCCCTGTGCGAAGCATGTGTATGTTCAACTAGTTTTACAATATATACGTTCCTTTCTCTGTTGAATCAAATGCTAACAGAACTTTCTTTCAACATAAATTTTTGTTTTTATTATTCCGTCAACTATTGTCGGCTCCAAATGACAGGTTAAAGGAGCAATAGAAAATTGTCCTTGAAATAACATGTTTGATACTGCAAGGATGCGATAACGAAAAATTATGATTTAAAATGTCCACGCTGTTACACAACGGCACTTATGCTTTCGAAAGCTTGAAATCTCCCTGACTAGTAGCAGAAATTCTGAGAATTCCATAACTTTTCTTGAAATTTCAAATTCCCTGACTCTTCCAGAATATCTCGCTTACCTCGTCACCATATTGCAAGTAATACAAATCTCCTCATAAGAAAGAGTAAGCAAAAGCTTCCTGTAGTTTTCTTTTTAATTTTTAACGCTGATCCTTCTTTTCGTCATTTCATTATGTTTTATCCTTCCTTATTTTTTTCATTTCTGGTCTCGAAGGGGGGGTCCGGACCCCCCGGACCCCCCCTTGGCTACGTGCCTGTTGGAAGTTACACTCAAAATACGCTTTTCGGTGAATACTACCCAAGACGTATCTGTCGATATAATATTGTCGCGATCTACGACAATGTCCCTATGACATTTAACAGTGCTAGTCCCTTCGGCCGCTTTTCGCCAGAACGAGATCGCAACCACGTTTTCAGTCGGTGCAATGTGGATTAAGATCTTTCTGCACTGACCACGCACGAGTGCAGGGTTACAAGTTGAGTGATGTTGAGTTAAACGTCTCTTTCAGCGGCGAGGCTATATGAGATCTACTGATTAACGTGGGGTCCGTACCACAGGGTTACAAGTATGCGCAGCAGTTTTCGAATAGTTACGTGAAGATCGTCACTGGTGGGCAAGGCCTCCAACGCAGTCCGTGATAGAATTCCACCTTCTTCTTTAATTATCTTCCATTTAGAAGTGCAGGTTGCAAATTCAGAACTAAAGAGGGAAAACAGCATTTTTTCTTGAGTTTCGATAGTTTTGTAAAATCTTTCTGCTAGAATGCGGAAGTTGTTGCTCAGAGTTTAGTTAGTTGCGCGTGTTGGCAATAAAATGTTGAGTCCGTATACATTGAAAACTTCATGTGCAAGACGAGTTTTGAGGTCCTCTATAACCGACTCTATAAACGGATTGTAGACAGTTCTTCAGTAGTGAGATGTCGTGTCATCTGCTCTGAAGTTCGTACGATGTGTTTGTCTTTGAGTGAGATGAGGATTTTAAATCTGCACGTCGACACTAGCAGCCATTCTGGATATTGCTTCGAAAGTTGCCTTGAATTGTTTGCTGTTTGAACGCTTCTTGTTTAATGCTGCGATAGTGTCCTGAATGGCAAATTTAGAGATGCGTTCATGTCTAAATTTGTCTTCTGCATAAGTCGATTGAGGGGTGGGTTATCGTGAGAACACCCTGAAGACACGTAATAGTTACGATAAACTCACTGTCGTGCATGGCAGAAGAAAGTGCCCATGCTTTGGCTGCTGTATCTAACTCGGACCACTTGGAACACACTGTAGAGCCTCACTTATTTATTGAAATTTCACGTGAAATTGTAATACCGCGTCGTTCCGTTCAACCCATCGCGTTTCACACAATGTTTCCAACTGGCCACTAACCGTAAGCTTAAGGACAGTATTGCGTTTTGAGATGCGGTGAAAAACGCAATGATCTCTTTCGTTGTTCCCAGACAGTTCCTCAGGCACTGTACTGACGACGACCTGAAGATGGACATTGAACAAGTTGAGGCTATGACTACAATATGAACAGTGCAGCGCGTTTGAAGCCTCCTTCTGGATCTCCTGCACTGCCCGGCGACTTTGAAAAGTCGTGACGGAGCAACCATCTGTACCAATACCAACGCAGTTTTTCGGGTCGAGTAAGAAATCTCGTAGCAAAGATAGAACAATTTCTCCAATTTTCCCTCCAGTCAGTGAGAGTTCCCTCCAGTCTGCGTCTTCGGATTCCGAGCTCGAACCGATGTCCTTACCTTTCAGCTCTGCTGGCGGAGGATCAATGAAGCCGAAGCAGTCTTCTCTTATTTCACCCATGTGTCCGTACCTTAAAATCAAAGACAGCTGAGATGTGTGCGAAACGACCGTAGTCTCATCAAACATAATAGAATAAAAATGATCCTCTCGCACTCGATTGACAATTTTACAGACGTGATTTCTCATCCACAACCCTCAATGAGGGCATTTTGTGTGGTTTTATTGGCAAAAATGGTCCTTTTCGATGCTTTCTTCCAGTGATTCTTTAAGGGATCGTCACTACAAGCCATTCTAAATTTGAGCAATTCTCGAAAATTGCCCTCGTTGAACTTAGTTTCTGCACCGTCACCATCTGAGGTCCAATTATCCGCACAAGCATCGTTCCTGTGCCCTTGAAAAGCAATGCCTTGCCTTCCAAGGAATATCACATTCCGCAACATTAATTTCAGTTTGTCGCGATTTTGGATGACTTGTCTTCTTGACGAGTTGATTTGATTCTCAACTGATTTCACTGGTTCCCAGTAGTTTTACAGAAACGCTTTTCCGACCTCAAGAGCGTTAACGTGATATTGTGCCTTCTTGTGAGTTTCTAAAATACCGTATAAAGTAGCGAATTTCTTCAAAGGTTTAGTCCCAAGAGTTTGGAGGGGCATGTTTCTTCGATAGCCCCCCCCCCCCAAAAAAAAACCCGTTGCAAAAAATGAGCAATATTTACAAAAAGGATCCCTCTCCCTATGGAAAACAACCAGCCATGGATAGTTTTCCAGATGTTCTAGCCTCAAGTAACACCATCCTTCTTCCTGAGATTTATCTGATATTATGACTCGAGTTATCGTTAGCGTAAACGCGTCATTCCGGTCGTTCTTGTGGCGGTAAGCTACAAGCGGCAGTGTGTGTAATTTTAATATTTTAGAGGGCTCTTGGGTGGGGGCGATTGCCCCCCTCGCCCCCTTCTTTAATCCACCCCTGCCTCAGTGAGCGGTTTTAGATTAGTTTTGCATTGCAAATAATTGTTTCATAATACTATATTTATTGTTTGTCCCTATTGTCAGGAAAAATATGGGTGATAGAGAGGTAGAACGTGAAAATGAACTAATAAGACGATTATTGGATAACGTAACTTCTGATGGAGTCGACAGTAATGCTGACGATAAAACATTATTTGAAGTAAGGAAGTGATAAGGAAGAAGATTTACTAACAGAAGATTATATAGAAGATAAGGACAACAGGGATGCTGACATAGATTATGAAATAGAAAGTTCAAGTAGTGAAACAGAAATAGAAGGATGACACTGTTCAACAATCCATCTAATGTCTTCGTTTTAAGTTTATATGTATAATGTTAGTTCCGTTTGCTTTGTTCTTACTGTATTTACTCATACAGTCGTAATATCAATAAAACAATTTTATGACAAGTAATTCAAGTATACTGATAGGAAATTAAAGGCTACATGTAGATTTCTATCTGTATTTGTTAAGTAAATTATTCCAAAGACATATAATCTTGTTGTTTATAAAATTCAATAAACACATTTTCAGGAAAAAAATTATAATCATATAGGACCTAATACTAAAAGAATAATCTTGAGTAGTAAAATTTACGAATGTTTAGTAACCACTTTGAAATGAAAAAGGTTTAGTTTAGTATTCCAGGTTAAGACACTGAATAATAAACATCATATTCTAAGTTTATTATTTAACATGCAGATTTGGAATATGTAATAACTGGACATAATACCATTTGAGAGAATATAACTTTGTGTTGGGTTGGCAATACTCTTAATTTGGTGGAATCGTAGAGTATGTCAAATAATGTCCCCCTATTGATATTTCCATGGTACAAAATTTAATAATAATGTAGATAATTTTTTCTATCTATAACCTTAGTTTAAAAATTACAAGAGCGTAATGATCCACCCAATTGGGCTTTTTGTTTCTGCACCAATTAACTTTTGGGTTCTTAAAACACAGGTCGTCTTTGTTGCTAGAGGTCCTGGGATCGATTCTTGGTGGGAATCATTAACGTGTAAAAGGTTTTTCAGGCGAGCCATCCTGACTGAAGTTTCCTTTGGGTTTTCCTCATTTATACCAGGCAAATGCTAGGATAGTACCTGATATATAGGTCCCAGGCCGCCGATGGACGTAATCTATTATACGTGACAGGCTAACATGTACAAAGATGCCGAAAGCACAGGAATCTAATTTCTAAATCCTAAGTCCCTTAAGCCACAGGATTTGTTAATATCTTACATTAATTACTTAAAGAAAAAAAAAATAACATTGAAGTTTTCCACTTTAGTCTTTTTAGTCTTTTAGTTTCTGTTAGAGATGATCTTTCCAAAAACCAGCAGAATCTGTTTAGGAAGCAGCAGTTCCCATTTCTCTCTTCTTTTTTTAAGACCACGACTTTTATTTTTTCTTCTATAGTCAATGAAGTCATATTTTGAAAAGGAAAAAGAAAGATCAAATAATCAGGTTAAAGAAACGATATATTCTAAGAAGAAGTAATTTGGAAATGTCCTTCTTTTTTATAGTCATTTTGAATGCCGTGAAGAAGATAATAAACATGGAATGTAATGGAGCCATAAAGAAACAAGAGAAGTGGTAAATTTCTACAACCTGATATGATGTCTTCGTAAATGTAGAATAGGAATGCAACCTTTTCCTTACGTTGTAACTTAAACGTCGACGTGACAATCATAAAACTCCAGTTAAATGTTGTGAATTTCTCTTGAATATAAAAGAAACGACTCTTCAAAATAAGATGATGGTTGTACTTCAAGTAATATGATTTTAGAAGGTTCCAAAGCATACAAACTATGCAGTTTTTTTTAATACTTATATGTACTCAATTCAATTGTTTAATTTATGTAAGAAATTCAACGCTGTAGAAAAGATAGTACCTTAATTAATCCTAACCTGTGCGATTTCAACTCGGACAAGACTGTTATCATCTCCTCCCAGAAGTACATCTCTGATAAAAGAGGTCCTTGGTTCGATCTCAGAATACGTGAGTTTGTGGTGGATCAAATATCACGTCCGGGAACTTTCTCGAGGTTCTTCCGTTTTCTCCTACATTGTAAGGGTTCATTTTGCATAATTGTCTGTATACCCGCACACTGCACCAGAGTCAAGCCTTGCCTGTACTTTGCAACTCACGTTAATAGGGGGTCCTGTCCCTAATAACCTTGGTATTGTATAAGAACGTAAAACATAAAATGAAATCTTTCAGTTTTACGTCCCAGAGTTATGCCATGTAGCTTAAAGGACACAGTGATAATGAAAATGAATGAAGAAAGTGACAGGAAATGGCAGAATCCTGGCACACGGTATTTGTCCATCACAACGCCCAGTTAGCCCACTTGGTGCGAGCTGGGATTGAATCGTAAAACATAAAACTTCAGTATACTTCAAATTCCATTAGTTCTTATATAATCATTTACTTTTCATTCATCTTCAGTCTACTTTAGCTTAACGGTGGGGATGGGGACACTCGGTCAGAATAGTGTAACTTATTTTTTTTTCTTTCAGATTAACCATCCTGAGTGAGACCTTTCCTGAGTTTTCCTCATTCTCACAAGTCAAGTGCTATGGTACCTAATATTCAGGTCTCAGGCTGCTTCCTACCTTCCTCAATCATTTCTTCCATCTCTCTTCTCTGGATATTGTTCCTGCCGAGTGATATCATCCTTCATACGTGAGGGGCTGAAGGCCGTAGCGGTTTCTTCCACAAATATGTATAAATAGATAAATAAATTTTCTATCCGTAAAGAAGCGCAGCACAGCATGTGTCGTTAAATAAAATGGTACATTCATTTCGTATGATTTGCTTAAGGCAGAAGATTCTGCCAAGGAAAAATTGTAACAGAAATACGTTATTCAAGCTTTGGGATGAGGTTTGTGGAAAAAAAAAAGTACTCGGAATATTTAAACCAGATAGCACTTAACAATTTGTTTCAAGATTATATAATAATTTATGCCCGGGGAACATGCTAAATAGAATTCCATTTATATCAAAAGCGAAAGGCACACCGTCAACAGGATTTTTGTTCAGGGAGAGTAGCAAAAGATTGACATCTAAGTACCACACAAACACATTTTGATGTATGTGTACATATAATACATAATATAAAACAAAATTATTTAAGAGAATCTCATACCCTTTACCACTGGTTTCTGTCCCCATAAGATAACATGTAAATTTTACTTCATGAATATCTAACGAAGTATCTGTACTCAACAACTTAAAATTCTCCATACGAATACAGAAAAGCAATAGAAATTGGATGGTTGTTTCAATTTCACGCTTAATGACGTAGATCACCTATAATGAACTTTTGTTCCATTACATTACACGATTGTTGACGGTGTCTTCTCCAATCTGCACACATCCTTATTAACTACAGTAAATAAACTAAAGTACTACAGACTATATTAAGTACCATTTTATATGAGAGCAAATTTGCATATTTTGACATGTTTCCAAGAGGTGACCTCTAATCGAAAATCCAGAGAGGGCCACTACCCCCTTGCCTCCTGCTGCGGACATCCATGGGGGAAAAATATGGACAATAGGGACCTCGAGCGTCGGAGGTAAGTGCACTTGCCACTAGAGTGGGAAAGAAGGGAAAGATCTCAAAGATACAACAATAACTGCTACATGTTTAATTTATTTCCACTTATGGATAAGATATATGGCTCTTTTGAAGCATGAAAACCATTTCAGATTTCTCTGTTGGGGAGCGGAGACAGATGTAAGTAGAGTACCTCAAACCAAGGGGAAAAGAATTATCCGTGACATTGGAAAGTTTGAGAACCACTTAGATGGATATATGTACTTTTCAATATAGTACAGAAATAGAATCATTATAAATAATTAATTGCATGATTTTGTTGAGACTTTATTTAAAAGCACCTTATTTAAAAGATTTTGATTTATACACTGGGACATTGATAACTCGAAGCTTAAGGGAACAGATAAAAATTCGAGTTATCGAGTTTTTCGAGTAATCAAGGTTCGAGTTATCAAGGTGGCCACAACAAAAATTCCAGATACTTAGGTCGACGTTACTCGTGAAAAGTGATAATATAATCTCAATAACTCGAAGTTTTATTCATTCAACCTATATAACTCGAAGTTTTATTCATTCAACCTATATAACTCGAAGTTCTATTCATTCAACCTATATAACTCGAAGTTTTATTCATTTAACCCCTTTAGCACGAAGTTGTGAAAGTTCTTTAAATTAAATAAGATATCTAGTAAAAATAAAATACTTTACATGAGTAAAAAGCAATTACAGTACACATTAATAACAATGACAGGTTACGTAAAAGCATAGAGTTATAGCTTCGAGTTATCAACGTCACATCGAGCGAAAGTCGATTTATAGAGGTAAACTTCGACTCATAGATGTTCGCAGATACGAAAGTTCGACTTACCAAGATTTTAAAATATGATTATGAAATCCTTAAAATTCTACTCATCAAAGTTATAATATTTCAACATTCGAGTGACAGAGTTATTTCAACATTGAATGTTATGGAGAGTTCAAGGAAATGTGAAAAATTTCGAGTTATCAGGAATTCGAACTATCGAAGTTCAACTGTATATGTACACTCATGTCCAAAATGATTGTCGCTTATCTATAACTGTCTTTTTGTAAGAATATAATTTGATAATGATTTTGCAGGGTACTTTAATACTGATACTCTGTGTATAATGGAGAAATGTATATTTGTGGTAAATTTCATTGGAAAAGAAATATAAATACGAAAATTAGAATGAATAAAACAAATATTGCTAAATAGAGGAGAAAGTGTATTTTCGTTTTATAGTTCTTATTTACTGTTCTTTTGACATGAAACTTGCCACATACATGTCTTTGCCGATTATACACATACTAACATTGTAAGAAATACTGGGCGAATTCGTTATCAAATTATATTCCTACAACAACATATTTATAGACATGCGACAATAATTTTGGATATGAGTGTACCTCTGTAACATAGCAAACATCAAACAGAATAGTTCGTCTCTCACACAGTGTGTTGATGTGCTGTATTGTTCCAACCTGAATTTAGATGAACTGTCTTCTCGGTTTTGCTTTCCCACACTTAGCTGATAAATGTCGTTGAATGACAGAGTTTATTTTCGGGAGTTCAACAACACAATAATCTTTTACAACAGGGTTAGTGGTCGACTATCTTGTTTAACTGATTACTTAGAACAACAACGAACCGGTGTTCAACTTTTATCCTTACTAGTGTAGTTCTATACACTGTCAAACAGTGTATAAATTATCTCCATGTGATGTATGGAGATAATTCATACGATGTTATACAAATATTTGAAAGACGCTTTGTCAGAACGAAAATAACATTAAATATGCGCTTAGAGTGGCGACAGAGAGAAAAACATAGAGCAAATGAAATGAGGAGAGGAAGCAAATGAATGGAGTAAACAAGTGTTGCCAGTCATTGATACATAAGTGAAGTTCCTGTAAAATCATCTACTCTGCATCAGTGTTTGTGTTCACCACTGCTTTGCCACACTGAAGTTCGTAGATCGGGTTTGAAGGTTTTCACCTGGATTTTGTAGCTTTAGAAAAATTACCACAGGAAGTGCAGTTAGAACTCACTGTCAAGACTTCTTGGTAAAATTATTTAATTAAATTACATTAATCTTATAACTGCTTATGATGATATGAAATTATTAAATGATCTTGAATGTAACATATTAAGTTGAAATGAAATATCGGGTTCGCGGTGGCTCAGTGTTACAGCGTTCACTTCTGGTGCATGGGGTCCTTGGTTCTATCCCAGCTGGCAGCAAGTGAACTTTGTGGTGGACAAACACCGTGTGCATGGGTATTCTCGGGGTTCTCTCGATTCCTTCCACTTTATTCATACCACCATTTCGTTCATTTCCGCTATCACCGTCTCCTTTAGCCTAGCCGGCATAACCACGGTACTTAAAACTCAAAGATTTCCCGGGTGCGCGGTGGCTCAGTGGTAGAGCGTTCACCTCCGGTGCTTGGGGTCCCTGGTTCGATTCCAGCTCGCGCAGTGTGGACTTTGTGGTGGACAAACACCGTGCTCGTGGGTTTTCTCGGGGTTCTCCCGTTTCCTCCCACTTTCTTCATTCCACCATTTCAGTCATTTCTCATAATCACTGTCTTCTTTAGCCTAACCGGCATAACCGTGGGACGTAAAACTCAAAGGTTTCTTTTCATTTCATTTCATTTTAAAGATTTCCCGTCTTACGGAGAGCTTTTTGGCGTATGATTAGCGTCATACTAAAAGGCTGACTACTGCAGGAAACATTTGTTAGTTCAACTCTTCAGTAGGTACTAATCACGCGTCAGAGTGACTCTTTCTTTATTTCTTTCATTTCATTTTCGAAATGAAATAAACATTTCAACTTAATTATGATCAAAAGTTCTTTAGCAGAAGGAGCGCTTCTTATTCAATCTCTGATACTTATTAGGCAGATGACACGGCGGCTCAGTGACAGAGCGCTCTGATGCGAGGGGTCCCTAGTTCGATATCAAATCATGTACATTTGTGAGTAATTTGTCCAACTGTTAGTAGTGAGAGTATTGATATGGATAAGAAAGGAACTGTAGTAGAGTTAGAAACAAGTGTTCTGTAACTATATTTGTTTTTCATCGTGTTGCTAGTATTCCCGGGCGAATAATGTTACTGATTATGTCGATACATACTGTACTATAAATGGCATAAGAGGTATGGGAGTTCCACAGGAAAGGAGGAAGACACATTGGATCTGTAGGTCTTGTCAGGGTCTCCCATTTTCTTCCACATTCTTATTTCACTATTGATTAGTCATCCGACAATTATGTCCATTAACCTAAATGGCTTAATTGCGAGAAGTTTAAAGAATTCTAAAAGAAGCTTCAAACCATCTGGAAAGTAAAAAATAAGAAGTTCAATTCCACAAACTTTCAAATTTCGGGATCGAACTAAGGAAATGTTGCATCAAAACTAGACCTGTTCTAACTTCGTCTTACATATTACTGTATGAATGTACACCAGAATACAAATACAATTATTTGAAATGAAAATGAAATTATCCGTTGTACGTCCCACGTTTGAGCGGGCTAGGCTAAAGGAGATGATGATGATGAGAATAATGAAGAAAGTGAGAGGAAAAGGGAGAACCCCGGGAAAACGGTCACTACCGCGTTCGTCCACCTTAAAGTTCATTTGGCAGAGCTCGGATCGATCCGAGGATCCCATGGACCAGAGGTTATCGCTCTACCACTAAGCTACCGCAATACAATTATTTGTTGTTATTTAACTTTATATATATATATATATATATATATATATATATATATATATATATATATATATATATATATATATATATCCATTTTAAACTTTCCACGGAATATCTCGAAAACTTTGCAACATAAATGGACCGAACAAAAACTCAAAAAGGGAATGCCATAAGGCACATCGAATAGTGTTGTCGCGGTATCCCCTGGGTTGCTCTTCAGGGAGGCCAGGGGTCCAACTTTAAAATTTTAAATGGAAACATGGGGCGAGTGATACCTCGTTCGATAGACCTTTAAAAACTAAAAAGCGTAGTGCCAAAAGATTTTTTTATATTGGTCCCTGTATTCAAAATGGCGGCCAAGACATGGTGCCTGTATCAGATAAAAAGTCCAGTATCACTAACATCGAAATAGTTGGACATAAATGTACCAAACAAAAACTCAAATAGGAAAGACCATGGAGCATATCGAATGGTATTGTCACGGTGCCCTCCAGGGCCATGGAAGTCCAGAGCCCAACTTTAAAATTTTAAATGGAAACATGGGGCGAGTGATACCTCGTTCGATAGATCTTTAGAAAAGCGCTGCGGCAAAATATTTTTCATATCGGTCACAGTATTCAAAATGGCCGCCAAGACATGGTTCCTGTATCAGATAAAACGTCCAGTACCATTAATATGATAATTAAACCGAACAAAAACTCAAATAGGAAAGGTCATGGGGCACATCGAATGGTATTGTCGCACTACCCCAGGGGAGCCCAGAGCCAAATTCAAAATTTTAAATGGAAACATGGGGTGAGTGATACCTCGTTCACATTGTAAAAACTGCAATGGTCGACAATTTTGTTTTGCATTTCAGTTGATTTTTACATGAAATCATTGCATGCAATAAAAATGGAAGGTACCATTTAACACGAATTTTACCTACTTTTTCTCATTACAGAGACATCTATCATTTATAAAAACACATTTCAGATAATTTTGTTGAGTAGATTAAATTTTCAAAGACTAACGTTCTCATTTGCATTTGATCACTCCTTCCCACTTCAGAGGAGGGAGGTTGCAGTGATAATTTTCTAGGAATTAGATTTCCTTCTTTGCCCTAAATCACTTCTACTTTAATCATCTTTTTCTCTGCTGCGTCGTTCTCGAATCGTGGAACAATAAATACCCTCTCTGATTTCCTATACAAGTTTTATTCTGTTCATTTATCTCAAATCGTTTTCATATTAGTGGTACTGGACGATTTTATCTGATACAGGGACCATGTCTTGGCGGCCAATTTTAAAACGGTGCCACAAAACTGTTTAGTGTTTAAAGAAATATTACTCGGCCCATGTTTCCATTTAAAATTTCGAAGTTGAGCACTGGGCCCCCATGTAAGACGGCCCTGGGATCACCACAACAACATCATTCGACGTACCTCATACCATTTTGAATATGATGACCGATATGATTTTTTTTGCCCCAACGTTTTGTAGTTTTTAAAGATCTATCAAACGAGGTATCACTCGCTCCGTGTTTCTATTTAAAATTTTAAAGTTAGGCCCTGGGCCCTCATGAAGGGTGGCTCTAAATCTTGTTATAGAATTAGACAGTATTTAGGGCTCATTACTAAACTAATCTTCACAGGCCTTATAGAAACGAGCTTTAGCCTTGTTGTTAAAAATAAGTCTAAAAAACATAAGAACACGTAATAAAAATACAGTGCTCTTGTTATGTAACATAGTTTTTTATTTGGACTGGAGTTTCGCGTATCTTTCAGCAGAGAGATTATATGAGATGTGGTCCTAGTTTTAAGGTGGAGTGCAAACCATTGTAGTGCGTCCAAATTTTCAAGGCTCTCCCACTAGAAATCGAATCCGGAACCCGATACCAATGGCACTTGCACTAGCCAGCGGGAAGGGTTTGAAATAGTGCTGAATGCACTCGTTCTATAGGTTGAAATCCAACTTTGTATTTTGAAACAGTTGGTATTTAGCATCTAAATATAAATATTTTAGTCGGATGCTGATCTATTGTATACCTCACAAAACGGAGAGACAGCTGATATTATTTTCTACATAATGCATAGAAAGAAAACTTGAATGCCATAACAGTTCTGAAACCCTATATAGATGTCAACATAGAGCTAATGGTATTTACAGAATTGACACAAGATATACTCGTGAGGTTAAATGTCAAAATGCAATGCAATGGGATTGAAAGCGTTGTCTGAATGCAATACTATTATTACCTGTGTGTTTAGTCAAAGTTAATTTCGTAACAGAAGGTGCATATTGAAGCTTAGTGCAGACCATTCATCATTGGCATAAAGTAATCATATACTGGTAGGGTGTTCATTAAGTAACACTGAAACACTGAACATCTGAAGCAAATGCATATAGGTCTACCGACGTATGTTTCGCTAATACACATTAGACAATTTTCAAAAATATGTTTATTTTTCTACGATATTAATAGTTTTTTTAACACATTGATCGCCAGAGTATTTTTTGTAAATTTTACTGTGAGTGCCAAGTTGATGTGTATCAGAAAGGATACACGAAGTGTAGACGGAATACCTACTTAAAGAAAAGTATTCAACTGCGCCAGAAATACTGCTGCAATATGATTTCCCACCGCCCTGACTACAGGTAAGATGTGTTAAATATATATGCCTGTATATCAGATCACGTGTCGGTGAAAAGAACGTTCGTTGTGTATCAGAAATGATACAC
The DNA here is from genome assembly GCF_964235325.1 of Thermobia domestica. NCBI lineage: Eukaryota > Metazoa > Arthropoda > Insecta > Zygentoma > Lepismatidae > Thermobia > Thermobia domestica. Next base: position 234,481,453 of record NC_137456.1, read on the forward strand.
GAGGCGTAGGTGGAACACGCTGTTTGTATCACCTGTGATACACATGGCGATCAATGTGTTAAAAGATAATATACAAATATAAGTAACATACCAATCGATAGATGTCACTGACGTGACAAAATGATATGAGGGAATGGAAATTCTTATGCGTAGTTCTCGAAAAAATCGAGTAAAATAATATTTTTGTAAACTTAAAAAAAAAAAAATGACACTGCACGATAGCCACACAATCTAGTCAGAATAAACTGATATTATTGATGTATTGGGGCCGCAGTGACTCAGTGGTAGAATATATTGGGTATTTGATTCGATCCCAAGTTGCGCCAAGGTGAACAAACACAGCGTGCATGGGTTTTTTTCGAGTATTCCCGTTTCCTCCCACTTTCTTCGTTCCAGCATTTCATTCATTTCTCATCATGCCTAGCCGGCATAATCGTGGGACGGAAAACTTAAAGGTTTCATTTATTATTGATCTTCGTTAAACATAATTATTGCGCTAATGAGATGTAGTACAAACTTAAGACTCAATTATTGTTGTATAATATTGTCCAAAGACGTATACATTCAATTGATCAGACTGATCTGTACGAAATAAGACTAGGATGAGCAATTAGATTTCTGGACGCTAGGCATTTATTGTCATGTTAGCCCCTCGCGTATGAGGGATTACGTCTCTCGCCAATCACACTGCCCATGAAGGGAAGGATGGGAAACAAAGTAAACGATCTGGGACCATTATGTTACGTACCGCCATTTCATTTTACCTGGTGTAAATGAGAAAAATCCAGGAAAACCCGATTTAAGATGGCTGGCATGAAAAAAAAAACTGTTATACTTTTTCAAATGAATCTCTCCACTGGGAATCAAACCCGGGACTCCATACCAAAGGCGACGAAATGAGATAGATACTTGAGGATATTTTTACATTTGTAGTTCTCAAGAAAGTTGAAAGAAACTCATTTTTATTGTGGTAAATGGTATATCGTTCGTTTCAATAATATGTTTATAGTACTTATGTTGTAGAGACAGATACTTTGTAGAGTAATTTTATAATTCGAAACAGAATCACGCTTGATATTGGACTTGAAGGTTATTTCTAAATGTCAGTAGCCACTTCATACTAGTACAAAACCATGAATGTGTGAAAGCATGAATCCATCACTAACATGAGACGCTAGAATCATTGAGCTTCAACAGTTGTTGTTGGAGATGATGTCCACTTAAACTCCAAGATGCGAGATCTTCCAACACAAACATTACAGAATCTCATAAGATGGAGGAAAAAGAAAGAAACAGCAATGTCCTTTGCTCTTATCGTCATCTCTTACGGCTCCCATTGAAAGTGTCAAGAGACTTGGATCGATCATTCATAGCTGTCTCTTGTTCGTCATTGTCTCCAGCCTTTTCGTCGTTCAGTAAGGTAATTTGTAAGTGTTAGGAAATTGCGAGTGTTGAAAGGAGAATTGCATTTTCCTCTAGAAACCTTCACGAGAACAACAGATGCCCCGCTCATGATTCCTCAAGACAAAAATCTTCTTATGAAGAAAATGAATATGTGATGTAATCTCACATAAGAGTCCTATTTCGTAGGCTGTCTAGTGACAAGATATATAATTATTTACATTGCTATCAGCACAAGGTGCGCAAAGAAATATTCTGTAGTAATATGCACATCGTTATCAATTTAATTTGAATACTTACAAAGTTGGAAAGACGTCAGATGTCTAGGTTGGCGGCAACTGCACCGGCTGTTGGTGGTGATGTTAGGGAACTAAGTACTACGTGAGGAGCAGTAGAACGACATTGTAGAGTCGGCTCATAGTTTAAGATAGGTGGCTTTTGTGATCCCCAAAGAAGAGAAATTGCTCGGTCATGTGATGCCAGGGTGACGAAAGTGTTAAATATTTTGGGTGTATTGCAAAGAATAGGGTCCAAGGTGATGATGACCTACAAAACTCACAGCATAAACAAATTGGCGAAAAGCAACAGTGATCGGAAGAAAATCCTCAGTCTCTGGACTCGCTGAGCATTAAAGCGGATTGTGTCACGATCATCAAGTGACTGCAACGCAAGTGACAGAGGAACTTAACCAGACTTTCTACAGTTTGTGTCGACTATCGTAGTCCACCGCAAGTTACATAATATACACGGTGGTCCATAAGTTTTAGTACAGTGGATTATTTTGGAAACAAACATGATTAAAGCAAATCTCACTAGCGGAGGGCGGACTTTGGTAAAGAAGCTACAGATTGATGCATGCGTGGTGAATGGCGGCCACCTTGGATCCAGGTTAATTTTTCAAATAGGAAGTTAGGCATGTGACACATCAATTAATACTGTTTTTGTAGGGGAATGCAGTCCCGCAAGCAGAAATGAGTGATCATGTCCCGTTTCAAAGTTATGACGCCCCAAAGTTGACGGTTTTATGTTTCCTTGCAGGGAGAGTGACATGGCACTAACGCTGCAAGAAAAACGTGACGCCCCAAATTTGACAGGTTTTCTTTGAGACACAAACAAGAATATAATCACTGAAGTACGAAAATAAAGGACGAAGCACAGTGTCGAAGCAGGTTTGCCCAAGTGAAAAATTAGAATAGCATCAAACACAGCACACAAAACTGAAATGACACATGCTCTTGGATTGATTAGCAGGCTCACTTTTCTGATTCACGTGATATTGTATCACATCACACATTATTGGTAGTCAATTTTTCAGTGTTGCTGTTGATAAAGCGTTCTGCAGTAGGTTGGTACTGTATGTACTCTTCTACATGCAAGATTCATGTAGGGATTCATATAGGCCTATCTTCAAATGTTGGCAACATTGTACATAATGACTTCATAGGTATGATTCTACTCATAATTAGATTTTCTACATGTTATAATTTGTGTTCCGTGCCATTTAACGAAACTTCATTTTTTGCTCAGTTGGCAACACTGCATTACATATGATGTTATTGAGCATGTCTGTGGGTACAATGTTTGCTTACTATACTGTTGTGTAAAAGTCATTTTAATTACTTTAATCATTTCCAAGTGCTTTCTGTGTCAGTGTACCTTTTGCATTGCTATCTTCACATCATTCTAGATTCTTCTTTTCTCTGTATCTCCTGTGTTTTTGGGTGTCGACCCGTAAAACCTTGGATTTCTCACTTTTATTTACTCCTCTATCGATTGCATATTGTTTGATTGGGCAACGCTACTATCAATATAAGATGTTCCCTTGTAAGTACCTAGTTTCACATTTTTTAACCTTAATGTATTATTTCGAGATATGGTCATCCTATTACAACAATGGTAAAACCATTCTTCTTTTTCATGCATTTTCCTTTCCAATGGAAATATTTAAAAATTGGTTTAATCATTTTAAATGGGAAGTCCATATACCAAATTTGGACATTTTACTATAATAATTGCCACTATTATTTTCACCCATCGTCCTCGTCGAAATTCCATAAATCCTTCCTTAGTGTTACCTTACATCACAATCCTTTGCACTACCAAAATTTAAAGTTACTGGTATAAGATGTTTGGCCTGCGGGTTGATCCGTCAATCAGTCACTCAGTACTTCTTTGATATACAGGGTGTTTCAAAACAATACCGACAACTTTTGGAAGATGATTCCTCACACCAAGATAAGACAAAAAGTATAGACCAACCTGGGTGCACAAATGCTTCCTTTCGGAGTTATAGGCTGCCGAAAATATGAAAAACTGAAGTTTAAATGTCCATAGCTCCAAAACTGTGGGACCTACCGTAGTCGGGTCAACATTTCACTTAGGAACTTATATATGCCCTATCCAAATATCCATGTTTCAGAATCCTGCGATACCTCCGCAACAATTTTTCTAGAGGTAGTTGGTGATTACTTCAAATTACATGCCCATAGCCAAACTCTCTCTATAAAATATATCGCGTGAGTACCTTAGGATTCCTGAATATGGACTTTAGATAGGGCACATATTAGTTCCTAAGTGAAGTGTTGACCCGACTACAGTAGGTCCCATAGTTTTGGAGCTATGGACCTTGAAAGTTCATTTTTTCATGATTTCGGCAGTATAACTCCCGAAGGAATCATTTGTGTACCCATGTTGGTCTATACTTTTTGTCTTATCTTGGTATGAGGAATCACCTCCCAAACGTTGTCGGTGTTGTTTTGAAATACCCTGTATACCAAGAGAGTATGCCGATTGTAGAAAAAATCGAATTCAAAATTTCAATGAATTTACTCGTTTCATAGCCCATACGTACCGAAAAAATGATTTTTCAACATCTGTCCGTTTGTTCGACCGTTCATCCTGGTGTACATTCGCCTAGAGGCCTTACTGTTCAATATTATGTTCTCACGGATACGCATTGTATTTTGAATAGATGGGAAGATTTCTTTGACAATTTTGCTCAACACGCAGCTAAAAAAAAATAATAATAATAATAATAATAATAATAATAATAATAATAATAATGTCCCAGTATATGGAGAAGGTGAAACGCATATAGCAGAACAAAACATTCCGGAACTTAACAGAACTGAAATAGAAATTTCTATAAAGAAAGTAAAGATACACAATTCTATAGGTGTAGACAAAATTCCTGCTAAGGTGATTTAGCTGGAGAGCAAGAATTGTGGAACGAGATACTCAAAGTCATTCTCCTCATCTGGAACAAGAGGAAATTGCCAAGAGGAACAAGAGAAAACAAGAGGAAGTGTGAAAAGAATCAATTATTGTTCCAGTTCACAATAAAAGTGATAAAACTCATTACAATAATTATCGAAGCACCCCTCTTTTGCCAAAATTCTATAAAATACTTCCAAATATTCTGTAAGATTGATCCCATACATAGATGTATTTATTTGAGATTATCAGTGCGGTTTTAGGCGAAATTGATCAATTATCGACCAGATATTTATCGCTCGTTAGATGCTCGAAAAGAAATGAAAAACAAATACTCTGGTATATCAATTATTTATTAATTTTCGAAAGTCTACGACTCTGATACGAGCGAAATATTATGCAACATTCTTACTGAATTTGGAATACCGAAAAGCTAGTTAGATTTACTAAGGTATGTTTAAATGAATCCCAAAGTTAAGTCCGAGTAGGAAAGTTGTTCACGAGCTTTCACGTTGGGAGTCGCCTGAACTAAGGAGATGCATTGTCTCCAATATTATTCAATTTTATTGTAGAATAAGCTTATGCTATGAGGAAAATCAAAGATAGGAACCAGTTCCTAGAGCTGAATGGCACTCACCGAGTTATGGCTTATGCTAATGATAAAATCTGATAAGGAATGATATGAGAACAATAAAAAGAATACGGAAATTTTATTAAACACCTTTAGGCATGTGCGCCCACTACATGGGTGCTCCGAGGCTCCAACACCCACACAAATAATATTTAGTTTGATAGAAACAAAACAAATGAAATGTTCTCACTTGCCATTATCAAAAAATAATAATCAATTAAAACATTGAGGTGGAAGCTAAACTGCCTAACCTCTAAAACATATTTGTTTCTTCCAAATGTGTTTGTGCAAAGGAGTCCAAACAACACACTCCCCCCTTCCTTGCCTGTCTCTGTCCTAGTCAAAGGCAGTTCTCACAATAAAAAATTAACTATATTGTGAATACAATCGAACACATCCCTTCCTGATAGTGTTCACAAAATATTTTAGCTAAAAGGAAATCAATCAAAAAATATCGACTCCCATGAAAACATATAACACGTCCCGCCGTTGATATGCACTCACATAAATTTTGGAAAGTCGGCGCCGTTGCCTTCAGGGACTTACTTTCAGGTGTAAATACAAAGAAAACTAAATACATGGAAGTTCCCCTGATCGTAATATTGCAAATTATGGATGCGTCAAAATATCAAATAATACTTTCAAGAAAGTGAATACTTTCAGATATCTAGGGTCAACATTAACAGGTCAACACAATTTTCATGAAGAAATTCAATGTCGAGCGAAAGCAGGAAATTCATGTTATTGCATAAAATCTTTTGCCTTCGTAAATTCTGTTGATAAATTTGAAACTTAAAATAAATAAAACGATCATGCCTCTTGTGCTGTATGGTTGCGAAACGTGGTCGCTTTTTTTTTTTTTTTTTTTTTTGAGGGAAAAACGTAGACCGAAAATGTTTGAGAATAAAATCCTGAGGAACTGGATCCTTAGGACTCAAGAGGAATGGGAATGAGGAATGGCGGAAACTTCATACCAAAGAACTGCATTATTTATCCCGTTTTCCAAACATTATTAGGGTCATCAAGTCTAAGAGGCTGAGGTGGGCAGATCATGTAGCCAGAATGGAAGAAAGTAGAAAAGTTTTGAAAATTTAAACTGGAAATCCTATCGGAAAATGATCATTAACTCTTTCGCTCCATCTTGATTTCAGTATCCCAACCCAATGTGCCACCTATATTTTCGCAACATTTAGCCTTTTGCAAAAAACTAGCTACATCTAGCGAAAAAAAAACGCACTACAGAAAATGACCAGGCCAACAGTATGTGCCACCAGAGTATAAAAGCTCTATACCTGCTAAAGGTCTGAACAGGCTCGAATTTTAGCCCGGCCCCGGCCCGGCCAGTGAATTTATAATGTGTTCGAGTCCGAAATATGTTTTATCATTTAGGCCCATGCCCGGTCTGAGCTTGTGTGATTATCAAATGAGTATGAAATAAGCCCGAATTACCGAAACTTAATCATTAACGCAAAATTGTATTTTTATTTACAGCAATTAGAAGTTTAATTTTTCAGTTGTGCTTTAAAAGTTCTCCAGAAAGAACGGTCCAATAAATATCATTGTACAGTATATTTACAAAATTAGGCCCGAGAAATATGGTTAAAAATTGACTGCCCGAGCCCATCCCGGAACTGAAGTGATATGCTTTGTAGGCCCGGATCAGGCACGAGGGCTTGCACCGAGCCCTGTGGACCTCTAATACCTGCGTGCCATTTTACAGAGAATGTATGCAATGAGAACTACTTCTTGATGCCAAATGGCGTCAGTGGCACACAGCAATACGCGATGAATGACGCCATATGGCGTCAAGTGTCAGGAAACGCACGGCATGTAGCCGCAGACGGGAGGAAGATATTAAGATGGATTTCGCAGAAATAGGAATACGAAGAAGAAAGTGGATCCAGTTGACTAAATGCAGAAATCAATGGAGAACTTTTGTGAATGCGGCATTGAACTTTCGTGTTCCACGGCCATAGAATTAGATAGTTAATCAAAATTTCTGATAAAAAATAATAATTAACAGCTGTATCTGTGACATAAAAATGGAGTGTAAAGTTTCATCATACAAGGCATTCTCTTTTCCCCCTCTTTTTTATTATTCTTCTATACATGTTCCTCAAGTACAACTATAGCTCCAATAATGTTGTAACCAACTTACTCAATCACCTTCGATATTGAGAAAGGGAAATGTATTTTAGTTTGCTGCACTTTGCTATTTATTTGGTTACTAAGTCACAATATACTGTTCAAGCAATTATTCACGAAAGTCATAACTTACTGTGCTGATATCTATTCATCATATATATTATTAAATACAAAAATGACTCATTTATCAACTGCGAAACAATATTATTATAGCTAGAAACATGAAATTTGAACACAAAACTTCTTTTGTCATGGAAAGAAAGTTAAGAAAGGATTTTTAAATATATATATCCCAAGAGGTCACTGAGAGTATATTATAGGCCTATTATATTTATTTAGTTTTTTCTGAGCATAGACTATCTCCCGAATCCTGAAATTAGGGTGATGAAACGAGTAATACGGACTTTGTTAAAAGTAATTGCGTTTCAGCGTTTCCAGAAATCACACTCTTAAAAAGGAAAAGGAATCATTTTGTATAATATTAAATTTTTGAGTCTTTTTTATTCAGAAAAAGGCTAAACCTGAGGATTCGTTTAGGTTAGAAGTTCGAAATTTAGTTATAGAAACTCCGTTTTCTTAAATATGGGAATACCTGTTACAACATTTTTGAAAATTTCATTACTATGAAGAGGGAAAGATGTTAATTTCTTAGTTCTTTATTCAGAAAATTGCCGAATATGAGGTTTAGTTAATATGGAGATAACTGCGATATATAAACTATTCATTAAAAATGTCAGAAAATATAACTCCTTTTTTCTTCAAGAAGGCTTCCAAAGAAGAGGCGGTTTCTATAATATTGAAATTCCAGGTATAAATTCATTAAGGCTTACTCCTTCTTTGCGAAAAAGAGCGCTTCTGTTAGCCTTTAAATAAATGGAATAGTATTTTTTTTTTCTTACTGCAAAACCGGTGGCGCCTATGTAGTAAGAATTCAACATTTTTTACTATAAGCTAAGGGAATTGGTTCACATTTTATTGCTATATGTTGTAGACCTGAATCAGTACGATTTTAAGTTTTCTCCCTTAATTAATGGCGTTAATCTTTTTTACTGATGTGATTTCCCTCAAGAGCCGCCTCTGTGCACGACTCACTTCACCATTACTAATCTATTCTCCTTTTTAATTCGCTCAAATTTTACATTCTTAGAGATCACCGAAGTAACCAGAACATTAGAAGATGATCAGCGTGTCAGCCAAACCTCTTGAACGTCCAATAGGTAAAGAAGGTTGTTTAATGCAACGACAAATTTTGACAAATTAGCTTTTACAATTTATAAATTTACAGTAGTATTACATTTGAATACTAACTCAACTAACTGGCTGGTCTCTGTGTGGAATTATGTGGATAGAAAAATTAGAAAATTGCTAAATATGAGTCGATAGGGAGGGATCTTGTTATCTGAAACGAGAAAACAGACTCAATAACGAAAGCACTATTTCATCATTTCCATCAACTGCACGAGTCTTCCACAGAAGAGAAAAAAGCTCGGAAGGGACTCTATCTGATTCACTCTAAAGGGAGATTCAGAATTGTACACGTGAGACTTGCCCACTTGTTTCCACTACATAGCTTTTTTAGTATTATGGAAGCTGCAATTAGAAGGAAGTCTCAACTTCTGGTGTTTCACGCGAGAACGCAACTCTCTCTGGAGAAATGAGGAATGAGCACGCAACTAACAATAGAATGAAATATGAAAAGGAGGAACCTGTGCTAGATATCTATGTCTATACATCTTTACTCAATTCTATACATTTCGAAAGTCAGAAACTTATTTTTTTATTATATCTCTATATTGAGTGCTTTAAAAATACTGGTATTCATATTGTATAGGCACTTCTCATCTGTAAATACGTTGTTTCCATTATAATGTATTTTTTTTATCTGTGTCTGTGGTGTTATCAATGTTTCAAATCAGAATAATATACTCATTAATGTCACTCGTCTCCCTTGTTTGTTGAATCGTGAGTTAATTAACAAAATAAGAGAAACAATTTTCTTCCTCTCAGCTGAATTATCTTTCGATTGGTTTTGGTCGATTGGCCAATTAATTGATCTGGTCGATTGGGTGATATGATAGGTACTGTCAGTAGAGAGTATGCTGTTAGAAGGTACTGTTTGTAGAGGTCATGCTGTAAATAGTTACTGACTGTAGAGGGGTGGTTGCTAGTACTTTCTGTCTATAGGGGTAATGCTGCTAGTAGTTACTGTCTATATAGGGCATAGTGGTAGTAGCTACTATCTATAGAGGGTATGCTGCTAGTAGTTATTGTCAGTAGATGGTAATCTGCTAGTAGTTACTATCTGTAGAAAGCATGCTGCTAGTGTTTACTATCTCTAAAGGGAATGCTTCTAAAATGTATTTATTATCTGTAGAGGGTATCCTGCTAGTAGTTACTTTCTGTAAAGAAACTACTGCTAGTAGTCTGTCTGTAGAGGCAATGCTGCTAGCAGTTAATCTGTAGGAGGCATGCTATTAGCACTTACTACCTGTACAGGGTATGCTGCAAGTAAGTACTGTCTGAAGAAAAACTGATGCTAGCAATTACTGTCTGTAGAGTAAATTCCGTTGCCAATCTGTAGAAGGCATCCTGTTAGTAGTTATTGTCTGTAGAGAGACTGCTGCTAGTAGTTACTGTCAGTAAAGGGCATGCTGGTAGTAGTTACTGTATATAGAGTAGTTACTTTAGCTATAGTAACTATGCTGCTAGTAGTTACTGTATATAGGGTAGTTACTGTAGTTACAGTAACTATGCTGGTAGTAGTTACTATATATAGTTATTGTAACTACTATATACAGTAGTTATTGTATATAGAGGGCAGGCGCGAACTGGCGCAGGTGGCTAGGCGGCAATTGCCGCTCAGACAGGGGCCAAATCAAAATGGGAGCCAAATGAAATTTTAATGAATAAAGGAGGTCAAGAAGAAGAGAAAAATGTGGAAAACATGTGCGACAATTAATATTCTTTTGAACAGTCACGGAGGCAATCTAAACACATCGAGCTCTTTGAGAGTTTCATTAAAATTTTGTTGAGACTCACGTCCCCTATAAAATAAGAATGGGCCATGTCAGCTTCAGAGTCATGTCGGTGCAAGCAAGAACAATAGTGAAATCCAACATGGAATTTAAAAGGGAGCCGAAAGTATAGTGGCTTGACAATATAATTCTTGAGAATTTAGTTTTTTGAGCCAGGTAAAATAACAACTTGAAACCCAACAGGAGATCTCAGATCACTCTCGTGATTTATGATATCACTGGTCGCGCCGTCGCCTCCGTAACAAGACTTCGTGGTTTTGGCATTGTTGAGTCACTAATGAGTATTTGCTTTCATCTTTCAGTAGTTGCCAATTTTATCAGCCAAGAAGTTGAGCCGCAGATAGTTATTCAAAGTCTGCGTTACTGTAAGGTAGTGTATGTCCTTATTGTGTCATTCGAAAATTATCGTGGAATCGGAGTTAGTGCTGTCGTAACGAGTGGATTAGAAATTTGAACTTCTTGAATCTACAGTATTAGTAAGTGAAATATTATTAAGTTCTTTGTACGTAAGTGTTTCTTTTAAATAAAACTGCGGTAACTGTTGACTCCGCCTTCAGGGTTGTCGTTGTGTATTCATATAAGTAGGCCTACTACAATTGCTATTACAGTAAGAACGGGATATACACATAAAATTACGTAAATCAAAATGAAAATTCATTACACCACTTTCTAGTAGCAATATTAACCCCTTGCGTTCCAGGTGTAATTTTTCTATGTACCGGTACGTGCTGCAATACTAGGTTTTCATTTACTCTTAAAAGACTGTTTAGATCGTTACATAGGGCATAGTTATTGTGCACGCACGAGAACATTCACATTACTGATATATATATATATATATATATATATATATATATATATATATATATATATATATATATATATATATATATATATATATTGCTTTGTGGAACATTTGGACAGAAAAGAGAAGCCTTGGTGTTCTGAGGGATTTTAGGCTTCTTGAGGTTGGCAACACTAACCGGAGATGAAATTCAAAGATTTTCTTTATTCTTTTTTCCGATCTCGACGTTGCCGATTGTTTATCGCTAAAACAAACACATGTGTGTCATAATTGAATGTTTCCTTAGGCCCTGCTATCTACTGAGACAAAACATTTTTTCTATTAGTAAGGTGCTGTCACCTAAGGAGAGATAGTAGAACTAGCTCGTGCCTTGCATTCACTAAAAATTTCATCTCCAGGATGAATACGACCCTTAATTAAGGATACGTTCTCATGACTTCTCCTTGGATGTGACTGGTATTTTGCAACAGAGTATTTTATGACAACCACATGTATGTCACTGGAACGCAAGGGGTTAAGATTTAGTAATAATAATTTCTTTCCTGATTTTTTATCATGTCACAACCATAGTAGATAGGTAATTCCATTACTATCACCCTGTAAGCCTAGATGTGCACACAATTTGCATAAATCCGCTCAATCTGAGTACTTGACATAGTTCATGAATCACAAACTTGTGATTACTGATATTCATGTCCTTACGAGAAGATTTTGTCATGCTTGTTTCAGAGGGTATATCCCCCTGAAAAATATTACGGGCTACGTACAGGGGCGCTGTTTTGCATCTTATCATACTTCTTATTCACGAATACTGAATCCGCCAGTGCTGACTTTAAATTAATTTGTCCGTAGTTCTTTAACAACAAATTTACAAGTATCAACTATTCCAAGGCGAGATGGAAAAAAATATGCTATTGATTACTAATTTACTCGTACTTATCTAAGATGTTTGGTTTAACAAACTGAACAGTTTTGCACACGATTACATAACAGAGTACAAATTCACATATTAATTTAGCTGATCAAATATTTCTATTTATATTTAAAAATTTGTTTCCATTTTGTTTTGTTTTAAATAGAAAGATATTTTCATTTCGATTATGACAAGGCAATAGTTATGTTGCGGCTAGTTTAACCGAAGCGTCTAGAATGCTGAAGTTATAATTCTGTGTATGTTATTCTCATAAACATTTGACATAACATACAGTGGCGGCGATTGGACGTTGAAAGTGGGGGGACAAGACATGATATGAATATTTGTATATCAAAGTTAGTTTCTCTGGTTGTTTCTAACCATTCGTTTGACGGAAGGTTGTATAACTAATAGGATACTATCGTTTTCAGTTAAAACACCGTAATTTATATTTTATTAAGTAAATTGACAAGAGCGACGGAAGTAGGTACTAGTCCTTTTTACTCTAAAACAACAAAGATGTAAGAAGAGATTTTATTCCTTGCTCATGAACATCTCGAAATTCTGTCCGGAAAATTTTGTGATCAGACTGTTAATAACAAAGTTGCAAAACAAATAAAGAGACACTATAATATTAATCATAGTAATGAACAATGAGGCTTGTTTTGCAAAAGTTATATTGAAACTGGAGATTAATGAACAACTTAATTTTTAATTCCACATATGCTATTAAACGTATGTTATTACTCTTAGAAAATGAAATATAGTAAATACTATAAGTATATGCTACGACATTTAAAGAAATTTTGCTTTTGCAGCTTCCCGAGACATGTTCATGTCCATTAGGTGTAGTTTTCAGTTTCTTGGAACACATCAGAACACAATACTTAGAATCACTTCATATTCCAGTTATCCTAAAACGTAGAATTATGTTACATTCTTTAAATTTAATTGTACATACACTCGTACACCCCTAAACACACCACTTCATTCGTATATTACACTGCAAAACAATGGAAAATGTATGTTTCTTATTACTCTCTTTTTAATTAATATTCCTTACTACTAGGAAGAAAAAACATATTTGGAACTATTAATTTTTGTGCAATTAAAAAATAACTTGTGGAATACTTTTTTTTTTTTTTTTTTTTTTTACGAAATGTTATCTCAATTAGTTTCAAAGCGGCTGATTACCATATCCAGAATTTGTAAGAAAAAATGAAAGTATGCTGGATTTGTTGTGCTCCAATAGCTAAATATGTGGGTTATTTTCGGTGGCAAGTAACTAGGCTATATGAGACGGTACTTACTGATTAACGTGGAATTCAAAGTACATGAGCCGTGAAAATTAAAACGAAATATCTGTAGCTTTCTTAACTCCACGGGAAGACAAACAATACGTACTCACGCAACGGGAAATATTATATGGCAAAATTTTTTATGAACCAATAATACATACAAAAAGTTGAAAAATGTATTAAAAAATCGCATGTCCAAATGAAAGTATATATATTAATAGTTACTTCAAAAATAGTGGGGGGGCAGCTGTCCCCCTTTGCCCCCCTAATCGCCGCCCATGATAACATATACCCTGATTTTAATTATGATCTTTACGGTATAATGTGTGCTGTGACTACTAAAGAATAGTGTGCTTTATCTAACATAATAGTGTGCTTTTATTGTGGGAAAACAGTGGTCAGTTGGGATGATGGTGGTTAGGGGAGTTGAGAATTCGGGGCCAACACAAAATATCAACCGCTGGGGCCAACTAGTAGCCAGTCTGACCATGATAGAGGGCATGCTTTTAGTAGGCTATTAGTAGTACTTACTGTAGTAGGCTACTAGTAGTACTTACTGCAGTAGGCTAGTAGGTTACTAGTAATACTTACTACTTACTGTGAGTAGAGGGTAGGCTGCTGGTAGCTACTGTCTGTAGAGCAGACGCGGCTCCTCAGGGTAGGTAGGGTAGGCTAAGCCTACCTTAATTTACTTGAATAATATATGAATTAAATCTTTAAAATATTTGTATAGCATTGTATCAAAATTTTTCTGTAACAATAGTCTTCCAAATGTTTAAATTTGCAATTAATGACGCAAAGGCCTGGACTAACGTGCGCTCAACTTTTGCATTGTAGTTCATGAAGAACCCGCTAGTAGCTCTGAAATAGCTAAGACCGGGAAACTTTAATTTGCCTGCTCTGCCAGATATTTTTAATGTGTATTACAAGTTTTAGCCCATGAATAAACATAATATCCAACACTTGTTCTGAAGCAATACATAGCACATGTGTATAAAGCTTTGGCCAGCTCTTGCAGACTCTACCTACCTTAGTCAGCCGGCCACTTTATCGGTACTTGTCAACCGATGGCATTTGCGTGTTAGCAACAGGCATCCACCATAGAGTCATAGTACATAGGCCCCTGTAACACGCCTTGCCGGATGCCAGGCTGAAGTTCGGGGGAAAGTACCCAAAATGGCGGAAACAAAATGGCGGTCTCCAAATTCTTATCCTACACAAGAACTTCCTTATTTTGCGGTGGATCTTCAATATTTTGGCACCAAACCTAGGGTTTTCGGGGGCGAGCTATTTGCTCATACCACTGGTTCCTCTTTGTAGGTTATCAAAATGGCGGAAAACAAGATGGTGGACGCGATATATGTAAAAAAAATCTCTGTAATGTATTTTTAATATTGTCATGTGAAATATCACTTTTTATACACAGGAAGCTTGTTTCTACAAACTATTTAATTCTGAATATCTTTAAAGTGAATATGTTTAGAGCCATGATACTTTGGTCCCTGTAACATACCTTGCCGGATGCCAGGCTGAATTTTGACGGGAACACAAATCAAAACGGCTGACAAGACATTCGTAATCTGCAGGCTAATGCCCTATTTACAGTGTATTTTTCAATATTTTGTATTGGAGTCAATTCTTAAGTTTAACTAATTTGTTACACTCTAAGAGTTTTCAAAAATGTTGAGGAACAGAATGCCGGGCATAAAATTCTACTGTTCGTTTTCCGATCAACTTTCTATAGTATTAAACGAGGTTTCGCGGTGATTCAAGAATCGAATTTAATTCCAAGTGTTTCAAAGTGGGGTGAGATATCTTCCATCCTTAAATGCATTCTCTCTCTCTTTCACGCAAACACACTCATTATATTAAACCTTCTATTGAAAACTTAAACCTTCGTTATCGATGATCATTTTCGGATGAACACTTCAAACGTCTTGATTCATGAATGAAAGAAAAATCGTAAAATTATGGATTAAGAGGAGACACAGCATTTTTACACACAAGGTTTTAAATCAAATTATGCACTTTTGTTTGAATTTGTCATAGCAGTAACATTCTCGGATGACTCTTATACAGCTTGGTAATATCAGAACAATATTGACTGAAGTATAGAAACAAGAACAATTTTTATAGAAATTATATGTCAACTTACCACTTTATGTTATCGCAACAGACATGCAATACAATGTGAAACAAATTTCCTTGCTCCTATTAATCCTTGCCCGTTGGATTAAGGCAACCAATAACATTGCACCCGCATGTAGGCAAACATAGTAGTGGTGGAGTTGAACGCCTGCATTTGCAAGACGGCAGATGACATTTTTTCTTACATCCGCACGAAACCAGAACTACGCATACCTGTGGGACTGCTGATTTAGTTGTCCAGACAACCTTGAGATTAGAATCATCCTTTTTCCATCCTTCAGTTTCCTCGGGATTCTCAATATTCATAATGGCAATATTTGCTTGTATTACCATATTTTTGCCTGATAGTTTGACCGAATGAAATGAAGTTTAAGAGCATCTTTTGTAGGTGGAAGATGTTCCAACTGTTTCTTGCCTTCTAGAAACTGTTCGTATCGAACACGGTCGATACTTCTAAATGGATCGGATGCAGAGTAAAGTCTGCAGACGAATTCCTTCACGCCTTCCATTGATCCATCACGTCTAACACCTTCTAGGAGATGTGGGTATGAATGAATATTTTTCAGGAGCTCTTTTTTTCCATGGCCGGTAAAGGATGGTCGTATCGCAGCCCGTTACTGAATGAAAACCCACCAGATTCTTCCTCACAGTCTTGTTTAGAATCGCTAAAATTGCATTGATATTGAATAATTTCCGATCTCTGGATTTTCCTCCCGCCATCCAAACCTTCTTGGAGGATTCACCGAAGAAATGAATTTAACATAACTAATACATCAGTGTCCCTGCTCATCACTATCACCTGTTCAATTTCACTATCTCGAATAGCTTCTTGTGCATGCAGTATCATTAGTGTGTCTGCTTCCTCGTCATTAGACACCAGATGCCTTAGTTCCCCTTTTAAGTTTGAGATAACTTTATCAGGAGAAGCACAAGTTATCAATTCGCAGCTTTCTGGCAAGTGTTGACATACTAGTTCAAGTAATTGGTTTGCAAGAAAGGATGCAAGGTCAGCCTTGTTACTGTTGAGACCAACATACTGATCCCATGAAACTGGAAGTGGAGTGTTCCCATCGCCAATGATTTTTCTTATAGGTCATTTTCTTTTTTCATCTCTTTTCCTTCTAGTGTGATTCTTAATCGAGCATGGTCGGTAACTGTCAAAAGTTATTACAATTCTTTTATCTCTGGAGATACGTACGAGAAAACTATAGCTGATTTTTTTCTCCATAATCGTTTAATGTCTTGCAGTCTGAAGATTTGCCAACACAATGCATCAAAGCATGACCATCTATGATTAAACAAGTAGAAATATCAGAAACCGGTGTTGTGGTTGAAATGTTTATTGTTAGTATGTCTATCAAAATCGACTTGGTGGGGAAGTTCATCGATCCATTGTTCTTTGCTAAGGAAAGTGGAACGGGAGATAGTTCATGTGAAAGGATATCCTCCAGTTGCACTTCCCGTCCTGCTTGTTGTGCACAGAATATATGTTATATCAGCTGTCTGTCAAACTTTATTGATTTCTTTTCATTTTGTGGAGTGGTAACAACTACTTTGTACAATGATGCAAATGTCGGAGAATTCTGTCTCTTTTAAAGTCGAAAAGAATGGCACTGTTTGTTTTATTAACCTCTCTGTCAAGAATGTTTTCACCAGATTTTCCCCTCGCTGTTTTGCAGACAGGAGATGTTCCTGAACTTCAGGTGATGCTATGTCATTTGTCGATAAACTAACCAGCATTTGTGGGTCAATAACATTTTCTTCATCTGCACGCTCCGGAGGATGCGGAACATTCTTACACATGGAGAACATGTTAAATCTCTTAAACTGTTCAACTAGACTTTGAACATCTTCCTCATCGCGGTGTAATCTTGAGACTTGAGAGCCTTTGCGCGTTGTGATAGAATCATCAACTTCAATACCAAACATTTCCCTTGTTTAGTCCGAAATGCGAGATCTTTCAGTCCAGGTTATGCAAAACCTATCTCTTGCCGTGTCAGTTCGTGTGATACCAATGACACCGTTTGCTAATTTGCATAATTTGTTAATCCACTCGGTAGCTTGGTCAAACGGTACTTGATTGAAAGCATTTTTTGTCCGTTTGCCGACAAAATTGCCTTTGATGAATTCATGATATACTTCCGGAAATGTTTGATCTAGTGTTTTCAACTGAGCCAAGTAAATTGGAACCCATCTGGCATAATGAGTATGGTCATATACACTTAGCCATGGCACAATTTCTTCTAGTGCCTCAACTTGTAGCTTCCAGTTACCCTCTCGATTAGCCCTAATGAAGTCAAGAAGAATCTCTACTAGTTGCATGTAGGTGTTCCAGAATTCGAAATTTGGATCAGACATAAACCCCTCTTCAAACTCCTTCAGATAGCGAGGAATTTCCAACTCATTTAGCCTATGATTAAGATCTATAACCTTTTCGCGAATGATGTCACTCTCTATCTTAGTTTTCAACTACTTAAAACTACAACTATGTTCAGGGTCGGATTAACGCCAGAGAACTTATAGAGTCCGTCTTCTTCTAGTATAGGGGTTCCATACGAGCTACGGGTATTACTTTATTATTATTATTATTATTATTATTATTATTATTATTATTATTATTATTATTATTATTATTATTATTATTATTATTATTATTATTCAACCATCTTGTTTTCCGCCATTTTGAAAACCTACAAAGAGGAGCCAGTGGTATGAGCGAATAGCTTGCCCCCGAAAACCCTAGGTTTGGTGCCAAAATATTGAAGATCCACCGCAAAATAAGGAAGTTCTTGTGTAGGATAAGAATTTGAAGTCCGCCATTTTGTTTCCGCCATTTTGGGTACTTTCCCCCCAAAATTCAGCCTGGCATCCGGCAAGGCGTGTTACAGAGGCCTATGTACTATGACTCTACGATGGATGCTTGTTGCTAACACACAAATGCCATCGGTTCATTTTCTATTGACATTTCCGGGGCTTGGCCGCCTGACTACCTAGAAATCGTTGGCTTTCGCTAAAATCGATTGATTACATGTGTTTTTACAGAGCTACGAACAGCTTAAAGCGTTAGGAAGCTAAAGGTGCTAGACCGTGCTAGAGACTGAACTAGAAAGTAATTTAGAGGGAGAGGCGTATCGATAACAGATAATGCATGTTATTAGAGCTCGGTATCTTATCTTGCTTAAACGATCGGCATACGAACAACACGGCATGACCATTTAAAAATAATTTATTATTATTATTATTATTATTATTATTATTATTATTATTATTATTATTATTATTATTATTATTATTATTATTATTATTATTATTATTTATAATGCATTTGTTGTGTCAGTGGCATTGCAAGCGGTATAACCCAGGGCCTCGCGCTTTCGGAGGCCTCACAAAGACCAACGAGCCTAAATGCGATTTGACACTGACTTTTATAAAGACCCTCAATAATTAATAGTGTAAATACAAACAATTATGAATTTGAATTTGTTTACATAAACTATTACATAAATGATGGCTTGAAACAAACTTATCATCTGTTCTTGTAACAGTGTCGTGCCGAAGGGGGAGAACGAGCGGGTGACGGCCCCGGACACCGAAGTAAGGGGCGCAAAATTCGGGGTTCAAAAGAAAAGAAAGAAGGAAAGAAAAGAGAGAGGAGAAATTACTTGGAATATTACTAGTATGTACTTAAAATCTTTTCCTGCTTTAGGAAGTGGTCCTATAATGTTACTCATGTTAGGAAAATACATGTGCACATATATAAAATGAAAGGAAAAAAGTAATAATATGTGGTTAAAATCAAGGAAAAGCAGGGAATATTTTTAAAAAATTTTCGTACGGTTCTGATTTGTTGACCTCACTCAATCATATGTAGGGGGGCAGTCATATAGGCCTACTCTTGTCCCGCGTGCTGATTTTCCACGGCACGACACTGTCTTGTAATATTAGGCCACTAACATAGTTTTATTGTGTAACTGATTATATACTTCATTATAATTTGCCTACCCCGAGTATTTTGGTACGAACCGTCACTGCTGTAGAGAGACTGCTGCCAGCAGTTACTGTCTATAGAGGGAATACTGCTAATAGCGAGCCTTCAGAAGGCATGTTAGTATTAGTTATTATCTCTAGATGGCACGTTGTTCGTAGTTATTGCCTGTAGAGGGCACGCTTCTAACAGCTATAGTTTATAAAGTGCGTGCTGCAAATACTGCTAGCAGTTACAATCTGTAAAAGTCATGCTACCAGTAGTTACTGTGTGAAGAGAATTTGTCGCTAGTAGTTACAGTTTGCAGAGGAATGTACGGTGGCTCAATGGTAGATCACTTACCTCTGATGCATGGGTTCCCTGGTTCGATCTCCGTCCAAGTAAATTTGTTGTGGACAATATCATGTCCATAGGTTTCCTCGAAGTACTCCTTTTTCCTCCCACATTATCATTCCACAAATTATTCTACCATTATTCACTTGCCTTAATAATCTGTCTCCCTTACCTAAAAGGCATAATCGTGGGATTTTAAACTGTAAGACTTCATCTCATTTCATTTTTTGTAGAGGGCATACTGCCAATGTTTTATTTCTGTAGAGGGTATTCTACTAGTAGTTACTATCTGTAGAGAACATGCTACTATTAGCTATTGCCTGGGAAGAACGTGCTGCAAGTAGATACTGTAAGTAAAAGGCAGACTGTTAGTAATTACCATCTGTAGAGACCATGCTGCTAGTAGTTACTATCTGTAGAGGGATTGCTGGTAGTAGTTGCAATCTGTGAAGGAAATGGTCACTCAACTACCTTTGAAAAACTCTTGTCTTACGAAAGCTCATATTCTGTGTATCACTCAATTTTTTCAACGATAGCTGAAACTCGAATCTTACATATGAAGTCGAAACCGTATACTACCTACAAAATAGCAGTTGAGAGATTTAAAAGGTCCCTATGTATAGGAGTGCTGATGACCCCTGACCCCTGAATAACCTGTTGTGTTCTTCTTCTTAAATAAATAAATAAATTTAATTTAAAAAGTCATAGTGCGTGTTAACTTGACTAAATATATGCTGTACAGACTTGAATTGAAAATATCAGTCTTAGCCATTATAATAATCAATAAATCAAACCTATGCAAGACCTTTGTGATCTGTAGAATATAGGCTACTTCGAATGCATAGTCTTATTTAGACGCAATAGAAGAATAAGTAATATTTTAACAATAAGGAAATGATTTTCTTTTCCGCTCACTCTTCTGACAAGTAGTACCATAAAACCGTAGTCTTCGTCACTCTGTGTCCAGCAAACAAGAATAAAACCCAGCCATCTTCATCCTTGGCTGCATTTGGCATGCGCCCAAAATATAGTCAATTCTCTCAGCCTTCTTCCTCCGAGATTGCACTTAGAAAGGAGAAAAAATATACGAGTATAACTTTTATATACAGAATCTGTAAAGGTCTGAACAAAACCGTTTCAATTTATGACGTTTGTAGAAATATAGTTTGAATCTTAATATCTGTTTCAAAGGATCGAAACAAACTGAGACACAAACCAGCGGTTTAAGGTAGATTCCTCGTTATATGCTTCTACAGAATAGATTAGGAAACCAAAGGCGAAATGTTACTATTAATCATTTCAGTGCTAAAAGGAAATGCACAGCCAAGAAATGTTTTGTGTTTCCCTAACCTCTGCTCTTCAAATGCTGGGTTGGTCTCTTTATACGTACGGCACTTTTCTGTTTTTTATACTTCCAAACTGTACTATGGATAAGTGTCGAAAGTAGAATAGCTCCTTCAGTGTGTTGATATGTATCACAGCAAAAACGGTAAGAGATGTCGAGATTCGTTTCCTTGCAATCGATCCAGTGTTCCAGTAGTGGGTTCCATCTTCTCTGGATACCCTCTATTCAAACCGGAAGAGGTTTAAATAAACACTTTCCGGTTTCAATCGTTTATTGCCATAGAACAAAAACAATAATAGACAGCGAATAATGGCTGTTTGATATGTACTTAGCATCCGAGTTACCAGTTCCATCTTTGATCTTATTAATCTATTGCAACCAGTAGTTGTAGGTGTACGTATTACTTCAAGTTTGAGTATTGAATTCGCATCATTTGGAAGTCTTCCGTAGTTTCACATTGTGAAACGAGACTCTCTTTTTAAATATCTTTACAAGTTTGATTTTTCATTGTTAAATGAGGCGCGTAGTATCAAAAACCGCCAATTCCATTTTTTACCGAAACTAAGTTATATATCGCATGTTATATGTTTGATCTAAAGGAATCCCATGGAAACAGAATTTTGTTTAAAAGCTTAAGATTTCATACCAAAATGCGAGTTCAAATATGAGACTTTGGACGCGTGCAGGGCCGCGGTGGCTCAGTGGTAAAGCGTTCACCTCTGGTGCTTGGGTTCCCGACTTCGATCCCAGCCCCCGCCAAGTGAACTTTATGGTGGACAAACGCCATGTGCGTGGGTTTTCTCGGGGTTCTCCCGTTTCCTTCCACTTTCTTCATTCCACCATTTTCATTCATTACTTATCATCACCGTCTCCTTTAGCCTAACCGGCATAACCGTGGGACGTAAAACTCAAAGATTTCATTTTCATTGGACGCGTGCAGGACCGTTCCGTGGAAAATCAGCGCCCGGGGCGAGAGTATACGACAGCGCCCCCATACATATATTCCAAACAATTTTTCGTATCTTTTTTCCTTTCCCCCGAATATTTCACCCTCTTACTTCGGCGCCCGGGGCCGTCGCCCTGCTCGCTTCCCCGCCCCCCCCCCCCCACGGCACGGCCCTGTACGCGTGTATATGGAGCTTCGCTGCACGTTTTTGCGAGATTATTGGAAACTATGCGAAATGCATGTGGCGGATTTTGATACTAGGCGCCTTAAATATCCTCAACAGCTGCGTTTGAAGCACTGATTTTAATTAATAAGTAAGTCAGATATGATTTATTTTTCAAATCAAATTTTCTTATTTGCAATTTCTCATGACTTATCATCAGATTTCCGAACACAAGCTAAAATAAATCGAAAATTTAATATGAATTGCGATTTATTTCGGTAAAATATAAGTGATATAAGGTAGTGTAATATTAGCAATGGTTATTGCACAATTTATAAGAAAGATGTTTGAAGTTTCTTTTATAATTATTATACGTATATTAATTAAATTGTCGACACAGTTGTCAAATTTTAAAAAATCTGTAAATTCCTTTCTCTTAAGCAAAGACATGGACACAAATAGCACGTAAGGCATCTTCGTCTTACCAGATTATTAATTACCCATGTATGAACACATCCAACTAGTAACCAATGTAAATCTGTACAGCATATATATAGAGGTCTATTTCTAGTACCGCTATATCATATTCAATTTATGTTTCCCTATCTTATTTTTATTTCTAACTATATTCTTACATAGACGTCTTTTTCGTTTCCTCTCTTGTACGGCATTATTTTCATTTTTGTTTGTTTTAAAGTATTTAACTACTTTTTTTTAGTTAAGTAGCACATTCTTTTTAAGTGGTTGAAATATTTTTCTTTTTAGTTGTTTATATTTTCTGTATATTGGTGTTTTTATTTAAAAAAAAACAATGTACTGACGTGGTTAAGTGCTCCGAGAAGGCTGGAAAGCGTTTTCTCCACGTCATAAATAAATAAATAAAAATAATATCTCAAATTTGTATGCTGCGTATTGATATTGAACTGGGAGCACTACTACGTGGCTTAATGGTGTAGTGTTCATTTTTGGACCAAAGAGTTTGTGGTTTGATCTAAGGCGATATAAATTTCTGATGGATAGCACCACGTCTGCATATTTTCTTGGGATCCTTTCGCCTCTTTCTATTCTACTCCATTATTCTTCCGTTAGTAATCAAAAGTATTTATCGTCCTACTTTAGCGTGAAGGGTATAACCAAGAAGTGTTATTTGGAAGTTGTCAGTCAATGTATTATAATTATTTTCCGATTTCGGTAAATAGTAAGAACAGTATTAAATACAGTAAAAGCAGTATTAAATAGTAAGAACAGTTTTCTGCAATCAATTAAGCACTCCAAGGTAATTGATATGATCTTCTCTTTTAATCTTTATTCAAACTCGAGCGGACAGAAATCAACTATTTCCGGTTTTAATGTAACAGTATGCAGTAAAAACAGTATTAAATAGTAATAACAGTTTTTTGCAATCAATTAAGCACTTCAAGAGAATTGATATGATCTTCTCTTTTAATCTTTATTCAAACTCGAGCGGACAGAAATCAACTATTTCCGGTTTTAATGTAACAGTATACAGTAAAAACAGTATTAAATAGTAAGAACAGTATTTAGCAATCAATTAAGCACTCCAAGAGAATTGACATGATCTCTCTTAATCTTTATTAAACCTCTCGCACAGACCTTGAGAAGATTAACAACCTGTTGTCTTCCTAAAAGCAGTGGTGACAGGCAAACAAGAACATCGACGGTTTTGTAGATATGCCAGTCGTAGATTCATGACCATATGTACACTACAAACCCTTATCTATTTCATTTACTCGGTATCTTTGCTGTACCTACTTCTCTCGGTCGCTGTTCTGATGTCACATATTGGCCTCTAGGAATTGGTTTCTGTGTAAGCTAGTGTTCCAATATTTTCACTGTCTATTCGAGGTAATACGTGGATATTTCCAAAAAATTCCCGGTCTAACACTAAAATACCGCGACATTAGTAATAAACACTTCATGACATATAGTGCCATCTATGGAAGAAATAAAATATCAGGTTCAAAAGGTGGTATTTGAGTCAGTTGCTCAAGGTGACCAGACGTCCCGTTTTAGCCGGGACAGTCCCTTATTTTCAACTGTTGTCCCGTTTTTTTCTGATTCTCAAACGGGACGCCTAAATGTCCCGTTTTAAGCAAACATTACCCAGGTGTCCCGTAATTAGGCCTATTATTCAAAATATAAGTGGTCAATGCTAATTCTACACTCTTCCGTACCAACACGCATTGAGAAGGTTCAGCCGTGCCTAGAACTTCAGAATATTCAAATGAGAATTGAATGTTCTGTGGTTCAAGTGGGAATTGAGTGGGAATTCTGAGTGTTAAAGTAGTTAAAAGTATTGTTGCGTAGTACTTAAATTAGAAACGTTGTGTTATCATTCTTACTTGTGTATTTTGTAAATTGAAAACACTGCTGAGTCCCAAACTGCAATGTGGAAGTCACCCCCACCCCCACCCCCGTCGCCGATTCGTATGCGTCCCGTTTTTGAAAGTAAAAGTTCTGGTCACCTTGCAGTTGCTGTGTGTTGAGCTCGCATACTACATGGCAATGCTCCAGTTCGCACGCTGTTGCTGACAAAGCTGTGGTCAAAACTGTGATTTCAACGTGTTTTGTTACATTACAGCCCAGATTTAGTACTGAATCCTTGTCAACAATAGCCATGTGACCTGAAGTATTGCCAACCAGTATGCGATCTGAACGCACAGGATTGATTCAAAAGATTGCCTCAAACAAACTGACGCAGCTTGACGGTTGAAACTGATACATTGTTTCTATGGAGAGATGCCAATCCATGGGAAAAATCCCATATGAGATTTTTGACGATATTTCCTAGAAATGAGATAAAGAGAATTTTCGTAAAAAATTAACAGAATTTATGGGATATTTTTGTATATATATCTATTCCGTTGACACTAACAAAATTGTCTATGAGCGAGTAGACAAATGAGTCCTCAATAAACGTGCAAATAATGCTAATTGTCAATTTTGTGTAGTATAAAAAGCATGCCAGCGTTAAAGTGATTTACGCAATGCCTTGTGAATCTCAAAAAACAAACACCAATAAATGTTAATTACACTCTAGTATATATAAAAGGAAGAAAAATAAAAAACAGAATTAAAGGAGGAAGATTAAAAAATGCGGAACGTCAACCTTTAAAACGTTCCATGAAGAATGAAGTTTTACCTAGTTCAATTATGTTCTGTGGAAGATCATTTGTTATGTATGATGTTTTGGTTCTGAGATTGGCGTAGCAATTATGTACACTTTCTTTTGTGAAATCGTAATTGAGATCACTTCTTCACTCTCCACCCAGTATTATAAAGTTGGTTCGGAGTCCAACTCCCTTTTAGCCTCGGTTTCGAAAACGTCGTCGGCTTACTGGTTCGAAGATGATGAGAAAATGCACTAAAGTGGTAGAGCTTGGTACTAGAAATCGAAACCCAGGTAACACTTGAAGACTGTGAGTTGAATCTAACTAGGTGGGATAGCTTGACTGAATCAAAGAGACCATTTCACTTTACTTTTTATTAAAAAAAAATAGAATAAGAATACAGATCAATTTAACAAACTCGGTTACTTGGAGTTACAACTTGGAAGTTTTTCTACATTATTGAAGTGGGAGCACAACCCTATAATACTCAATGGGTGCTAGAAGGTTTTATGCTAAACCGCGAGTTATTGAAAATAGTAAAGTGTGAACTTTGTACATCGCAACTTGCATTGGCCCGAAAGGAAGAAATGTTAAGTCTCGAAGAGGGAATGTGGTCTCAGATTGATGGGACTTGAAAATAAAACTCATATTGATCACTAAACAATCTCAAAGTGCTCTTCCCGTGTGGAGGGGGAACTTAGAAAAAATTAGCACATACCTGATTTTTCTGAAGACCGTCCCTAACCAGAGCGAAGTTCACTGTTAGCCGTCCGTCCGTAGAATCAACCGGTGCGGCAGACAAGCCTTGTTTATATAGGCGCTTCGTCCCACGCATTTCTGCCAGTTTCTGACGTAGCTCGAACGCTATGTCACGAGCCTCATCGAGCATGGGAGAGACTTCTTCACGCGCATGCTCAATAGTGGTTAAGACTTCTAGGTTTTTCTATGATTTTTTCTATCACGCCGGGATTGAAATTCCTATTTTACGTTTATTTTTATAGTTTTATTTTATACCTAACTCTAACTACACAATAGATTGCATGCATTTATCACTTGCGTGGTATTCCCTAAATATTACATCTAGGGCCCGGCTCTGTGACCTGAGTAAAATCAAAGCCAGGGTCATACCACTATTACATGCGTGTGGTTTGGTGTCAATGAGGCATCAGGTTGATAATTCAATCTGGACCTCACCTGACTCCGTTCTCCCTATCTCTCTTTTTCTTTACTGCACACACAATTTGAAAAGCGCGGGCGTCTCGCCCTATAATTTGAGTCCGGCTTAGGACTTCGAGGCACAACTGTGTAACAGTTATCCGCCGACCTCGGTAAAAAAAAAAAAAAATAAAAATAAACAAAAAAAAAATGTCAAAAGTTATCTTTCTGGCATTTTTATTCAAGTACAGAAACGGTTGTCCAAGGCAAGTTGCTGGGCGTTAAAGGGTTAATATAGAATTGGCCTTACGTTAGGCGCTAGGAAACTAAAAACAAACTTTCTTGAGGGATTGAGAGAGTATGCACGACTAAACTGCAAGAGAGCGGGATTGTAAGATTTCATGCGTCTTAACTAACTATAGTACTTTTAAATGTTACTCAATTCCATTAATAAACTAGTAGATTAAAATATGTAGGATGAAACCTTACAATCTGGGAAGCCTTCTAGCTGATAATTATCAAAAGGTTTCGTGTGAACTCACAATAGTATCTTTGTTTTGTTAAACCAATTTCTACCCATATTATTAAGCATGACTTCGAACCGATTATGAGTACAACTTCTAGTATTATAAAGAAACTTAAGATTTTGTGAGTCCACTGATTTGCTAATTACAATTGTATTTTACTGTACTGAGTACGATTTGAGTTATGCGTGTTAAATGTGCTTGTCTCAGGCTACTAACTTGTACTCAATTATAACTGAAGAAATTCAACATTAAATACACTCAAACAAAAAAAAATAGCGTGAAGCGCTTTAAAGTTTGACTGTGATGAACGATAAAATTACAAGAGTAGTTCTCATTGTTTATAGTATAAGCCAAATGGGATAACATGTAATGACGTAGACTAGTATACTCAATTGTGTTGCCTGAATTTTTTTTTTTTTTTTAATTATTGCGGGGTTGTGCTTTACAGTTTGTGAACAACATTTCTTATGTTGTTTCTATATACCAGTTATACTTTATAAATCATAGGCTAGACTCTACTTTCCAGAATCAAATGAAGATTTTATAACCTGTAATGTATTGAAAGTATTGGAGTACTCCCTTGAGTAAACCTTTGAAGATATTTGAATACTCCATTACATATCTGGTAATATATTTACTTGTAACATAGAAGCGATTGCATACTAAATGATTAAATCGCATATGTAAAATAACTTGAGTAATTAACAACTAGCGATTACCACAGTTGCTGAATGCTTAATAAATGTTAGAAATGCGTCTATACGCATTTTATATGAAACTCATCCTATTGTTATCAAAAATGCATCTCACATTATTAGTTATTGCTCTTTTTATTGATAATGCAATAAAAATGTAATATATTTCAAACTTACTGTATAGCTCTGTTCTATACAGGGTAATCATAGTATGTACATGTGTTTTTCTAAACTTCTACTCAGCTTGATTGCTATTTTGACCTCGATTTGGTTTCTCTCATCCTGTGTGGTATGCATTACGCTAGACACAATGATATTTACGTATACTGATAACGTACAGGCATTACAATCGATTAGCGCATTTTAGCACACCTAAGGATTACATATAACAACTCTAGACTTCTTTTCATGAATCCATGAGAGGTTGTGTTAGCAAAGGGGGGAGTCTGAATGGTTAAAATACTGACCCTATGGTTAGTGTGTTAGTTTATGCCCTAATGGCCTATGGTAGTATCAGATACAAAATCTAATAATCAGGGATGCAGTTACATTTGCTATACCAAAAGACAGGTTTCTTGCAGGGGATTTCATATCGATTCCTTATAATTAGAGGGGAATGTCAGTGGGGGTTATAGGTTAGTATTGTTAGTATTCCTGTTCTTATTACTTTAATAATAGTATGAACGTATGTTATGTCTTCTTTATTTAATTTATTTATTTATTTATTTTTTTTTAAAATATACACCGAAATCGAAAGGGATTTCTTTACGGTTACAAAGGGGATTTTACGAAGTCAAGTTACATCATGTTTCATCGTGTTAGTGGATCTTGTTGATTTATAGGATAGATTTTAAACGCAAAAGTTAACCACAACATAAGCTATATTTGATATGTTTTTAAAACACACCGGAAGTATGTTCCGTTCTTTCTTTTAATTCTACTAGCCTTGACTGATAACGCCTCGGTTTCCGTTGTGGTGAACTTTTCTGTTTTTAAATCTTAAATACATCGTGTAAGTGATTTAATTATACGGAGAATAATTCTATATGAAGTCGTCGTGGTGACCTTGTTGTTAAGCAACAGTTAAATCCAATGTGCCATGGATAATTTAATAAATTACTTCCTTGTCTTTTTCGCTTCGGTGTTTGCCAAAAGATAGCTATACAGAGGGTTCCAAAACTTACGGTCTTTAACATGGTGGAATGAAAATGTGTAAACTCGATTACCATACTCACTTATAGGCTTCGAACATGTTTAAAAAAAAACAAACTTGTGCTTTTACTTGACCAAACAATAGAAATTTAATTTTTACATTTAGACAATAACTGTCCCTGGTTTTTGTTATTGGTCCGTTAGATCGTGGATATTACAATGAAATTGAGTTGTTTCATATATTGAAAAATATCTAAAGTCATTTATGCATATATTGAAAAATGTTTACAATCTTCTTATGATTTTTCACAACGCTGATTTGAAAGGAGTTTTTATTCCTTTTATTTTGAGTCTTATCACTTGTCCAAATTTTCTGTTTGTACTGATACGAGAAGAGTTTTTCACCTGTAAGCAATGAACTGAGGTAAGTCAATGGAAGTCTGTCCATAGATAAACGAGATTTTCTTGTCACTGCAGGATTTTATAAAATTTTGTAGCACAAAGAAAGTTCTGGATCCGGATGGAAATTCAGATTTTAGATCACTGTTGCCCATTACTAAACAGTGATGGATCGATCAATAACAGTAATCGATTACCATATCATCCCTCTGGATCAGCCCTGGAGGGGGCTGACAGGCTGCAATCTGGATCCTTGGGTACCTCCAGATACCAGGGGGGGGCCTTACTCTAGACATCACACTGGGTAGGCAATGGATATGGCTCTGCAATCAGAGAGACTATTAGACTACATAATCATTAATGCGTTACATAATATCCTTGTCTTATGCGAAGTACTTGTTTACATAGGAAGTCCACCGAATTCTTTTTTTTTTTTAATTGTTTATTATATATATTTATTCAACGGGGCTGACCACACATCAAATCTCAGAAAGATATAGTAATCAATGGAACCTGCAGGGGTTACCCAAAAATGAGGCTATTCGAAGATGAGATTCGAATACAGAATGTTTTTCCTCCAGATGTCCTGAAGGTGCTGACCACACATCGTCAGCATCTAGGTATAGAAACCTGTTTAAATATTGTATGTGATTGTAGTAATATTACAAGAATCAATTTTGTATCGTTGAACAAATAAACCAGAAGCCTAGAATTGATTGTATGTGCGCTGACCACACTTTATTGTTAGGATGCCTCTTGTGTTCAAGCTGTGACTGTGGATGAAGATCGAACAATGTCACGGTAAGACAAGTTCTTCTCAAATAGATTGATGTACCTAACTCGGCTTGTTTCGTTGTGAGTGGAATGATAATGATGGAGGAAACTGCATTGTTAAATATTCTTTCCACTTACTGTTATGATTACTGGGTGATGAATCATATGGTGAGTAAATCCAAGGTACTTTACAAGATGGGTCAATACCTAGTGTGTTATGACACGTCAGGACGTAATGGCCATATTGACATACATTTGCCGTATCTTTTGTTTCAGCTGTAGTCAGGTTGAGAACTAGAGTATTAAAAGGAAGTTTGAATTTAGCCGGCGTGGCGGAAATGAGCTAATTATACACTTGGTACAACGATAAGTGGCTTGTAAATTATCAACTCAGCTGACGAATGTTCGGAGAGAGAGAGGGAAAGAAGGGTTTTGCATCGCAACTGAGAGAATTCATCTAGTATACTGTTACAGAAGCTAGCTTCAGACCAGTGACATCTCAGCATTGTCAGATAAGTATATTTGCATTGTTTTTCTGATTTAGAAGACAAGAAGTGGTCAGTCGTTCAGATTTTCATGCATGAGTACAAGAGGTCTATTGTATACAATCCTTTATACCTTGAAATGTTAGTATTATCTACCTTTTCTTTATTTTATTTTATTTTTTTTATTAACTATAACAAAGATTGCGAGTTTTGAATCTAGGTTACTTCGTAAACCACAGAACTATTAAACAGAGTTGAGATTCAACAAGATTTAATTAAAGCTAATTATACTTTTACAAATATGCCAGTTACAATAATTAGTTCCAAAGTATCTTCAAACTTTATATCAATCAATTTTAACTAAAATTTTAACACAAACTCAAGCAAACGAGTATAAATTTTTATAAGTGTTTCATACTTGAAATTCATGGCTAGTTTTACACTTTATTACATTGTTTACACTTTATAATCAGACTGATATGAATTTGAATCGTGTATTACTTCCCAAATGTTAGTCATTTCTATTTTTACACATTACTACCCTTGTGTGTACGCACAGTGTTCAAGATAAGACGTATCTCACAATAGGGCAATCCAGCACTTGAGAATTTCTCAGTTGACGTGCATGTTATCTTAATTGTTATAGATTTCTTGAAATAATATTGT
This sequence comes from Thermobia domestica, assembly GCF_964235325.1. Taxonomy (NCBI): domain Eukaryota; kingdom Metazoa; phylum Arthropoda; class Insecta; order Zygentoma; family Lepismatidae; genus Thermobia; species Thermobia domestica. The sequence goes on from NC_137456.1 coordinate 234,512,798, forward strand.
AGGGTTTTGAGCCCTATAAAGTTAATTAATATAGCTAATACCCTCAGAGGAGGCAGTCTTATCTTGCGCACAATGTGTTTTGTTCATTATATTTGCAACCCTTTGTAGGTAGCTTAATAAGAATAACCAGAAAAATGTCAAATTCCCTTTTTTCTGTTTTGAAGGAGATCGATATTCAAGTGATTAAAAATAACTATCTTTTAACAAAAATATAAAAAAAGAAAATGGATACTCAGTTATTTCCAAGGAGTAGGTCCTTTCACTGCTTTCACCCTTACCCCCTTATTTCTGGGCAGGTTCTGCTACTTCGACTTCTGTAAGGAAAAACCTGAAACGAAAAATTCTCACACCCACACATAGCATTATAGATTGGACGCGGGGACCTGAAGTTGAGTGTAGTATCCCGGCTTCTTATGAGCCGACAATTAACGAACTTGGCAGTTAGGGCGTGACTAGATTTACCTAGTAGTTTCCTTTGTTTAATTTCTAACTATTAAGTATGATGCCAATTATTGCACTGTGTTAATTTATTAAGTATAATAATCAACGAGTTTAAATAAGATCTTAACTTTGTGGTTCATATTTGTTTCAGCTTGTTGGAGTATTCGTATCATCTGTTGCTCGGAGAACGTAAAAGAAGGAGAAGGGAAGACTCACGTCTCCAGAGACAATAGGGGAGGTTTCTTGGTACAGGGTAAGTACTAACTCCTTGACTTGTTAGTGTGTTATTTTGGAAGCATGCATTTCAATTTCTTCCCGTCAGGCTACCAATTGGTTTTACTAGTGAGTGTTACATAGTTGAGTGCTAACTCGAGTGCAACGAATTCGCAGTTCATATCCTGGGTGTATCCCACACTGATTGTTATTATTACTGAATTAAATGAAAAACCGCAATGAAAGAGAGTGACCTAAGTTACAATGTAACAGTGATTATCAGAAGTGCGTGTTGCTTTACTTGTGATTTTAGTAAGTGATTCCCTAAGGTGAAACAAAACGTTGTTTAGTGGGTGTCACTCATACAGAAAGTGCGTGAGTCGGGACTCGATCTCCGACTGTTTCCTTTCAACGTGAGATACAGTTGCGTAACTGCCAATAATTTCCGGTAATTGAAACCATGTTTACAACGATATTAAGTTTTGACAGGACTATTCCGGATCTCGAATTCAGGACCCCTAGTGTAGATAGTGATGATGTGTGATCCACTAAGTGTCCATTGAAAGTATTTGATTCTAACCTGCTTTTACATAACCAATTCAAATACCAACTTGCGCTCGTGAGGAGCGATAATTTAGATAGAGGATAAAAGAAATGATCCATTAGGGGATCGAACCAGGAATCGCTAAGAATCAATTGTTTATCTGAGACTATGGGTTATCCCAATCGTGATGATTTATGAGGCAACCTTATTATTATTATTCATTTCGTTGTGACGTCATTTCCCTATTTTCTTACTTATCTATTTTCCCGTTAGAAATGTTGGTGTGTATAGAAGCTACACGCAACAACATCCTGAGTCCTTGTCAACAGCTGGACTCACTTCCGTCACCCGATAAGAGGTGATTTGCTTTTAGTTTTAAGGCAGAATGAAAGACAAGTGTTGAGACAGTATCCGTGAACATTTTAAGAAGTTGCATCAACAAAATGCTATTCGATTAACTTTTAATTTTTAAAGAATACCCTTTTGTTTGTTTATTTTCACAATTTATTTCATTCAAAGTGATAATTACCATCACGTTTTTTAAATTTATATCCTAAAGTTCGTGTGCGCCATGCGCTGTTGTGAAGCAGTGTTTTCCACCTATTAAACAGGGCCGCTTATTGAGGGGGCCACCGAATTTTGAAAGTCTTCTGAATTGTAGGTTTAAATCTTTTGGCGGGCATAATCATAAGTGTAATTCTAAACAGAATTAAGTTATTTTATACCAAATTTATTTAAAACAATTTGACAGAGCTCGTGTATCCTTACTATGTGTCATGTAAAGTATGAAGGATTCTATTATTCGAGTATGGATTTCAGTACAAGTAATGATTCTCCTTCAGTGTTTTATTATTATTATTATTATTATTATTATTATTATTATTATTATTATTATTATTATTATTATTATTATTATTATTATTATTATTATTGATAGCGTGGTTTATTACCATTCTGCGGTATAGGAATAGCGTTGTGTGCCTTTTAATCAAGCCAAGCCAAGATTTTAACTTGAATGAAGGCAGTTACACAAGGATGATTGAAAAACACGAGTATAGTGGTGTAGTGGTAGGACAACATCTTGAATAACACTATAGCCCACAATGATGTCCTTTTTGTAACCGTGACTTTACATAACATGGTGATAGCATAACAATGAGCGGTTTCTAGCCCATTACCCAATGATGGGAGGACAGGAAAAAAAAATGGGGGGGGGATCAATCTACCCCCAAATGTTCTTACGAAATACATATGGTAGCCTTAACACTAACTTAAGTTTATCTTGCCACAATGAAATAATGATACAACAGGATACTATCTAGTATTTCGATAAATATTATTAATGCCCTTATAATTGAAAACATTATTCTAGAATGAGCATCAGCTTTAATAAGCTTAACTGTTAATACTTGATCATAATTCAACATTAACTGAACATAACTTAAAGGTAATGTAATCTTACTGACTAAATGTAGCAAGTATAGTACACAAGTAGCTATTTACATTCTTTTAAGAAAATGGTAGACATAATGTTACATTATGTACAATATGCGCAGTATGCCAGTACACTGCAGTAGTTTGCCAATAAATTGGTCCTTGCTAAGAGATTGGTCATCTTTACATCAGCATAAGGTCACTTGTGTTCACTTGTGTTCAAAATTTCACTCATATCTATGGAGCAGCAGCAGCAGAGAACAACATGTCAGAGACTAAGGCGCATTTCTCCTTATTTCATTTTCTATTTTATTTTATTCTATTTTATTTTATTTTATTTTATTTTATTTTTTTTTTTTAATTTAACCAATATGCTTCCCGCCCGAACTACGCGGGAAAAAAAAAATAAAATAAAAATAATAATTGCTCAAGGAAAAACAAATGGGGTAGGTAGTGGAGTAACCTATGTAACTATCTGGTGGGGGGAATCCAGCTTCCCTTTTCCTCTCTTTTTTTTCACAAGAAAGCAACCCGTAAGCATGCGTGTATCATAAGTAGGCATAAGTTTGTAGCGGAACAACCCAGAGCAGGCAATATTGACTTTGCTTTATTTTCTAGGCTAACGCTTTCCTAGACAAGAAGAGGGAGAGCGGCGAGTTTCTCAAAAGAGAGAAATGAAATAATCAGGCGGCGGCAACGGATGGAATCCTGTACTGTGACTGAGGAGGTTTTATCTGCACGACGTTTATTTAAATTCGTAGTTGAGTATACAATAAAAGACACGTGTCCCTATTAATGTTAGTAGCTACTAATAATATTTTACTTTTCAGCTTATGTCAACACTTATTTTCCTTATAGGTTTTCTGTGTTTGGCAGCATATTGGGAGTCTTATAGTAGAAGAAGAAGGGTAACACATTCGTGGCCGGCCACATTCACACAAAGAACAAAAAAAAAATACTTATCCCAATATGGTGGCAAAACATTCATTTCGGTATCAACTCGACATAACTTTTTCTGTGACGCGTCTAACTTTTTCCTGATTCTAAAAACGACTTATTTGCTCCTCAGATCAATTTTTAGCGCCGCCAACTAAGATGATTGCCTATTACTCATGGTAGGCCATGGGTGTCTAATGCCGTCTACAGCAGTGAGGGGAGAGGAGAATGGATTCCAGAAAGTAACTTATGGTTTTCCGATTGATGAATAGTATATTATAACTTTTTGTTTGTTTTCAATGTCACAATGTATTCTTTTCAGGCTCTATCCATAGCCCTGTATGCAAGTGTTCCGGTATGCCAGGGGTCTTGCATGACTACGTGTACTCCACCTTTTTAGAGGTTTATAAGCCTTATGAGACAAGCTCTGCTATATGAGACATTCTATACACGCACTAGTTATTATACGTCTAGTCTCTTTTTTTTTCTTCTTCTTTTTTTTTTTAAATCCGTCTCAATTGAGGCGACCAGGTCTCCTGAGCGACCTATATATTACGCTTAACATTCATCGTCCTCACTATCGCTAGAGTCTTCCGGCTCGCGTAAGTTGTCTCGGGGAAAATACTTCTTTAATCTTTCAATAGTTACAATCTGAGTGTGGTTAGGATTTGCTACGAGTTCAATTTTACAAGCATTTGTGGGAGAAATACTCCTTAAGTAATACGGTCCCATATACTTGGGTGTTAACTTTGGAGAAATATCCTTCTTAGGCAAATAATCTCTACATAATACTAAGTCACCAACCTTTAATTTAATAGGTTGTCTAGAGCGATCAACGCGTAATTTAGTCTGCTGCTGTGCATGTGTCATAGCCTTCTGGGCTAGTTTACGGATTAACTTTAATTGTTTCTGATGTTCCTGTATTTTCGTGAATTGATACGGGGTGTCCAATTGAGTGGGAAATCTGGCCTTTTGACCAAAGACAATCTCATATGGGGAATATTTCCTAATAGGGGAGGTTGATATATTATAAGTATACGCACACAAGCGGACGTATTCCGCCCACTTAGTAGGCTGTTTAGCCGTGTACTTAGTAAGGAAACTTGCAATGACAGAGTTGAATTGCTCACACAGCCCGTTCGTTGACGGTTTAAATGCTGCGGTTCGAACATGTTTAATGTCAAATAAGTCATTCAATTCGGCCATTATCGTTGATAAAAAATTACTTCCTCTATCCGTCAGTACCTCTTTAGGAGGGCCAAAACGCGTGATTAACTCGTCCAACATGACCCTAGCCACCGTCGGGGCTTTAATATTTCGTAGCGGTACTAATATTGCGAAATGGCTGAGATATTCTATCATAACCAGGATATAGCTGTAGCCTGCGCTACTATGTAGCGGGCCAAAAATATCTAAACTCCAGCGGGAAAACAATTCCTCTTCTACCGGCAAAGGGTGAAGAAAACCTTGTTTCTTTTCTCTAGGGATGTTCACCCTCTGACATTCGTCACAAGAGCGTACGTAGTCCTTAACTATTTTCCCCATGTTCGGAAAATAGTAACGTTCGTTCACACAGCGGAGACGAATGGGCCTCTTGTAAAATGTCGGGGATCGCCGTTTCTGGTATCACTAGTTTCTTATCTTTGTTCATGACTCGATATAACACATCGTCAACCACAACATAGGGTTTTAGAGCACGATCAGTAGGGTTATCTTTTTTCTTTTGTATTAATTCTCTAATTTTATCGTCCTCTTTTTGCATCGTCTTGATATCTATTTTGGGACATAATACTAGGTTGCACACTTCTGCACAATCTTCTTCTTGACCAAATTTGGAGGGTAACCCATCCTTTAGCGGACATCTTGACAAAAAGTCGGCGGTCACGTTATTGCGGCCCTTGATGTGTTCGATTGTGAATAGATAGGGTTGTAAACGAATTGCCCAACGCATAAAGCGAGAATTTAGCATCTTATTGTTTCTTAGGTAACATATACCATGAGCATCTGTTCGCACAATAAAGGGACGGTCAGCCAATAGGAAGTGGAAATGCAAAATTGTCTTAGTAACTCCTAGCGCTTCAAGCTCAACCGTAGAGTAGTTGAGCTCCGCTGGGGACAAAGATTTTGAAAAATAGGCTATTGGGTGTTCTTTGTTATCTTCTTTAATTTGTGCAACGTATCCGCCTATTCCGTCTCGACAGGCGTCCGAATAGACTATGGCGTCCTGATTCGGGTCAAAGTGGGCAAGGACCGGAGCAGATATAAGACAAGATTTCAAAGTATCCCATGCTTGTTTCTCAGTTTCTCCAAACTCGAATTTGGCATTCTTTTTAGTCAATGAAATGAGTGGTTTGGCAATAGTAGAAAACCCTTGGACAAAAGCTCTGTAGAATGAACAAAGTCCAATAAAACTACGTATTTCTTTGACTGTAGTAGGGTATGGTACCTTTGCTATAGCTTCCGTTTTTGCGGGATCTACACAAATTCCTCGTCTACCGACGATGTGACCAAGCACTGAGGCTTCTTCGTAACCAAAGTAACATTTCTTAGGGTTGAGTTTTAGGTTGGCCTCCCGGAGTCGAGATAAAATAATTCTCGTTCTTTCTATTAAATCTGAGAAAGAAGGACTAGGACAAACCAAATCGTCTAAATAACAAATTACATACTTCCACATAATGTCACCAAAGATAACGTTCATCATATTTTGAAAAAGAGCCGGGGCCGTGCTTAGTCCGAATGGTAGTCTCAAAAATTCGAATTTTCCACGGCTGCAGATGAATGCAGTCTTCTCTATATCACACGGACGGATTAATAATTGGTTATAACCATTTTGCAAATCGAGCGTATTTATGTATTTGGTACCATTCAGAAATGCTAATATATCATCTATACGCGGCACTGGCGTATAATTGGGCCTTAATATTAAGTTCAGTTTTCTGAAGTCGACACATATACGCGGGGAGCCATCTTTTTTAGTTACTATCACAATTGGTGCAGAATATGGGCTTTGACTTTCTCGGATAATATTGCTATCTAACATTCTCTGAATCTCTGCTGCGACTATCTCTCTCTGTTTTGGTGTTTCTCTATAGGGTGGATGAGAAACAGGTATATCTGTAATGACCTCTAGGGGGCACATAAATTTATCGGTAGCCGCAGTCAGGCGAGACTTGTCCCAGGCTACAACGTCCCTAAATTCCATCAATAAGTCCAGTAATTGACTTCTTTCTTCTGGGTTTAAGTTTGGGCCAATATTTAGTGCTTGAGCTAATTCTTCCTTTGTTTGGGGGACTTTCTGGGGTTGTTCAGGGACTTCCACGTCATCTGTTTCATCTTTGTTAGTAAGGTGTATGATCTGATTAACGGCCTGTACGTTAGTCTCCGTTTCGTCAGTTAGGGACTCGGCTTGGGGTACAAGTTTCCCTAGATAAAGGTTTTTAGACAAAGATCTGGTTCGATCTGAACTATTGAAAATAGTCAGAGTAATATTTCCATTGTCAGTAAAAACTGGACCTCTCGGGATCAAACAGGAGTGCCAATATCGAATTCCTTTGGACGGTAAGAATTCCCAAATATGCACGTTCCCGGTCGGTGCGGTAATTTCTATGTCATATGAAGCCTTGGACGGCACGCGGACATTTGTCGGAAGGTGTACTTTGTAGGTAGTGTACGGATAGATATCAAAAAGTTCGTCGCCTAACCCCAAGGGGTTTGGCACGACCTTTTTCGGACTATGATCCTGGGCAGAACACTCTAGGTCAGGGAGAGTTGTGGGATCATTTACACTTCCTTGCGTTAGCGATTGTTTTTCTAATGTTTCTAACGGTCCACTGTTTGATTTTTCCTCTACAGGCTCATGAGGCGCCTGGGAGGCCAGGGGTGGCTTTACAGAGTGTTGGTTCTTTGTGTTATATCTTGTCGCATAAGACGCATTCTCTTTCTTTCTCGGTATAATCTCTGTATCCGAACTATCTGTGGAACTAACTGCAGAAGTTCCACTAGGGCCTGGTTGAGGGTCAAAGTTGGATAGGTTCTTTTCCTCTGTCTCTAAGTCAGGCGAATTGGTAAGTTCCAGCTCAGGAGCACTGGAAGACACCTTGCTTTTCTTAGTTCGTTTACGTTTTGCATTCCTACGTCTATTGACTTTCCCATTCGTTTTATTCGTAGGCTCCGAGGGAAATTTTGTAGTTTCCCTGGAACACACGAATACGCGGGACGTAATTTCTTCAGTATGAAGTTTTTGTCTCTTATCGGGTACGCTAACAACAGGATTTATGTGATTTCCGGTGACCAATTCTGGAGACGGATCCTTTCTCTTATATGAGAGGTTCCGTTTCCTATAAATTGGTTTGTTTCCATGAGGGGGGACAGAGTAAGCCGTTTGTCCAGCATTACCGTTCTGTCTTGATTGGGAATCATTAAACGATCTTTTTCCCACCGATGGTGGGTATCGTTTAACATGTTTTAAATCTAAGGTATGAATCACACCATGACGATTTCCATATGTACTTTTTGGGACTGTGAACCATAGGTCTTCCACATGATTCCCGTCTTTATCTGCTAATTCCATATATTTGGAATGAATGGTGGTGACATACTTGTGCAGAAAATCTATCCCCAAAATAACGTCATAGGCGCAAAACTGTGGGTCAACTATAGCTACGTCTAGGAATCTTCGTTTGGTTGTTTTCAAGTGATCCTTAAAGCAACACGCTATTCTCACCACAGGAATGTAATCTGTGGGCTGAGCACCGACGCCGCGAAGTTTCACATAACCCTTCAGTCTTTCAGTTAGTGGAAATTTTGGAGGTAAGAGGGTTTTCGAAGCTATCGAAATTTCAGAGCCAGAATCGATAAGAGCTTGCGCCCAGCGGTCTCCTATTTTTATCTTGACTGTACAAAGCTGCGCCTGCCCATGGCCAAGGCCATAGGTATTTTGGTGAGTGTTCCTATACGTTTTGTAACCCGGTTCTGCTACTACTTCATCTGTGTAACAAGAACTAATCTGTACAAATTCTGGTTGGTGTTGTTCTTTAATGCTAGACCAATCCAAGCGGTCATTTTCCCATATTATGTCATAACCATTCCTTTGACTAACTAATCTTTGCGCTGTGTGAAATTTTCTAAGATATTGTAAGCACTGTTCGAGATTATCGCAATCATCTACTTCAAGCATCAGCTTATTTAGGATGTCTGGCAACAAACACATTCTAAGTTTACTCATCAATTCACTTTCATTAATCCAACCTCGTAAAAATTTCAAATCCTTTATTAACTTATAAATGAATGCTAAAGTACTTTCATGAGGTTGTTGTTTTCTTGTATCAACGTCATATTCTAATCTTGCAGTATACTCAATACTAGGGAAAGCCGTTTTAAGTTTTTCCTTCATCTCGTTATAGTTTAAAGGTAAAATGTTTGCTAGGTCTACTAGATAAAAAGAAAAAGCTTCCCCTTTCAGACAGTAAGGAAGGTAATTTACTATCTCTAGGGTTGACCATTCATATATGCTAGCCACTAATTCATATTCTTGCAGGAAAAGCTCCACACACTCATGTCTATTACCAGAGAAGGAGGGAATTTCAACATTTGGATAAATCTTAAAGGCTTGTGGTTTAGCATCAATAGTAGAATTTTGATTGTCACCCTCGGGAGGAGGGTTGCTAACTTTGCCTGTTACTACTGTATCCGTAAATTTAGGTTTCTCAAAACTATATGGTATAGATGGCTCGGTAACCGGACTAGTTTTAATTTCTTGCTCAGATTTTAAATTTATGCGAGGCTTATCCTCAGGATCTACTTTGAGAAAGGGCGAAAAATTTGATTTTTGCTTATTAGAGGTCTTATCTTCACTGGATGAGTGTGAGACGGGCTCATCTTTCAGATCTAATGACCTGTCTAACGAAACCGAGGTGTTGAAATTTTCAGAAACGGACCTATAGTCGGTATCAGTTACGCTTCTATTTTCAAACTCAGAGGTTTGTTCTGGGCTAAATTCTGAGGTATAAGATCTATCTTGTTCGCTGAATGCTGATTTTTCTGTCTTTTCCCCTTCGCTAAACTCTAATTTCTCCATGGGGGCCATGGGTGTAACTACGCTACTAGGTGGCGAAATAAACACTATCTGTAAGGGATTTAACTTTTCCTCTTGTTGGTACTTTTTCATTTCTTTAGTCGCAGGTGATTCACTAGGTTCATTATAGGAACTAATTTTAGAACTAGTACTAGCTGAAGGTTGTAAACCACTATTCTTAACACTATCGGTTTGTTTGTTAGATTCACTTTGGGTTGGAGAGGTTGAGGGATCGTCTCTATTTTCTACTTCATCTAAACAAATTACCGACGCACCAAACTCCGCGTAATCAAAGATTTTGCCAACGTTTTCGTTTATTCTACTCTCAGACCAGGAATCGCTATTTTCTTTTTCTTCTTTCTCAATTTGCTTCTGGTGGTCGGAGCAAACTGAGGGAAAAGCATCACCACTTTTCGTCTCTTCGCCTAACCTCCTCTCAACTGGAGCAGGGGCGACGAGGTCATTTCTCTGGTCAGCGTATTCTGTGGGAGGGTCTTGGTTCGCTGCTCGGGGAGTAGAAACCGTGGGAGGATCCCAGTGGTCGTATCGGAGTTCTCCGTCGGAGTTCCACGAAGGTTTTGACTCATCCTCCAGGGATGATGCAGGAGGAGACTCCGGTTTGTCGTTTTGTAATTTCGCTATTTCTTCGTTTTGTAATTTCTGTAGTTCGTAACCTAACCAATCGTCTTTCAACGATTCACCCCCATCTGAATCTGCACTACTAATATCTCCGTTTGACCACCTAACCTTACTAACTACACTGAGTATGTTATCTATACTGTCCAAATATTGCAGTTTCTCTTGGAGGGTAAGGCTATCTTCAAACATGACAGGGTTAGTTTGGGTAGCTGTTGTCCGAAGAACCTTAAGTTCACGGTCTGTATCAATCCGGATCATTTTAGGAAACTTATATTCGGTCTGAACACTAACATCTTTCTTTTGAAAAACGTCGGTCTGTATTTCCATATCAAAATTTCCAACTACATTTTCCTCAGGTAATAAATCTTCAAAGGGGGCTGAGGGGTCCGCTTGGAATAAAATACCTAATTTCTCTTCTTCATCACCTTGGCGACGAACAACTGTGACCTGTACTTTCTTGTTCCGAAGTTGTTTAGTTAAAGGTCGAATTAGGTTTCCTACTGCCGGGGACAGTTCTGTTTGTAATGAATGCCTAATCTGGTCTATTAACGCTTCATCGTTAGTTTGTGACAGAGAGCGCAATTCATTTTCATTATTCTCGTCAGGGTTCTCAATTTTCGTTTCCCTTGGTTCGGTTCCTATATTTGCATAACTTGGCTCTTTATTCGTGAAAGCCTTGGGTTCGAGACCAATATTTTCGTAAATTGGCTCTTTACTCACTGAGATTCGTGATTCAGTATCTAAGTTAGCATACATAGCTCTAGGACCGATCTCTGCATAAACCGTTTCATCACTACTACCAGCGTAAAAAGATTGAAAGGTGGGTCTTTGCATTTCTAACGGCGTTCTAGGATCTGACAGTTCGTATTTTATAGGAAAATATAGCGCTACCGGGCTATCTGGTCCTTTTGATACACCAATGTCTTTATTTTCTGAACTTAACACTAAGTCACTTAGTCTATTTTCCTTAACATCTAACTTATTATTATCTAAGGGACTTTGGTTCGAGGGGACATCAGGTATTACACCTGCTGTTGTTTCTATCTCAATTGTTGCCTGAGGCCATTCCTGACCTGCAGTTATTAGTTCGGCTATCTCTAGTTCATCTTTTAAATTTACATCATTCACTAGAGTTTTCGGATCGACCCCAGGTGGGGTCTCGTCCGTATCTGAATTTACATATATCGTCCTAGGAGCTGGCATTGGTTTTTCACTTGAACCAGCACTTTGTATTGCTATATCATTTCTAGTCGGGATAGGGCTAGACGCGGCCAGCGGCGTTAGATCGCAGCCACTCGCCGGGGCATCTGGAGTATGAGGACTAGCGGTCGTTGGTTCACGATATCTGGGCTGACTCCAGGTATCCAAGTATCTCGGTAATGGATTCTTTTTCCAACGGCCAAATTCAGGAGGAGAATGCCCGTGTACTTTTATTTTATTGCACTCAATACAATAGTAATTATTCCACCGATCTAAAATATAACGGTGCTTGCCCGTGGGCGTCTTAGGACAATGAGATTGCCCTAAATCTAATAGCTTTTCTTTTATTTTCTGCGCGAAACTCATTTTTGATAATAAATCTGTTTTTCTTTCAAGTCAGTGACCCCCTAAACCAGGGCAGTGGGTAATCAACCTATTTCCTCTGATATGGTAAAAATTTAATCACTGATAGCTACTTCCCTCGGAAATGCTACGTCAAAATTTCTTACGTATTTTGCGACTTATTATTATTTCAATATCTTTATTTAACTTCCTTTGAACTTGATATACTCAACTTCCCTTTCTTTATAAATTTTGCTTTACTTTTTTAGAACGGGAAACGGAAAGTGACTAGACAGCTGTTTTTAACAGATAATACCTATTTGTTCACTTATGAGAAGTTTTACTTTTTACTTCTATTCTTTAACTTTTTTTTTTAACTTCATTTCTTTTTTTAACTACAAATCCTTTTGCTTTTAAATTCACAAAGGGGACTTCGATCATCCAACCATTGGTTCATGTACTTGCATTTTAATTTTAGGTATTGCATTTGCATAAAGGTGAGTTTTAGGCAGTTATTCCCAGGCAGCCGTCGGGCTTGCACCCCTAGTACAGAGGGGCCCTGCTGGACCTGGAGAATAAGATACCTGTGACCCCCAAGCTTTGCATGGGAAAGGATTTTAGACACTTATCGCCAGACAGACTAGTCGAACTTTCATCCCGTAATACGGGAGGTTCTGTTGACCAGAGATAAAACTGACTGTGACCCCACCAAAGCGAGCGGAAGCATAAGCAGACTTAGGGTTTTGCAAGTACATGAGACAAGAGCTGAATTCTGTATTAACACTCGCGTCCCAATTTTCCATTTCCCTTACTGCACAAAAAAAAACGTCGTGAGGTGAACTGAGTCTTGTTCTGCGGAACCTAGCAGCTATTCCGCTGACTTATAACAACTTAAAGCGAGGGAAGTTGAGAATAAAAAATTTTTCGTCGCCACTTTACTACTTGTGAAATGCACTGTTTAGAGCGGCAAAAAAAATTATATTTGTATATCAGAGTCAAAGGCTGAACGCCGCCCAGGCTAAGTACGCCACTGAACTTTACTGACTCTACATGTTACTGATACACCACTTGACTAGTCAAAAGAAAAACTTCGCGTACACTTTTCACTTCTATCTATTGAAAGCTCTTCGGTAAAAAAAAATCACTCCCGATTCGCTAAACTCGCGTTTTAAGGCAACTGAGATAGTTGGTTCCCCTATAAAGTGAATGAGCACTAGAGACTTGTTTAGTGATTCAAGAACACACAGTTGGTTACCCGGCGAACACCGAACACCATAAAATGTTATGTATGATGTTTTGGTTCTGAGATTGGCGTAGCAATTATGTACACTTTCTTTTGTGAAATCGTAATTGAGATCACTTCTTCACTCTCCACCCAGTATTATAAAGTTGGTTCGGAGTCCAACTCCCTTTTAGCCTCGGTTTCGAAAACGTCGTCGGCTTACTGGTTCGAAGATGATGAGAAAATGCACTAAAGTGGTAGAGCTTGGTACTAGAAATCGAAACCCAGGTAACACTTGAAGACTGTGAGTTGAATCTAACTAGGTGGGATAGCTTGACTGAATCAAAGAGACCATTTCACTTTACTTTTTATTAAAAAAAAATAGAATAAGAATACAGATCAATTTAACAAACTCGGTTACTTGGAGTTACAACTTGGAAGTTTTTCTACATTATTGAAGTGGGAGCACAACCCTATAATACTCAATGGGTGCTAGAAGGTTTTATGCTAAACCGCGAGTTATTGAAAATAGTAAAGTGTGAACTTTGTACATCGCAACTTGCATTGGCCCGAAAGGAAGAAATGTTAAGTCTCGAAGAGGGAATGTGGTCTCAGATTGATGGGACTTGAAAATAAAACTCATATTGATCACTAAACAATCTCAAAGTGCTCTTCCCGTGTGGAGGGGGAACTTAGAAAAAATTAGCACATACCTGATTTTTCTGAAGACCGTCCCTAACCAGAGCGAAGTTCACTGTTAGCCGTCCGTCCGTAGAATCAACCGGTGCGGCAGACAAGCCTTGTTTATATAGGCGCTTCGTCCCACGCATTTCTGCCAGTTTCTGACGTAGCTCGAACGCTACGTCACGAGCCTCATCGAGCATGGGAGAGACTTCTTCACGCGCATGCTCAATAGTGGTTAAGACTTCTAGGTTTTTCTATGATTTTTTCTATCACGCCGGGATTGAAATTCCTATTTTACGTTTATTTTTATAGTTTTATTTTATACCTAACTCTAACTACACAATAGATTGCATGCATTTATCACTTGCGTGGTATTCCCTAAATATTACATCTAGGGCCCGGCTCTGTGACCTGAGTAAAATCAAAGCCAGGGTCATACCACTATTACATGCGTGTGGTTTGGTGTCAATGAGGCATCAGGTTGATAATTCAATCTGGACCTCACCTGACTCCGTTCTCCCTATCTCTCTTTTTCTTTACTGCACACACAATTTGAAAAGCGCGGGCGTCTCGCCCTATAATTTGAGTCCGGCTTAGGACTTCGAGGCACAACTGTGTAACACATTGCACAAAAGCACAATGGAAATACTCAACTAACAGCAAAATGAACTCATTTTCATAAACACTTTCAATTACCTCTTTCAGTTAAGGACAGAACCCACATTCAAAGCTGTCTAACTCCGCCCCTGTCCATATATACTATAAGTCATACAAACATTTCATCCTGTTTTGGTGCCAGGAATCTGTAGTTTCATTTTTCGCCATTACTTTTGGGACACCCTGTATTGAAGAAAATGACTAATATACACTAACTTCAGTGTTCATATTTTCTAAGTTTAAGAAATGTTCTTATTAGTATATTGTGGGAAATTCAAGAGCAAAATGTAAATATCTGCCTCTTGAGATGGCATTTTATAACGTTACAGGTTGGCATCACTTTTTCTATACGATATTTGTATAGATGAGCAGAGTTTGACCTTATGAAGAAAAATAATAAAATATTTTCTGTTTCCTGATAAAAACGAAATATACACTGCTAAATAGGAACACTAACTTAAGCTCTATAGATTTCAGTATGACCGACTATCATTGCGAAAAGCAGAATGTGATCAGAAAGTGACATTTTGCCATCTGCTATTGATCTGATTCATAAGGTTGATTTTCGCTTGTCTTCACAATTGTACATTTTTCCTTTTCAATATAGATACCTTCCACAGATGGTATTATGCCATAGATAGTTTATTACAAGTGGGGCAATACTTCAGAGTCGGGCCTAAAACTTTTGGAAATAACCTCATAGCCTACAGAAGAGGATGGCCAAAACGTTGCGTTTAAAGACAATAAATTACTACTAGAACTTTGCATTATTAAAAAATATAAGAATTATTTTTTTGTATGTCACTGTCATTGCCTGTGCTCCTCTTCCCTTTGCTCCCCCTATTTTACTAATTACCCTCCCTAACCATTTGCATTCTTATCCTACTGTGCATAACGAAAATATGTTAAAATATGGATTTGTTTCCAGTTTATAGTACCTGCTACTTCCAAAATAGACCTCCTCAGTAAAATTCTTAAATTTACGAAGTAACGTTTCGTCAGTTAATAACTGGTCAGTTTGTTGTAGATAACTATTAACAGACTAAAAACATAAAAAATCATTGAGTTTTACGTCCCACGGTTATGCCGGTTAGGCTAAAGTAGACGGTGATGATGAGTAATGAATGAAATGGTGGAATGAAGAAAGTGGGTGGAAACGGGAGAACCCCGAGAAAATCTACGCACACGGTGTTTGTCCGCCACAAAGTTCACTTGCCGGGAGCTGGGATCAAACCCGAAACCCCAAGCACCAGAGGTAAATGCTCTACCACTGAGCCCCTGCTGCCCTCAGACTAAAAACATGATCATACGAGAAACATACTAGCGATGTGATCGGTAATAGTATGGATATTTAACCATTCAAATAAGAATGTATAATTACTCAGCACTTATTAGTGTTTTACTCTGCTCTGCAATACGTGGTAAGCCGACTGAGCTTTTCTACTAGACACGTTTATATACTATATAATTAACATTGTGTTAACATCGTTTATTTGTTCTTCAGACAAATGAAGAACTAATCAACTTCCAGATTTGTTTTATATTTTCTCATTGCAACTTCCTCATTGACAAAGACGGCAATGGCACTTGGAAATAATGAACAAAAATGTTCTCTTAGAGCACTGTTTCATGTTCAAACGAACAATAACATTGCGTGCTTAATTACAAAGTGCTTAACTTTGTGTGTGCCTCTTCTATTGATTTAACGCACATTACGTCTTTCATTTAGTTAAAAACAACTTTCGTGTTTAAGAGTAACACATAATTTGCATTTAAAAAGGAACATATTCAGTTAAACAACGAATTTTTCCATGTCTTATTTAATGCACAATCATCACCATAAATAGACATATTCATCGTGTATTGTGTTTTGTCTATAGCTTCAGAATGAATTGTTCAGTATTTAAGACTTGACAATATCTTCTACAATATTATAAGCAAGGGCGCCGATTTCTTTGTGAATTTGGGGGGGGGGGCATTCAGATGCAGAAGATATATATATATGAGGATTTTTAAAAAAATTGCATTCAAATTATGCCAAATATTGTATATTCATAAATACAATAGGGGGGCCCACATGAGCTTTGGGGGGGAAGGCGAGACTCCTGGCCCGCCAGGATCTGCGCCCTTGATCATAAGTGTTTAGCAAAAAATGTATCCAAAGACGAAACATATATGAATGAAATGAACAAACTAATAGATATGTTAGTATACGAACTCATGAGTAGTTTTCGAGAAATACTATTGCATTTGTAAATCTAAAAGTTACAAGAAATAAACCAGCTATTAAGGTGAAACTGATACTGAACCAGAAGCTCATCTACTGGGGGGATCCAAGTTGTCCGGATCCTCCAAACTTCCTACTTCAATATATTTGTACAATTTCTCCATAAAACTACACTTATTTAAGGATCTTCACTACAGCGAAATTAAACTACTGCTAATTTTATAATTTTTCTGTATTATCTTGAAAACAATTAAAAATATTCGGAAAACAGAAACGTAGTGAACTAGACAATACGATTTTGCATGTGACACCTTATCACAACTCATCTATATGTTTTCGATTTGGAACTGTAGATAGATTTAGCATTTTTTGCGGGTTTTGTAAATAGCGGCATACCAAAAGCAGATAGGTGTATTGTGGTAAAGGTATCACATGTAAAATCGTATTATCTAGTTCACTACGTTTCTACTCTTCGAATATTTTTATTTTGTTTTCAAGATAATACAGAAAAATTATAAAATTTGCGGTAGTTTAATTTCGCTGTAGTGAAGACCCTTAACAGGAAAAAGATTAAGGTAGCGTGACAATTTGATCTTACACTTCATCTGTATTCTTTAAACAATCTAGTTCTATCATTTTTTTTCTCTGAAAATAAAGGTGGAAGTATTTTACAATTACTTATCGTCTTTTCGGGCGCAAACTAATACTCGTTCAATATTACATAGACATAGTGGCTTGTACGTAGTATTTGACGTAGTATTTGATCTCCGCCCCCCAAAGCTTGAACACTTCTCAACAAAAATTTCTGGGAGCGCCCCTGTACTAAAGTATACGCTCATCCACTTGTTTAGTATGACGCTAATAAAATAGCAGTAAAAACTTTAATTTCTTTTTATATAAAATATTATCCAAAGATGAATGTATATCAATTGATAAATCACATCGTGCTGATCAAAATGGCACGGTTGAAGATAATTTCTCATGTTTAGGTCTCGAGAGAAACTAATTTTTATTTTCCTGAAATAAATTGTTATTTATTTATTTATCTATTTACTTAGTGTATATATAATATATACGCTCTTAATTAGCGAAATGTATCTGTTGCTGTTTGATATATCCCAACAATGACGCACACACACTGCTTGTAAGGATTGTGTTTGTATTTATTTTGAAGACCGAACATATCTTGATCCAACACTAGTATCACATTTCTACTTACATAAGGAATATAGGTAGGTAACGTTTTGGCTGTTACACTTTTATTCTGAATCGGTCCGGTATAGTCAGATATGAATCTGCATATACAGTTGTAATGCCTTGTTTTCTTTCGTATATAAGTATGAACCGACTACTGTGTATGTGTGTTTATTTGGGAACAGTTCCAAATATTTTATCTTGTCCGGTCTCTCTCTCTCTCTCCTCGACAGATTTGTAATTACAAAGTATAGTATCGGTATTACTGATATGATCATGTAAGAAAAGCAAACAATGAATTTCTTTCATGATATGTTGAAATAAATTCATGCGATTCAGCTTGTCATTATTTTCAAAACCTTAGCCTGCAGTGCGCTCATTCTTATGTTATATTCATAAAATATAATTTCAAAATGATATAACCGTTTTCCCGTGCTGATATTCAACGACGATTTGAATGTGTAGGAAAAGTTATTTCAAATTATTCCTTCTCCTTCTCAAACATGGAATTTCCAGAAAAGCTGGATACCGGTATATATTAATTTATTTTCAAATAATGAGCTTATACACTGAGTTTCATTTCCCTAACTTGAAGAGCTTCCGTGAAAGTTTAGTTTTTGCATTAATGTTGAAGCCTCGCTTCCCCTTACGATACGAATTTATTGAGAATTATACTCGATTGGTCTTATTTTTCTACTGATGTCCCTGATTTCGATCTTGCATTGAAATAACTGTATCCACTTCTCTTTATAAGACATAATTTTGGCCACATGGCTCTTCAACAGCTTAAAAATCTTTAAAAATCTTTCCACATCGTACCTCTCTGTATATGCTCAAGTTATTTGATTTGTTATCGTTCTTGCATTATTACATACCAATGAACTTTTATATCAAATTCACCGTAGTTCTTCACCTCTTTGCTCTCATTGTCAACAACAAGATGCCATCTCTTATAGCTATACGTTCTGTTTGGATTCTTCCTTCAAATGGTCCCCTTTTGTCAATTTGTGAGCTCAGGGGATGGACAAAAGTATGGAAACATCTGAAAAATTGCACGTTACCTTTATGTAATAGGGAATAGGACCATATTCGCAAGCAGAACGACCTGCATTCGACGGAACATGGGGAAATACAGGTCATATGATTGACTAAGGGGTATTGTACCATTCTTCCGCCAAAACAGCTGCAAGTTGTTGTAGGGACGATGGTGGTGGGTGCGCTATTAGAGCCTTGGTCTCCAAAACTAACCACAAGAGCTCAGTAATATTGAAGTCTGGCGATTGTGAAGGCCATGTCAAACGTGACACTTTATCTTCGTGCTCATGAAACCAGTCCTGGACGATGTGAGCTGTATGAACCGGATTTTGAAATACGACATTACCATCTGGGAACAAAATTTGCACCATGGGATGCAACTGGTCACTCAACATAGTTACGTAGTCCTTGGCAGTGATGTCCATGCAGGATGATGATGGGTTCTGCAGAACACCAGGATATGGATTCCAAATCATTACTGAAACACAGTCACGCTTCGCTCTTGGTAACAGAAAGTCTGTATATTATGCTTGTGCTGGCGTTTTCTATACATAAACTCGACCAGCACTTGAAAACTAGATAAAGGAAGACTCATCCGACCAGATAACATCTTCCACTACTCCATTGTCCAGTTTTATCTGCGTTGTACCATTGTCTCCGTATTCAGCATGCTCAACAGCCATGAGTGGCTTAGAAATTGCTGATCTGCCATAAATACCCTACTTATGGAGTTCTCTTCTGACTGTTTTGACGGTAACAGGATTTGTAAGCACCGCATTCAACTTAACTATGACTTTTTGCGACTTGGTGATCTTCTGCTTGCTCACAATCCCACCCAATATGAGTCTGTCCTGTCACGCAAAACACACACACTTGCGTCCACGCTGGTGCTTCGCTGATGCATTTTTTCTAAAACACTCGTAGGCAAGAGCGCCCATCAGGGGAGAAAGGTGGGGCGCTCGCCCCTAGAAGAAATTGTACTTCAGAATATCGAAAATCCAATAGAATTTTTACATTAGTTACAGCAAAATTTGAAACTACTTTTGAAACGTCTCTCATACTTACCCCCTTGGAAACCACAACATGGGCGCCCTTGCTCGTAGGCAGTAATGATCTTCTTGATGTTTCTCTTAATACCAAACATACTCGCTACTTTCGACACGGAAGCTCCCACTATACGCGCACTCACGATTTGCCCCCTTTGAAACTCTGTCAGCTCAGACATGATTCACTATAACTTGCACGTATCGGTCGTTGAACTATAACTGGCCCATCTCTTCGATTGAAAAAGTTGTGTATCTCATAGAATGTGCCGGTGATCACAGCGACAGACCATTCAGAAGCAAATCGTGTTTGAAATGGCCACCTCTTTTAAACTAGGTGTTTCCGTATTTTTGTCCCTCCCCTGTATATTTGTCTCATCTCGCCACAAGCTGTATTACATATATGATTTCTATTTCCAATTTTTTCTTGGTTTCCTCCCCAAAAACATCGCGCAGACAATTGGCTTCTTGGTACTACTCTCCTTTATATCTTAAAATACTAGCATCCCTGTACACCTGATAGTTACGTGAAATTTTTGAAAAGAACTCGCTGGAGGCAATTCATATCGGATAAAGAAAGAACCTTGTTTGCCAGATATTTGATTGTTCTATTTAATCAATGACTAGGGAACACTTATTTAATCATTATTAAGTATTTTCAGTTTTTGTTTATTTATTTTTAAGAGTATACTTACAGGTCGTTTTGTTCGATTGTTCCTTACGTCATCTGAATTTTTACTGCCACAAAATTTATTATTTACTTAGTGTCCCATGTAATTGTCATTAGGTATAGTTAATTATGTTACTTAATAAAAATAATTTTAAAAAGTGGTTAACGTAGCGACTTTAAAACAGAGGTTTTTGGTTCAAAACCCATTTATAGAAAATGAAATATTTAAAAATTCTTCGTTCTTCAAATGTTAAGAGCTTTCAGTGCTTTTTAAGTAAACGAGTTCAAAACCGAACCAGAGGCGTAACTCGGCCTCACACGCTATGTAGAGAGAAGACCCTGATGTTATGCTGAGGGTTCGCATTTAAATGGGCACTATGACCACGTGAAAGTTATTTTGCGGTTTAGACTTCGGGCACCGCAAAACCTAGTGCCCTCATTGAAAATTTCCATATGCTGTCTTTGAATAAGAGAAAGAATGCAAATAAAGAAATTTTTGAAGCAATGTGAAAATTTTAACATAAATATTAATTAGACTCTAAAAAGCCATTTCGTAACAAGCAAATCAATGAGACATTATAGGGCTATAAGTCTGGTAAACATTGTTCATTTTGTAAAAGATTTTTTGTCCATTTTCAGCAGCAGGGCTGTACAAGACTGGAACTACTAGCTTAAAGAGGATCTTAACCCATGCATTCCCAACAGGAATTGAACCAGGATCCCCTACGCTGGAGACGAGTACATTAAAGTCGCCAGGGGGAAATAAACATCGTTAATTAATGAAATTAAAAATTATTTAAAATCAAACAAAGTGCACTACCCTTGAAACAAATTAGGCATTTTGGACAAAATCCACAACCTTGATATTACACTAGTCCAGTTAACATTGTTTTTATTCGCTGCCGGGAGAAGGATGTGAAACTACACACATCTTGCTTGCATCCTTTTCTAATTATATTCATGCTTTTGATATTTCACTCGTGTCTTTTATTAGATACATGTATTTAGCAACTATAGATGGTAACCTACGTTTTTTCGTGAGTTTATACCCTAGGTAAGCAATACTGTCTTATTGATTACCTGGAAGAAAAACCTGCTCTGTTTGGGAACAGCTTGCGAAACGCGCACTTTATATTTACTTAACGTGCAAATTTGATTAACACATTGTAATACTTGATTCAAAAGAAACTCTCCAGACGAATTTCTCTCTGAACGGAAGCAGTGTGTTACGTTCCAGCAGCAAGGAGTGGCCGAACTTTGCTTTAGATACGGCAAGAAGAGCTGGAGGAATTGAAAATCAGACGTAACTAATCAGTCGAGGATGTAAGTTGGGTTGCCTATCCACCTACAAAACAAAGTTTTGTAGCAATTTCAGTGGAAAAGTCGTATGATTTTTAGGAGTGCGATCTATACAGTTAGATCGAAAGCAAGCGCTTCTTACCAATAATTTTGGAATACATTGTATATTTAATAGATATTAAGTAAGGTATAGAGTGTTGGTTTTTCGGTTTCATAGAAATTTCATTCAAACTTTTTGACTGTACGAAATCAATGTATCAGGATCTCTAAAAAGAAGTGAGTTCTAAGAAGCTCAAAATTAAACACAACTCTTAATATCCGAAAACAATGGTATGAAACCACTATGCACCATTTTCTTCGATGATCTTCTGCTATTTCTACCTGCAAATCCTGCCGCTAATGAACTTCCGTGGTTTCTGGTTGAAAATTATTACGCGTAGTTTTCATAGGTCTGTTTTGAAACAAATTTAACAGGGACTTCTACAGAGACCGAAAGACGTTACCAGTTTTCAGCTATATAGTGAATGCATTAAAATCTCTCATCAAGTTCTCTCAATTTCTGACAGGTCGTTAAAAGATTATGTGGTCTAGCGTTGTCAGCGTAGTATAAGACACCCTTTCTATTGATCCGTTCCGGCCATTTATTTTGAATTACTAAGTTCACTCGCGCTAATTGTACACATTCGAGTCTAGCGCTTTGCCCAGCAACAGCAGCTCCTGATGCACGATGTGTCATTCCAATCCCACCAAACGCACATCATAGCGTACCTGGGCAGAAGTATGGGATTTACCATATACTGTGGAGCTTCTCGTAGCTGAGACCCCGATCTTTTCGCCTATTGTTGTCTTAGGTTACCAAGTTTTCATCACTTGTGATTAACAGTTTCAGAAATGCTCGTATTTGTTACGTTGCAGTAGAAATTCGTACATGGAAATTCTAGTGAGTAAATGTTTTTGAGCCAGATCATGTGGTACCCTAACCTCGAGCTTCTTCTTGTGGCCAACTTTCTCCAAATTGATTAACAATATTTGGTAATGGATGTTTAGGTCATTAGCAATCTCATGACTGGTTACATGCCGGTTGTGTCGACTTTAGCAACGATAGCATTCACTTTTGCTGTGATTTGTCGTCCACGACGTGAAACATATTGGACATAGAAATTTCGAGATCGAGAGCAACTAAACCATGTTTTTAGTAATATATCTTGGATATACACTGCACAAGTTTCTTCAAGTGTATCTGCAGCATTTAAGCCTTTATCGAAATAAAATTGTAACGTATAGCGCACTTTTGGAAAAGATTACACTGCATAATACCTTACGTCTGATTATAAGAATTGAACACCTTTTGCACGTCTGTTAGTTTCAACTTTCAGAAGCCGAATAAAATTAGACCTGATCACTTGGATACCCTGCGATTTGGAATACTAACGTTATTTCGTGTGAAAAAAAGCTGAATACTTTTTAGGTGGCTTAATATTTAATCTACACATTAAAAATAGCGGAATTAAATCTTCTCTCTACTATTTCACAAATTAAATCATCTAATGCTACACTTGTAAAAAAAAAATATATGTTTATGAAATTGTGAACATAATTGCAGAGCATTTTCGGATAACTTAAACTGGAAAGAACTTACCTACAAGAGGAAACCATTTCTTGTAAAGTTCTTTATGCCAAACAACTTATGCCATATTTCAGGACTATTAATGACATATGTATTTATGAAACATGAACAACAAGATCATCAAAATCTAAATTCAGAAAATTGTAAAAAAAAAAAAAAAAAAAAAAAAAGAACATTCAAGAATAAAGTACACCTCCATGTTTCCCTTCCACCAGAGGAATAATATAGCATATTAGGCAGCTGTAAGAGAAATATTTTTGTATGAAATATAAACAAAATCATTAAAACGAAACGAAATTGATAAGATTTCAATTATTGATTTTCACTCTTCATTAAACTATCCTCCTTTTTGGGGAACAGGTGGAAAATTCGCTTTCCTAAGAATTTTATAAAACCTTAAGTTCAAAATTTGCTACGGGGAAATTGAATCATCTAATCTCTAGGTGAATGTATGTACAGCTGGATGAAAGGACGAAGGTTACAAACCGATGGACACACATCTAAAAGTAACTTTTCTGAGGGGGCATGGCCATCAAATATGTAAATCAGATGAAATATTAATTTAATATTTTTGAGGATTATCATATATTTTATTCTGTCTTGTCGTCGCTCGATACTAAAAATCAACAACGTTGCTAATTCATGTTGATGTTATCAAATACTTTCCTATTTATTCTAACAGCAACTCTATGTGCAAACCAATTGTTTAAATTCTTTGAATTGTACTGCTGAAATTTTGTTCGTAATTTCTGAAACATCTTGATCATTATTACTTTCCTTCTTTGAGAAAGGTGTCCCATGAAGAACGTTGTCAGCCATTTCTGTTCTAGTAAGTTGGCAGCACTCAACTTTACACGATTTTCATCTGTTGTATTTGTGGTTAGTATTCACGTAGCCAAACATTAACAGTCTTTCTACAACATTCACCATATTTGTAATACGTGTTTCATGACGGATCTGAAGCGCTCCATTCCTACCCTTACAGAAGACAGATGACGATCATGCTTTATTCGGTGATCCATGACTAATGATCACAAAGATAACAATTGAAAATCGTATACCGGTTAGTGCTACCAACTTACTAGAACAGAAATGGCGGTCATTTCAAAAGTTCCATTCTTTATGGGAGATCCTTTATTAACAAGTTAGTGCTCATTTTCATGTCTGAAATTATATGAGACCTGAACCAGCATCTCAATATGGAATTAGTAACTTGTGAATTATTACTGGAAACAAATCCATATTTTCTACACCAGACATTGAACGCCAATCGCTGAACCACAACTAGGTTTACGTTTATATATATATCTTTCATTGATTGAATTTAACTTACCTTTCTGCCCCGAGAGTATATGAAACGGTATCTACTACTAGAAGTAGGATATAAGTTTCTAGTTTAGTTTGTATCTTTAGCAGGATTCGAACCTGGGGCAACGCGAGTCCCTCTTGCTCGACATCTACTTATAAGTCATGGAAAACTTCAATTGTTTAACAAGAAAAATTACATATGTGTAATTATGATGAAATCAGATTTCACATTTAACATGACTGTTAATATTAATCTAAAAGTTTTGGATGATCTATGATCTTGGGATCCAATGTAGACTGCCAAGTTGCAACATACATTTAGCACAAGGGTAATTCTTTGCTTTTATGTTGTATATGTGTATAGAAATTAACTTCTAAATGCAACTAATTTCAACCAGGAGAGAGTAACTGAGATATAGAGACAACAGTGCTCTAGAAAACAGGTACTTGAAGACAAGTTTTGGTTTATAGTAGATAACTGTACAGATTAGCCTTTTTCTGGTAAATTTTCTCTGAAAGTGGTTTCTAAAATATCCTAAACTGTTAATTGTAGGTGAAATTAGCAAAATACTCTCGTAAACATTGCATTAATCGGACACCCTGTTATGTTAAGTCTTACCACTATTCATTTTTTAGGTTAAAACTGTATATTCGTTAAAATGTACCAGTACTTATATTTACTTTAGCATTGTGACCATTCACCTGAAAGGCAGAAATTTTATAAAGGAGAACATGTTTTTAATAGGAAACCTCTTTCTGTATCTATGTAATGGAGTCATTTCGAATTGGACGATATATGTATGATATCAAGCACAGTTTTAAAATCTCAGAAAATTATAAGAAACACAATGAGAAATAGAGAGAGGGAATGATGTAGGAGCGGGGTTTAAAAATCTGAGAAGAGCAGAGAGAAACACAATGAGAAAAGGAGAGAGGGGATGACGTAGGAGAGCAAGTGTTGGCAGTGGTCGCGCAATCATGCATTCAAGTACAGTATGCTATAAAATAATCGATTACGCTATCAATGCTGTTGCTTCCCTGTCACCATTGTCTTTCATCAACGTCAGATCACATGCCCTTACTGAGAAAGTGAGAAGCAAATTGTGACTTAATAGAGCATTAATTTGGAAATGATTGATGTAAACTTAATTATATTAAAATCGCCACAGATGTTTGATGGCATCTAGCACAGGTGTACATTTCACTGAAAAAATTACGCCCACATCTTAACACCTTGCTTTCCAGGTGTCATGTTTCTATGTGTGTGCTGTAATACTAGGTTTTCATTTTCTGTTAAAAGATGTCTAGACCGTTATATAGGGCATAGTGTGCAAGTGTGAGGATAGCATTTATATTACTGATAATATAAATGCACTGTGGAACATTTGGACTTAAAATGGAAAATTTTGATATTCTGAAGGGATTTTATGCTGCTTAGGTTGACAACATTGATCGGAGATCAAAGAAAAAGTTTTTTTTTCATTCTTCCGACCTCGTAATACGATATCGAAGTTGAGAATTGTTTATCGTCAAAACAAACACATGTATCGTAGTTGAATACACGTGTTGCCAATTGTTTACCGTCAAAACAAAACTATAGCTCTTTAGGCATGCCATCTACTGAGACAAAATATTTTTTATTTTCTGTCAGTAAGGTGTTGTCATCTAAATAGCAGAAACAGCAGAAATAGCAGAACTCATGCCTTGCACCCACTAAAAAATTTCATCATCTCCAGGATTAATACAATCCTTAATAAGGGCTATGTTTTCATGGCATCCCCATAGATGTCACTGTATTTTTCAACCTACATCCACGTGGATGTCACTAAAACGCTGCGAGTTAACAGTCACCGGGATCTAGACTTCTCACTTAACTGAAAATTAAAGAAACAGTAGTAAATTATAGTACTTACCGATTATTGTGAAGTAATAGGAAATATTCTGGTACGCTCTATCATGTATACACTATGTGATCAAAAGTATCCTTACACTTGGCTGAAAATGACTTACAAGTTCGTGGCGCCCTCCATCGGTACTGCTGGAATTAAATATGGTATTGGCCCATCCTTACCCTTGATGACAGCTTCCACTCTCGCAGACATACATTCAATCAGGTACTGGAAGGTTTCTTGGGGAATGGCAGCCCATTCTTCATGGAGTGCTGAACTGAGGAGAGGTATCGATGTAGATCGGTGAGGCCTGGCACGAAGTCGGAGTTCCAAAACATCTCAAAGGTATTCTATAGGATTCAAGTCAGGACTCTTTGCAGGTCAGTCCTTTACAGGGATGTTATGGCATTGTAACCACTCCGCCACAGGCCGTGCAGTATGAACAAGTACTCGATCGTGTTGAAAGATGCAATCGCCATCCCCGAATTGCTCTTCAACAGTGGGAAGCAAGAAGGTGCTTAAAACCTCAATGTGGGCCTGCGCTGTGAGAGTGCCACACAAAACAACAATGGGTGAAAGCCCCCTCCAAGAAAAACACGACCACACCATAACACCACCACCTCCGAATTTTCTGTTGACACAACACACGCTGACAGATTACGTTCACCGGGCATTCGCAATACCCACACCCTGCTATCGGATCGACACATTATGTACCGTGATTCGTCACTCCACACAATGTTTTTCCATAGTTCAATCGTCCAAGCGAGGCGTCGTTTGGCATTTACCTGCGTGATGTGTGGCTTATGAGCAGCCGCTTGACCATGAAATCCAAGTTTTCTCACCTCACGCCTAACAGTCACAGTACTTGGAGTGGATCCTGATGCAGTTTGGAATTCCTGTGTGATGGTCTTGATAGATGTCTGTCTATTACACTTTACGACCCTCTTCAACTGTCGGCGGTCTCTGTCAGTCAACAGACGAGGTCGGCCTGTACGCTTTTGTGCTGTACGTGTTCCTTCACGTTTCCACTTCACTATCACATCAGAAACAGTGGACCTAAGGATGTTTAGAAGTGTGGAAATCTCGCGTACAGATTTCTGACGCAAGTGGCACCCAATCACCTGACTACATTCGAAGTCCGTGAGTTCCGCGGAGCGCCTCATTCTGCTTTCTCATGATGTCTAATTACTACTGAGGTCGCTGATAATGAGTACCTAGCAGTAAGTGGCAGTACAATGCACCTAATATGAAAAACGTATATTTTGGGGGTGTCCGGATACTTTTGATCACATAGTGTATGTATTCAAATAATTTAATAGACACTTTAGGTAATTAAATTCGTTTTGAACATGTTATTTTGCAAGTAGAGTGACCGAACTCACTGAGCTGAGAAACTTTTCTACATTTTACATTTCAAATATATATTGCATTGTTAAAGCGACAAGAAATTATCAAATTAACCCAAACCTACGACAATCCTTCTACAAACATTGGTTAAAAAAATATACATAGACCTCTATGGTCGGTCGGTAATATGATAAATTGGTTATTTGTGGATGTACTGCAACACATAATCTATGTAAACCATCCGTGATTTACAAAATTGCCTTTGTCCATCATGTGTCACCATAAACAATACCCTTTGCAAGAGAGAAATCAAAGAGAACGGTTGTATGTATATATATATTTTTTAAACTTACTTAACTTTATTGTCTTTTCTCACAGAGCAGATAATTGATCCAAAGTGGATAATGGGTCGAAGCTTTAGCTGTGGTTGCTATTGAGTTATGGCGTTCGTGATTGGATTATCAGAGCAACCGCCGGTATCAGAGCCACAAGAGACGAACATAGCATCATAGTTTCTAATCTTTGTCATTTTTCTTCCTCTATGAAATCCATTTGTGAAGTTTGTGATGCATTTGACTTGTAAAGAAACACATTTATGTCAATATAGGTCTATATGTAAATGTTAATGGAACAACAGGCCCACGCTCTATGTTACAGCAAACATGGAGATCAGTGGTTTATTCTCTGTTCTTGTTAATAAGGAGTTCCAAAATTAATTATATTGCACTTCGCACTCCGTAAAACATTACATCATTGTCAATATTACATTACCTTGAAATGTCATATATGAATTATCCTCTAAAGAATATAGTATATCACTATCAGTTTTGAAATACTGTACTTTAGAATCTTGTATGGAATTAAATTTATCAATTTTCATTTTTACTTAAGTCTTCTATCAGTTATATTCCATTTCAAATAATTACTGTCGTTTATTTAAATAATATTTTAAGGAAATAAAAAGCCCGAAATGATACTAATTTGAGCTATGATCCAACAACACTTTGAGTACAAGTAAAACTTGAAATAACTTCAAAGAGGGTTTATGCATTGATAAAATAATAAAATATATCACATTTCCATTATTTATTTATTTATTTATTTATTTATTCATTTATAAACACAACAGGCAGGTGCACACAGTGTTTAAATATAACAGTTTTATAGTGTCTTATAGGAGTATTGTACATAGACAGAACATATTCCGCAGATTGGTGACTTCAGTATTATATTGGCCCTTGCCTTTTTTTGTAACAGAAGATACTTGTATTTTTAGTTCTAGTTCTAACTGAAAGAAAAAATAAAATGAAATAAAATCTTTCAGTTTATCGTTCCACGATTATGCCTTTTTTGGCTAAGAGAGACGATGATTAAAGCAAATAAATGATGACGAAAGAATTGGTGGAATGAGAAAGTGGGAGGAAACGAGAGTACCGAAAAACCCATAGACACGATGTTGTCCACCACAAACTTACTTAGCCGAGGAACGAACCAGGGACCCCACGGACCAAAGATAAGCGCTCTATCGCTGGGCCACCGTGCTCCTTTGTAACTGAAAGAATACGAAAGTTTAATGTTGATATAAAGTTTGAACATTCGAATTTATTTTGAACTATCCTTTCTTTGAAGGTATGAAAGGTCGGCAATGTTACGTCTTTTTCTAATGAGTAAATATCAAAATTGTCTACCAGTGTGCAATAGTTTTTAAGTGAGACATAAATTCAAATTACTTTGTATATCAAATACCCAAGAAATTCTGATTGAGCCTTTTCAATTTGTTGCCGATATATTTGTTTGAACGAGTTTCAAATTACCACAGCATATTCCAACTTGTAGCGTACATATGAGTAATTCATTTTCAAGATTGTTGTAATATTGCTGAAGTTCTTACCACTTCTAATTATTAAGCTTAATCAATGAAAAGCATCATGAGTAACATTTTTTCGATGTGATTATTACACGTTAATTTCGGGTCAAATGTAACACCTAGATATTTAGTTGTATTAGGTCTACTTATAGAAATATTACTAAATTTATAATCATTTTAAGGGTACTTTTGTTTTTGCTGAACGATAATACATTACAATTGTTTATGTTTACTCCAAGTTTATCGATTAAACATCAGTGCGCAATACTCCCTAAATCATGTTGTTAATCAAGACAATCATGCATTTATTTTGTGTTGCATGTTTTATGCGTATATTTTGAGATCATTTGCGAACAATAATTTCTCACTACTGAGTATGTATGAGGGGCCTAAGTAGGAGTCCTGTGGAACTCCTGATAATGCAAAATACTTAAATTCAGAGCAATGTATACTATTTTATCCATATTACTGCATTTTCAAAAAAAAAAAAAAAAAAAACTAATGATATTTTTCCTATGTTTTTCAAATCATTTATTTATATAAATAGCAAACATAAATAAATTATATATTATCCGTGTTGTTGAATAATCTTTTTTGATCTTTCAGTGAGCTCCATAATTCCTCAACCATAGAAGGATATTTCTTTATCGTGGAAAAAATAAGTAATGTGTTAAATTACAGCCTCATTTGTACGTTACATTACACAGGGAGTTTTGAAGAGAACAAAACATGTAGAAAGCTAATTGGACAAAATCAGGTGAGTATGTGGTAACATCTTATCCAAAACCCAATAATATTTTTATCGATAGTTACCGTCTAATAACTCATAGCTCATACCATTGTTTTCCCCCAAGCCACACCTATATATATATACTGAGTATACAGTCCGAGACATAAAGACGATAGCCGATCTTTTACTTCCGTCATCAAAATCTCACTCGTACGCGCTTGCATACACACTTCCTCACAAACACAGGTCTACTATTTTTAAGATAGTACAATGTGCCTAGGGGAATGGAGATCTCTAGAGGACATTCTAAAGTTTGTTGTTTGACTTGTCATCAGTTTCCTCATTAAGCTACTGATCTCATCTACAACCTAGAATCATTTCTGTTTGAAAGTTGACATTAGATATAGTCTATGGAAAAACAGAAATCATACCAGTTAACAAATTTACTCTGTACAAGAACTATGTGAGCGGGTGTTTGCACGCATAGTCATGATAAAGCTTCCAATCACCAGCTGCTGACGATTGCAGAAGCATTTTAGTTCTATTATATCCATCAGAAGAAGAAGAACATTGAGACAGTACTTGTTTTTTATTTTTGAATTTTGAGGAGCTATTCAAAATAAATAAGACTTTAAAACCAAAACAGTGTCAATATACTAAAATATTAAAAAATGCAAAAGAAATCCATTGAAAATAAATAAATAGGAAGTTGAGTAAATAAATTTGATACGCAAACCGAATTTTTGAAAGTCAGGTTATGCTGTGTACTTTAAACCTCTTTAAATTTTGAGTGTGGTTAGTATCAGTGGCTTGAAATGAAAACTAGAGATCCCATTTTAAGATACAATTTGTTGTGACTAAATTGTACAGTGGGTTGCGTGTCACCAGGAGACTTGTACCCACAATGATGAATGACGTTTTACTCATACATGCCAGATGGTAGAGTTTTACTGAAACTCCTCTCCAAAGCGGAGAAGGGATATCATGGAAAAAAGAAAAGGTACTTACAAAGCAAGCGTCCCAAACTCCATGGCAGTCACTGAAGATTTTACAAATGATTGACTTAGAACGTATAATTCGACAAAAGAAACGAATAGTGAATTGTGATGATCCATGCCTCTTTCCCGTGCTTTTTATATGATTCAACCTCCTGACGTATCACGCAGAAAAATCCTAAAAATTGTTTTTTAATAAGTATCTCTGCTGCTGCTATTTTTCTTCTAGGAAGTCCGTGCGTTCGTTTTCTATACGTCACCAGGTGTGTTTATGTTTGGTAAAAGCAATGGGCCGAGAAGTTCACGTAGAGGTCAACTGGCTGTTATGATGTTGCTTTCGATGGGAACGTTTACTAACCTTAACCATATGTTGTTGTCGCTTTCTAGTAACTATTTCTCACCTTCCGGGTACGAAAATACGTACACTGAAAATATATAAACTCTTTATGTATTATTATGTACCAATTTGTTATATGACAATACTTTTCATTTAACTGTAATTCTCGATTGTCTCTAAATTATCTTATTTGTACTGCACTCATCGCACGATTTACAAAAACTTTCTTAATGACCCCAATAGTTTCCGATGTGCCTCTTCATGGTCAAGTAGTTAATGCACATGCCTTCTATGTGCAGCCTTGGATTTGATTCCCAGTGTCGGTAATTGTCACAAATACATACGTAAGTAGTGATTCGGATCTCACTTTAAACAGTTAGGTTCCGTCTCATGTGGCTTCAGTGCTAAATCTAATCAATAAAGCTATTAACTAATAGTCTTACAGAATGAATGTTCCGGAACTGTGTTTCGGAGTCCACATTAAACGGTAGTTACGTCTTATATAGCATCTATGCTGAAAAATGAGGCTAACATTCAACAATGAAGAAAGGTGACGTGGAATTTGATGCGAAGAATCTATTCTATTCAAACGAATATTTAAAAAATAAAAACTATATTCTCTTGGAATATACACTTACTGAATGACACCAACTATGCATCTGTCTATCTTGCTGTAACTTATTATTCATAGATCCCTATAAAAGTTCCCTTTCTCTGACTGCCTGTTACATCGAGCACACAAACTGTTCTTTTATGTTAACTGCTGAAATAACAGCTGAAATTTCAAAAGAAAATAGCTTGTTTGTTCCAATGAATCAACCAAACTATTGGAATCTGAATTTTTCCTCAGGATCTAAATCTGCTCTTATACAAAGAACTAACGATCTGTAAAACTTTTCATCTTTTCCCATACGACTGGAATAATCTATAGAACTTTTATCTCTTAAATAATCCAGGGTTCCTATAACTCTTCACAACATTATCGTTTTCCGATTTGACTCAATGTATTAATGTAATTACGGTGAGGTTCATTTCACTAAATGATGCCCTTCTCATATAATTATGTATAATCAATTCGTTAATCTTTCACTAAGAAAAGATAAAGAATTGCATGTCTTTCATCTGTTTCAATTACTTGCTGATAATTTTCATGCTATTACATCAACATTATCTAGAGCTTAAGTATTTCTTTCTCTCAGTTGCAAAGATCAAAAATTCTGTGTAATTGTTTTGTGTTCCAAATAAGATTTTCTGTGCTCAAGGAGAGACAAACCGAAGTACTGCAATTCTCCTAGTCTCTATCAAAAGCAATAGTTGTTTGCCTTTGTATCACAATGCCTTCGAAATAATAACAGTATCCAATTTCTAAAGTACCAAGTCTACTGTTTGAAACTGAATCCAACATTCTTGTCTTTGATAAGATAGTGATGACCATAATATGGAACAATTATGCAGTAAAGTATTTTATTAGTATTACACCTTACAAGTCTCTCTTTCAGTTTTGAAACAAGTGATCTTATTTTTAACTGACTTCAAATGGAAAGAGGAAGTTTTCAGTTCGATCCGTTTCTCTTTCAAATAATAATTAAAAAAGAATAGGCTAAATCAGTGCACCTATGTAGAAGTTATTCAAAGAGCACGCTTTTGCGGTGGTTTCATACAAATTTAAGTAGAATATAATGATAATCTTTGGAGCTAAACCATAAAACATCTCAACGAGTGCAATGTGAAAATTGTAATTAAGTGACTTTAATACCCATATATTTTCTCACAACTTGGACGTATGTGCTGCAATTTTGATGATTCTTTTTTTATGGGGGGGATGAACTTAGGCCAAATTTAGGAAATATTAAGAGCAAATGCACGAAATTTACTCGTGATGCAAAGGCTGATACATAGGCGATACAAAGACCATAGGCCGAGTGAATATGGGGCCCTGGGGACGGAGCCCCCAGTTAGCCAAAGGCTAGTCTTATATATAGAGCTGAACGTTTGTTTCTCGTTTATACAAATCCACATCGCCATTTCTAGGTAATCGACTAGTTCTATAGGTAAATATCTGGAAAAGACCATAGGCCAATTAGACGTTTTGCGGCAGGCCGAATACTTGCCGTAGATTAAGAATAATTGTACACCCAACCACAAAAATATCTCCCCCCCTAAGTGCTCTAATTCCATTACTTGGGGTCCAGGTCATTTGCAGTTTGTGAGAACGCCTTAACAGATGCAACCCAACTTACAGGTAACTTTTCTCGGCACTAACAGCAGTTGATAGCAGTGAGTCAAGTCTGTATGTAAGTAAAATTGTGAGTAGATGACGCACGAAACATTTCTCTATTCTGAGATCAATCTCTCTGCTTCAGAGCGTGTTGTCCAATGAACATCATATGTTAATCTCAATATTGCTGTGTATGTAATGTATTATTACATTATATACTGTAATTTAAAGAAATAAATACACTGATCACATATGAATTAGAAAATGCTTGAAAGTAGACGAAAATATCAGATCTAGAACAACTGTTGAAAATAAGTTTGTAAATCACTGTGTCCATTGACAGCCCCTCTGCAATTCTCCTTATTCCAACATCTTTCTCTTTCTAGAGAAGAGAAGATCTTGCTTGTCACACTTAGTATGCATTGAAATTAAAATTGAAACAAAAACACTTGAAAAAGGTTCAGCCTGGCCGGGATTCGAACCTACCGAATAGAAGTTCGATGCGTTAGCCACTCACTTACCGCGCCACTTAACCTTCCACCAAAAACTAATACCTAGTTAAAATCGTTTCATGAAAAAATATAAACAAGATACTCAAATATAACAAAAACAAACAAATATAATCAAAATATAAATAAAAATATAAATAAGAAAATATAAGCAACTTGGTGAGTGTCTTAATGATTTTCTTGTTTAACTCAAAAACAAGTTACATAGACGTTCCTCAATTAGGAAAATATCACGAAACGTTCTTCAAGTTGAGGCTACGTCATCGGCAGAGCCGTAACTTGTGGGAGGCAACTGTCCCCCAGAAAACTCCCCGCCATTCGAGGGGTCGATTTTGAGGCAAAATTTCTTACTCCATATACGATACGAACATATAAGTAAAGCATCAAATAGGGTCGATACATTACGTAAACAAAACAGCACACAAAAGGCAGAACAAAAATGAGTCGTGAACTCATTTCAGCTAAAAATGTCTACTCTGAGGGGCTCTAGATATAATATTTATTCGTATGGCTTTGAGATTTATCAATATTGTCCCCTTAATAATTTTGTAATGTATGGAATGGGCCCAGGGAGTAACTAACGGAACCGCAGATCTTGCCGTGCGGGAGGGCCCACAGACTCCGGGGGGGCATAAAGATTAAGAGAAACTTGGAAAGAGGGGGCCCAAGAAATAGAAAAACAGCTTTTTCTAGGGGGTCCAAATAAACTTATTATGCTTGCTCCCAAGAAAAGAATCTAAGTTACGGCGCTGGTCATCAGTTGCAGGGATGTTCCCGATTTACATTACATTTCGTCTTTAAAATAACTTCCAATTTCCAAAGAAGAAAAGACGACAGAAATTATTTTCACATTCTTTGAATCGTATCAACACGTGTAGAAATAAACACTTCTATGTTTATGTTCCATAACTACAAATTTATTTTCTTATATTCATATGAGGAATTTGTGGCAAATTGAGCCGGTGGCACTAGCCGAGTGATCTCGGGCGTTCGGCTTCTGATCGAGGCGCAATCCACTAGGGGTTCGAATTCCTTTGAAGAGCAAAGTCGGAATTTTAACTGTCCTCAGTATTGCTCTGTTCGTGTTTGGAATACGTCGAAAGGACACAAGGTGCTAGTGGCGAACAGTACTTCGGTTGGGTTATTTGTTTTAAAAATATATGAAAGCAGAAAACTCGCATTGCAGCTACTTGGGTTCAAATCTCGTCGTGGTAATTAGTAATTTTTCTGAATGGGAATATAACGTTTATGTAATTGCTATTATAATTATGTTATTCCTTTATTATTATTATTATTATTATTATTATTATTATTATTATTATTATTATTATTATTATTATTACCACAATGGAAAGAAAAAGCAACATAGTCGAAGGTATTCATAGGAACAGAAAGGATATACAGTATGTCAGATGTTTCTTAGGTTTACACATGAACGCAATAATATTATTACGTTTATGGATTTACAGAGAGAATTATCATTTTATGACAACAAGAAATGGAATATAATGATTTGTTAGCTGATAACAGTAATGCATTTTGTTTCGCCCTTCTAAGTAGAAAGGTGAGGTGACATCTTAAATAGGATCATTGTCGTGACTAGCGATCCCTATTGTAAGTTCGATCACTATTTGCAATTTGTGCACAGCTAGGAACAATTCCTTGGAACTAATTTTTGGCTTATACTACAGCAGTAAGGACGTGTTTAGCCCTTATGTGTTCATCAATTCTTGTCCAAACACGTTACTTACCAGAGAGGTACGAAAGAAGATTGATACGATGACGTAATTTTGTGTTGTTGGCATTTCAAATGTGAAGGAGGTCGTCTCAAGTCTTAGACCCAGAGAAATTGAATATTTTTCATGTTAGTATACATCAGAAGTATCAGTTTTGTAGATTATAAAAATTTCCTGAATTGCTACAGCCGAAATCAAACTCGCGTCCCCAACTTTATTAAATTAACATTTCTATCTTATTTTAATGAAAAAAGTGTTTTAAAAATTTTAAAAATAAAATATAAAAATAAAAAACTTTCCTTGGCCCGGGTTTGAACCCACACCAAAGCAATCATAATTTCCAGCACATTACGCTAGTACTTTGAGCCACGAAGACCGCCAGTAACAGATACTTCATTTTTGCTATATGTGTGCTACGTGGCGAGAAATAGATAACTCCAACTTACAAGAACCGCGTATTTAGCTCCTATGAGTAAGGTCGAGCGTGATTTAAAAATATGCTTCTGAACACTGGCCAATTTGTCTACGTTTTAATTTCAAGGCCTCCATTTCCCTTTTTTATTTGTTTCTGTTTACTTACCTGAGATGAGTATCTCTAAGTGAAGAAAGAACTTGAGGCATTTTTGGATATTGATATTTGTAATTGTAATAATAGCAATAGGACGTATACTACTACTTGGCTTTTGGGACACACAGTCTGGGAGTTTTAGAGTAGCTAACTACTGGAAACAGCACATTTTTGAATCACTATAATATATAAGTTATTATATAAAATTTGAATGTAACAATGTGTGCCTAATCATCACGGCCAAATTGCAGTCAAATAAAATGACTTTAGATATATAGTTAGGCCCTAATCCAAACTGTGATGTTATCATATTGCGTTTATTATAAAAATACCCTAAGAAATAGTGGGGATTCGAATATTTGCGAAAAACAATTGAGTATCTTACAAGCCGTTAAACTTACGGAGCAGAAATTCAGTATATTAACACTTTATTGAAAATGAACAAAACGTTCCATAGCATTTTTTAACATTATCCTTTATGGGGAGGGGTGCACTTTCTACATATGGTAAATAGATATGTGGATCACATGCTAAACGATCGATATTAGTTGAGAAACAAGTTGAGAAAGAAGATTCGATTCGAAACCCAGTGGGAGCTCATTTGGTTCTGATTCATGTTAATCCGTACCACATGCCGTAAGCGTCGGTGGACCACCGATGGACAACTAGCGACATTTCATAAATTGGCGGCCCCGAAGCGACGATCCGCGGTGGCCCCTCTTCCGTTTTGAAATTATATGACCATCGGCCCACCAGTGGCAGAAACGCGACAAAACGCCAATGAACCACAAAATTACTCCCCCAAAATATGTTAAATCGCCTATATGTGTGATTTATTTTCATTAAGGTGAATCTAAAAAAAAACAAAAAAGTATCCCGGAGGTGGCTCGAACCACCAACCTTATGATTTACTGGACATGTGTTCTTCCGACTTCGCCATAGAGGCGATGAAGGAAATGTCGCTTGTAAAGGGATAAATCGTTGAGATCTCTTTAATTTGGTCAATCAGAGTTCTTTTTTAACTCTGTACCTGAGATGATAACTGTTTGGGATAAGATAAAATGCGTTCGCCATGTAATTTTATAAGAAAATGGCGCGTATCTATTTATTTTATTTCATAGTTCTCCCATACTCACTTTCTAATGATCGACGACAGTTGCCATCTAAATACATACAATTATCGCACTCAAGATTTTTCACTTCATGATGTTGAGGCAGAGGTTATTCTTGAGGCCCGGAGCTCACATTAGGAACAATTCGTCAGGAAAAAATTATATTTAATAATAACTGCATGCACATGACTGGCGATAGTTCGTGTTGTTCCCTTCGCGATTCTCCGCGACGAATTGAAGGAGCGCGGACCGAAACGAAGTCCTCGCTGCTATGCGCTGGTAACTTCAACACCCCGACTCGAGATATCTGTTGCCCTGCCACCAGTGGGACACTAGCAGCAATCCTTCAACTCGTCGCTATATTGACGATCGACGTTTACCCGCAAGTGAGCCACTACGTGTTCGCGACGTTTACGGCATGGGATAGGTCCATGTCTCATATGGCCTCGCTGCTGAAAGGAACGTTAAACTCAAAATCAACTCAACTCAACTTAACAAAAAATACAGTGCTTCGCATCATATATCCATATATGCTTACCATGCGCTTTATAATAATTGCTGAAGCTTGTTTATTATATGGAGCGCTTAGAGCACAGGGCAATCAACCCATAAAGTTGTGAGAAAAATAGACATAAAATTTGTAATATAAGCTTCTGTATGTTGGTCTACTTACATTGATTTGGGACTTTCAAAGTTCTTCCGTTTTTTTACTGAAAAGTATCTACAATTCAACATAGAAATAATTAGATCATGATAATTTAATTGAAATTCATCGTAATTTTGCCCATGACAAACACTGTACCGTTTTATATTTTAAAGGTCAGATCCATCATTATTGTAACGGAGCGGTGCTTGAGCGATTGACCGTAGAAATTCAAACTCCGTTAAGCTAGAATTTGACAACCTGGTTTTATTACAAGTATAAACTCTTTAGTCGGTAGAAAAGAGAACGTGGATCATGTGTCAGAGTTGATGGCGATGTGTTTTCGTGGGTCAGTGGTTCATGGTATGCAGTGGGTCAGAGTGGGACAAGGTGGGTGGTGGATCATGGGTCAGAGTGGGTCACGATAGGTGGTGGGTCAGTTGGTCGTTGGTCAATTTTTCATTGACCCACACCATCCCTGATCAAATTTGTAAAACCAAACCAAACAAAGAGCAATATTAATACACAAAACGCTCAATATCTTAGCTATTCATGACATAACTATTGCATGATCCAAATAACACTAGTATATCAAACCATCATTTGTCATATTTTACCGAAATACGTTATGACTTTTCTGACAACCTGATACTTTATATGTTGTTAATACGCAAAGTTCATTGATCTCATCACTTATTCACTTATTCTCTTATGATCATCACAACCTTTAGGGTACTTCCCGTAGATATAGAAAGGTGAAATGTAGTATCCAGGCTTGGTGTAGAGTGTAAGTAAACAAATAAAAGGCAACAGGATGACATTTTTCTCCAACAAGTCCCCTTCAATGTACTGTGTTGTTTATTCAACAAAAATACTTGAAAGCCAATCAGAAAATTGATAAAATGTAAAATATGTACCCAAGTCTCGACTTTACAATAATAATAATAATAATAATAATAATAATAATAATAATAATAATAATAATAATAATAATAATAATAATAATGAATAATAAAGGAATAACAGAATTACAAAATCAATTACGTTAACAATACCTTCCAATTAAGAAAAAAATGATTGCCATGACGCAGGACCGTAACTTGTGGGGGGCAGGAGGGCACTGCCCCCTGGGAAGCTCCCCGCCATTCGAGGGGTTCCCATTTTAAGACAAAATTGCCTTACTCAATATACGACACGAAAATAAAATTATAAGTGAAGCATCAAACAGGTTCACTACATTACATAAACAGAACAACACACTAAAGGTAAATAAAACAATAATGAGTCGTGGGCACATTTCAGTAAAAAAAATGTCTACTATTAGGGGCACTAGAAATAATATATATTCGTATATTATTGTCAGATTTGTCAATATTGTCCCCTTAAGTAATTTGTCGTGTACGGAACGGGCCTAGAGGAGTAACTAACGACCCCGCAGACCTTGCTGTGCGGGAGGGCCCACAGGCTCTGGGGGCCCATAAAGAGTAAGTGTTGGGTGGAAAGAGAGGGCCCAAGAATTAGAAAAACGACTTTTTCTAGAGTGCGCAAATACGCGTATTAATGCTTACCCCCTCCCCCAAAAAATCTAAGTTACGGCTCTGCCTAGACGAGATTCGAACCCGTGTCTCTGCCATACGAGTTTCAGAATTTGCCAATCTACCACAAATTCCTGTTACAAAGATAAAACAATAAACTAGTAGTTACAGAAGATAAAAAATAGAACTTTCTTATATTCTACACGTATTGATGCAATTCAAAGAATGCGAAAATAATGTCTGCCGCAGGCACGTAGCCAAAGGTGGGTTCCGGGGTCCGGACCCCCTTCGAGACAAGAAATGAAAAAATTAAGGAAAGATGAAATAAAAGAAACGTGAAAAAGAAGAATCAGCGTTAAAAATATAAAGCTACAGCAAGCGTTTGGTTACTATTTCTTATGAGGAGCTTTGTGTGGGGGAAACAGGGGGGAGTCAAGTTAAAAATGGAAATTATTGTAACGGAGCATTTTAAATTGCATCTAGCTCCATGCTAATCCTATGGACTACAAATGACGATCAGATAGACTCTCAGGTAGAACTTAAGAAATACTAATAATCCCCAATAATATGAGCCTGGCAACAAAGATTCCAGTAACACTTGTTAAAGAAATTTTCAATTTCGCTTCAGGATGTTTTCACTGCCGAAAGAAATCTCGTTGCTATGCTTAATGGCATTAAACAAAGACAAGAAAAAGAAGAAGAAAAGGAAAGAAGAACCGAGTTCGAAAGACCTCGGAAGACTATATCTATTTCAATTTTTTATATCCTTTTACTCGAGATTTCTTCATAGTTTGTTACTAAAATACTTACTAACATATCCTCATTTTATTGTCCTAACAAACCAATATAAGTACGTTGTCAGTACAATAGTTTAGATTGATCCAGCCTCTTATGGGTAACCGCAATATTTCATGTCACCTCCCCCATTAGAAAATCCTGGCTAAACGAACCGAAATATTTTACCAGTAAAATAGTTTAGAATGACCCAGCCCCTGGTGCGATGACCCCCGTTATTACGAAATTCTGGCTACGTGCCTGTCTGCCGGCTTGCATTTTCGCGGATTCCAAGAATTTCAGATATCCTCTGATCTTATTGGCCGATACAGATAGGACATCAAGAGTCATGACATATATATAGCGGAAATTAAGGCCAACTGCTGTCGGCCCTCGTGGCAGAGCGTTCTAGGGCAACATCCTAGTAATGAAAATATTTTTTTGGCGTGGGTTCAAACCTTGCCGAAGGATTTTTTAAATTTTTATAACACTTTTTCCATTAAAATAAGCTTGCAGTTTTATTATACGGATCCATAGTAAAAGTAATAATAATAATAATAATAATAATAATAATAATAATAATAATAATAATAATAATAATAATAATAATAATAATAATAGCAGGAGCAGCAGCAGCAATAGTAGTAGTAGTACTAGTAGTAGTAGGAACGGGTTAGAAACCCCGCAGGGGTTGGCTAGGTTCTGTTCTCTTGCTCAACTTTTTCTGCACATTTTACATGCCCAACTTCAAATAGCTGACTAGGATAGCGCGCGAATACTGAAACTCTTGGGATCGGCGTAAATGTTGCCGGCTCTTCTTCTTTGGAAATTAGAAGTTACGATCAGAAAGAATAGTAGTAACGTAAATCGGGAGCAGTTAAAAACGATGAGGTAGTCTCAACTTGAAGAATGTTTCATGATATTTTCCTCATTGACGAAGGTCTATATAACTTGCTTTTGAGTTAAAGAAGGAAATCTCGAGTAAGTCATTGTGACACTCATAAGGAACGTCTTCTCATACCAGCATTAGTATTTTGTATAGTCTTACATGCAACGATTTTAACTAGTTAAAACTTTAGATAAAAGATGAAGTGACGCGGTAGGTAAGTGGTTAGCGCATTGAAATTCTGTTCGGCTTACCAAGGTTCGAATCCCGGCCAGGTTGAAACTTTTTCAAATGTTTCAGTTTCAATTTCAATTTCAATACATACTCTGTGTGACAAGAAAGATCTTCTCTCCTCCAGAAAGAAAATGATGTTGGAATGAGAAGAATTGAAGAAGGTCTCTCAATGGAGGCAATCATTTACAAAATTATTTCCAGTAGTTGTTCTAGATTTGACATTTTCAGCTACTTTCAAGCATTTCCTGATAAATGCTTGATCAGTTTTTTTTATTTCTCTAAACATACAGTATACAAAGAAACAATACATTACATACACAGCAATATTTAGATTAATATATGGCGTTCTTTGAAAAACACGATCCGAACCATAGAGATTCATCTTAGAATGGAGAACTGTTTTGTTCGTCACGTACTTTACAATTTTACCTGCATAAACAACTGGATCAGGTCTACCAACTGCTGTCAGTACCGAGAAAAGTTACGTGTAAGTTGGGTTGCATCTGTCTAGGCATTGCATTGATACAAAAGAATTTTTTTTCTTTTTTTCTAATAGTTACTTGGAGAGTGTTTATGTAATGTATTTTGATTTTTATCAAAAATTTCATTTACACACTAGTTCCTGGCAACAAGGTCATGGGACTTCTTTTTCGTCTTATTTTGTTCTTATATCGGGTCTTACTTTTGTTCTTGGATCAGTTTTAAGGTTACATTCACAGTTGAAACATCACAAAATTTACATGAATATAGTAATTTTTAATTTTTTAATCACTCATGTCCATTAGAACATGATAGTACGGTTGCGGCACAACTTCCTTGTTTGCTGGTTATGATAAAATAAAAACAGCTTGGGAAACACACAGAAATCTCTCGGAGATCACACAGACTTTCCAGATTTTGTTCCGGCAACATGCGGAAATTGAGATGTTTCTGGACGAAGTTGAAAAATTTGTAGTTTTGATGTATAATAAGTCACCGTGTCATAGCACAGTTAATGAGTATAGGAAAGAGCTCTTTACAAAGAAATGACGTTCCACGGAAAGAATACCACCAACAAAAGCAGCTTTATTTCAACATGTCTTGAGGAGTGGGGACAATGTTTGTTGGGGACAATGTTTGGTTAAACAACCTACCTTACCGGGCTTCTGGGGTTGGTCCAGAAATAAAACTGGAGGATGAGAGCGAACATGAATAAATCTTCCTGAAGCAGGCCGTGCATGTAGGGAATTATTCAGTTGTTCTTGTAAACAGTGCAACAATGCTCGTTGCAAGTGTAAAAGTTCACAGATGCCATACATAGTGTTTGCAAGTGTACTGTGAAAATGAAAGTGAATAATGCGAGTCCCCTTCTTTTGTTGAGAGCAGTGATGATGATTTTGACGGCGTTGAGATTGACATTTAATTTGGTTTGTCACATGATTGCATGAGCCGCAGCACGTTACAAGAGCAACAGTTCATAGATGTAATGTACAACGCTCAGATGTAGTGACTGTGAAAATGAAAGTTACCAATTTTAACTTACTACTTGTGTTGACACTAGTGATGATGATTTTGACGAGTTGAGACGGACATTTAGTATGGTTTGTTACATGATATTAGTTTTACCTTTATTTTATTCTCTAATTCTTCTTCCCGTTTTCTTTCTAACGTGTCAGTAGGAGCAAAGGTGTTTTTGAGTCAAAGTGAAAAAAAAATTACAATAATGCAAAATTAAACGAAACACAAATAAATGAAATGTTATAAATAATTCCCTTTATATCTGCAGCTTTCAAAATAAAGGGTATCAAAAGACACACCCTAATGTAGAATTGTGTAATTAAGAAGATTGGGAAATTATTTTTCACAACGTTACTATGTATGATATTGCAATGGTATTTGGCAGAATATTACCAATACTGCAATGTATTTTTCAGGGCACATTAAGTTCACGTGTTTTCACATGGGATCATTCTAGGAGCAAGAAACACTTTTTAAAACAGGTTTTCAGATATATTTCCCAATTTTCCACAAAAGTTCCCTTTTCTCATACCTCACAGGACATGAACAATATTGCAATTGAGAAATTGTATCATTTTAAAGAAAATGACCTACTAGCCATGACATTCGTTAGAATATTAATATATCCAGAAATTTTAGATCTTAATTTTCCCTATTAGAGTAAATTTTCTACTTTCAAACAGGATTAGGAAATATTTTTTCTCATTTCATTATATAGGATCTCCACTATTATTTTGCAAAGAAATTACCATAACTCTTTTGTATTATTTCAGGGTACATAGGGCCGCTCTAGAGGGGCTCAAACTTCCACAAACTATATTTTTTAAAGAAAATTTCCTTATTTCCTCCAAATCTCTCTTTTCTTGTACGTCATACGAACACGCTCCATATTGTATTTAAAAACCTGTTTTATACTGAAGAGAACGACGTATTAACATTGAAATTCGAATGGATAGGGTTGAAGCCGTAGCAACTTAAAATGGATATTCTAAAAAATTGCTCTATTTTTCAATATGACGCTCATTTTCCAATATGGCGGCCCAAAACTTTGGGCTCTATCTCTAGATTTCTGCCGGGTGTATTCCTGAAAGTTTCACCTTTTATTTTTTATTTTTTTTTTCAGAAGTGCACAACTTTTATGTTAACGTCCCTACTATATAAGTATTAATTGTTCCAGAAAACTTTTCGGGCTTCCGATTTACAACTACATTCATTTATCCACTTTTTCCGTTCTCAGA
The DNA here is from genome assembly GCF_964235325.1 of Thermobia domestica. Taxonomy (NCBI): domain Eukaryota; kingdom Metazoa; phylum Arthropoda; class Insecta; order Zygentoma; family Lepismatidae; genus Thermobia; species Thermobia domestica. Next base: position 234,557,704 of record NC_137456.1, read on the forward strand.
CAGTAACTTAAAATAAATATTACCTTATTAAATTACAGACCTAAAGTTTTAAAAGGTTTCCTGGTGTAATTGGGATGTAATTTCAAAATTATCAATTTAAAATTCAATCAAAGACATGTTTCAGTTTTCGTTACGTTCAGATTTATATATTTTCTACCCGTTCTTCTTTTTATATAATATATTTCAAACTTTTTAAGTGCCGAAACTATAGTTATCATTTTTCAGTAACTCTGCTGGTAATTTCCCGGTGCTGATGGAAAAACGTCGATTTTTTACATTTCATTTTGGCTTCTAAACATAGAACAATAGTTACAAGTAACTATAAAATTTTAAAAAATCGTGCAAACAAACAAACAAATATACGTATGAACAAATAATTTGTAATGGTCACACAAGAAACGGAACACTACAAACGTATTTTTGGGTGCTAAATTGATTGCAAAAAAATCGTTTATTTCTTTTCGTTTTTGCTATAATGCCTCTCTGTTTGGATAGATTGACACAGCCATTCTATAAGATTTATGTTTATGCATATCATAGTGTGTAAATCCACTCCAAAATATAAAACGTACCGAAGTAAGTAAACTTATATTACTTGGAATATGAAATCTTTAGTTTACCGTCCCACGTTTGTATGCCTTGTCAATTATAAAAGCAGGATAATTATTGAAAGTTAATGGTTATGGAAGAACTTATGTAACGAGAATATGGAAGGAAAAATGAGAACTATGAAACAAAATAAACAGAACACAATCTCGTTAACCACAAACTCCGGTAGTTTAAGGTGGAATCAGGAACCCCTGTACCAGATTAGAGCGCTCCTCAATTAAGCCACCTTTCCTTCGCAGTCTGTTGAAGCTTATCCTGTGTCAAATCAATGCAGTGGGATTCTTATTAACTTCCCAACGATACTGCATTTTATTATCCTTCCAGCTTCTGGTCTACTTTACAAGTCTCTTCCCAATTAAACGTTTATACACTTTCGCGTATTTCCCATGTGAGCTATCATTCCTACCCCTCGAATATCTCGATCATATTATGGATAGGGTATTCGGTGATCTATACATATTACGAGGTAGCGCATCGTTTGACATTCTTTCACTTCTTTCTTTCACCTTGTTTGACATCCCCCGTCCTTTCGTCTTCTTTGCACTAAGTGTTTTTTTATTACAGAAATTCTTTATTTATACCGAAATAATGTATATATACTGAGCTTGAGAACCACGAGTTATGCTAGATCCTCTGTTTGAATGCACTTTAATTTCTGGTCTCATCATCGTCACCTTCAAAATGACTTTTCTGGAGTAACGTAAGTTTACCTTTCAGCATTCCTCTTTAGATATTTTGGTTTTTTGACTAGACTGATGTGATTGTGGTTGGTTTACAGATATGCATTTATTGTAATTTGTCATGCATTCATTTCATTAAGTAATTCCACTATATTACCTGTTACTTATGTAAATGATAACTCGTATTTAGTATCAAGTAAAGTCTTTGTTGTGTGAAGATTAAGTTTTCAAGTCACTAGGAGTTATTAAGTAAATTTAAATGTATTCTCTAACATGTCTCCTTAAAGGAACATTCTTGCTCTTTGCTCTTTGTTCGATTCCAAACCATTCCACATAAAATAATTCACCTATGTACTTTTTATTGTACGACACACAAGAGTCGATTTTGTCGAAAAGACAGGTTGTAGGAACATATAATTGAGCGGTTAGGGTGAACACAATGATAAGCACCACTTACGGTGAAATTGAGTTATCAGGTGGAATGGTTTGGAATCGAACCACATAACAATATGTAGGTGGTTTAATTTCAGAATTGTATCTGTAGATGGCAGGAAAGTTTGTTTGACATATGGTATTGGATACATGGATTTCATGGAAAGTGTGAGCTTTCTTTTCCAGTTTACTCAAAAGTTACAAAATGTTCGCTCGAGTCGCTCAATTATTTTGAATAGGTACACCAAACCACTCTAATTCACCTAAGCGCTCTAATTCCATTACTTGGAGTCCAGGTCATTTGCAGTTGGCACCGCATTATGGTCGTAATGTAACCGATGGCTCAATGAACACTTTCCCGGTTGCTCTATGGGTTGGCATGGACCAGTTGAGTAGCCAGCAAGGTCCCCGACCTAACTCCGTTGGATTTCTATCTTTGGGGGCACTTTAAAGCTATTGTCTACCAGTGTAAAATTATTGACATTGTCTACCTGAAAAGGAGAATTATTACTATCAGTGAACAAATATCACCAACTATGCTTCGCAGAGTGCTGAGCACAGGGTCACACGGTTAAGGATGTGCATAGAACAGAACGGTGGGCATGCTGAACATGTCATGTGATTGTAATAGTCTCATGTATGTTAGCTCCCTCTTCCTGGTTATTAAAGAATACGTAATGTGAGATGTTACAAAGCTTGTTTTTACTTTATTTTTATCCTTCAATTCGAAACTTAGCACAGCACATTTCACAGCATTTCACATATAACATATCCTAAATCTATTAACAACTTCAAAACAGTTGTAGTTTTTGGAAAAATAACTTTACCATTGGGTTTCACTTCGAACGAGGATGTTGTTTAATATGTCACACGACCATGTTGCCATTTAAAATAAACAAGTTAACTCCAAGATGGCAGTCACCAAGATGGCGGAGGACAACCTTAAACACGTCATAATGTTTCCCCCTTGGTTAATTTTAAAGTGTTTAACAATGATATAATTTCAACTTCCTTGTTCTCACTGCTCAGAACTTCAATAACCTTTAAATTCACGGTAAGCAACCGATGTAATCATGAACATTTTCACCACAAAACACAGTCAAGACTTTAAACAACAGTTTTGTTGATGTCTACATCTTTATGAAGTGAAACAGTTTCTCGATCAAATAACTTGCAGAGGTTTTCGTACTCTTCACATAGAATTGTCGTCACTTGCTTGCGTGTAATTTTGCAGCTTCGTCAATATTTTTGACACGCTGTTTTCAACTTTACTTCAATTTCAGCGTGGTGAGAAACACTACCCTTTTTAATTAACTCTGCAGTAGCAAACCCAAATTTTCCTGCTTGAACTAACTCTGAATTTATTTTGCAAGTTTTCATTTTCCCGACAATAAGGTGAGCATAAGGGTTCCGGCTGGCCTTAGTGACGCACAAGGGAGCGATGAAAATTCCAGTAAGTGACATCACGCTATGCGAGCTTACGGATTTTATGAATAATTTAATTTAGCGTCGTGCACGTATTCAGTAAAATGCAACAAGTTTTAAGTTAAATAATATTGGAAAGCGCTTTTTAGTTATTATTAGCAATAATTCCACTGTTTGGCTTTTATTTGCATTTATCGCAATAAAGGCCGAATTTTGCAAAAAATCGCGATAATATAAACGTGATTTCTGGCTCTGTAACGAAAAGTTTGAGGTTTCCTGAAACATATACGCGCTTTTGTTTTAACGTTTGCACATATCGCATTTGCGAAAATGTTTCGTCTCTACCTATAGTACATAACTGGGAAAGTTATATGATACGAACAGATTGCAATCATAGACAATAATTATTTTACTAACAACTCCCTCCCCTGCACTCGCAAAGATACGCGGGAATCGGCATGTGTTATATATCGTTGAAATGCTCACACCGAGTACACTTTACCTCTATAACATCTCGCTTGAATGGCGCCTGAAGGGTATGTTGCTATTATTTGCAGATACTATCTGAAGATTCGAACAATCACAGTGAAAAGTGCGCGTTGGAATTTAAAACATCATTAAACTCCCGTAACTATCTTTCTGGTTTCATATTATGCCGTGTACACTTATGAGCCATATGTATGACAAATGTCCACTCTCATGAGCAGGGATGGTACCGACACCGAAATTAGTCTCGGTCTCGTCTCTAACTAGACACCAAAATGTGCTTTTTCAAATTCAGACGAGATCGAGATTGAAACTAGGCTCGTCTTGATACACATATGTCCATTCTGTACTTTTGCACTTTTTGTCCGTCGTATTGGATCCGTTATATTGCATTTTGCACTTTTAACACTTTTAACTCCACGACCACGCAAACCTCAACCTATCTACTTTCAGTTCCATAGCAGTGTTTTGCATTTTGTCCATCATCTTTGATCCATTATTTTGAATTTTACACTTTTAGTATTTGATTCATACATAACAACGTCGAATATCTCTATACACCCAATTTCAGATCCATAGCTTGTTTTTTGCAATTTCGATCCGCCATTTTGTGTTTTGGATCCGCCATTTTGATTTGTAAACATTTGATGTCAGATTCGTATTCAACTACTTTCTAAACCTATATATACCATGTTTCGAAACAATTACATCGTAGCTTCCTATTTTGTCCACGTTTTCTGGTGTTTCGGAGTGTGCCTTGTTCTGATCTTCAAATGGTCGCCACGCCCACTACAGGTCCCATCCAAGCGAGATATTTCACATGTGATGTATACTCGGTGTGGCCTTTCCAGCGATATATAATGCATGCAGATCCCCGCGTAACACATCAAGTACTTCCCTAGTAAGCACAGGCGTATTACTACAAACTTTTGTCTTATGTCAGAACCTCTAAACATTCTTGTCTCAGCTTTCAAACTGTCCGGTTTGTAGTCATCCCAGACAATGTCAATTCAGTATACACTGTCCTATTCGCGAAGAACTATGCTGGTAAATCTATCTGCGTACTCATCAAAAGTCTTGGCATCTCCAGGAGGTATAATGTGAACTAAGGCTAGGCCATCTAGTATGGCACATGATGCTGAAGGTTTGTCACTGGGATAGTCACACACATTTCTGAAACACTGAAGAAGATCAGATTTCCTAGATTTTCGAAGGCGACCATAGTCTGACAAAGAATGTGGAAACGACTGGTTAAAAATTTCGTCAAGATCAGAACCTCGCTGCTGACACCCGATAGATAATTTTGAAAAGAAGCAGGCATTATTTATTGCGCTTCTCATCACCAATTAGAATTTACTCTTCGAGTTTTTGTGTTGAACAACTTCACTTGTTTGCTTTGGATCAGTTTCTCAATTGATACTACTTGCTGTTCAAGTATGTTGTTGAAAATTCTTTAAATTGATGCATTCCAAGGTCTCTTATTTCTCTTAAATCCAAAATTTCACTTTGAGAAACAATGACTTTATTATGCACATTTCGCAAGTCTTGGCTGCTGTCTTCAAATGGATTGCTTAAATCTTTAATAGCGTTTTTCAAAGTCTTTACGTGTTTGAAAAATAAAGGAATTTTCATGAGCATTCGTGGCGTTCCTTTCAGGCTGTGTTCGCCTTCTTAAACGCTTCTTCAAATTTTTGTATCAATCTTGCTACTTCAGGACCAGCTACCATCCATCACCTCAAAACATCTGGGTTTTCTGTTAATCCCACTGCACCTACATCCCCTTAACATGAGCATTGCACTGTTCATGCACCTGGTCGAATGCCATTGCAGAAAACAATCTCCCATTAGTATTGGCAGTAAACTTTCCTGCTAAAATCTCCTCATGAATTCTCGGATACATCTCTGGCAGATTATTCCTGTCACGCAAATGCACTGAAAGCCATCTGACTTAATTTTGGTGGTTAAATGAAAAGGATCAAGGAGCCAATCTTGTCAGAGAGTTCACATAAAGCTCTCTGACAAGAAAGTTGGAGCTTCGGAATGATGTCAAAAATTTTAGAAGCGAATCCTCTAGTTCCCATAATTGTACTTCAATATGCGAAATTTGAGATTCCTTCACAATTGTCTTAAACCATTCCTCAAACGGAAGAGGCTCACCTTCCGTACTTGTTCTCTCAAGATAAACAGAGCACATAATGTCACCTGATGTGCATATCTTGCCCTTGTAATATGATGCACTTTGATATAAGACTGAACTCCATCCGAAGATGTTAACCCCGTCTCAGTGATATATTCAACCCATCCACTCCCATCTAAAAGATCACCGAGTACACTCATGATAGTCTTCTCCAGATGTAGGTCTCCGATCATCACAGCATACTTGTCTTCACCAAACTTTTCAGGACATGTCCACTCAATACGTTTTGCAATAGCATTCAGGGTAACATTACAAGTAATACCAGGTGTTTCTCCTTCACTGAGATAATTTACAGCTTCTGCTACTAACGACATTAAATGTCATATCATAGCAGGTGAATGCACAACGTCTGGAAACGTAGGTGGTAATGCGCAATGTGTTAAGTATTTTTTTAACGTCAGCATTAACTCATAAAGTACTCCTAAACTGTGATATTTTGTCCTTACAAACAAGATTGTGAAATTATTTTTCCCGACGTTACTATGTATGATATCGGAATGGCCGATTTCCCCCAAAATGAAAATGACGTATTAGCCATTAAATTCGTTGGAATATTAATTTATCCAGAAATTTTAGATCGCAATTTTCCCTATTAGTGTAAATTTTCTTTCAAACAGGATGAGGGATATATTTTTTCTCATGTCATTATATAGGTATTCCAATGTTATTTGGGAAAGATATTACTGTAACCCTTTTGTATTATTTCAGGGTACATTAGTGTCGTGTACTCTCACCTGGAGCCGCTCTAAAGGGGCTCAAGCTTCCAAAAAGAAAAAATCCTGATTTCCTCCAAATTTCCCTTTCCTTGTACGTCATACCTATTTTTCAAGATGGTGGCCAGTTTCCAATATGGCGGCCAAAAACTTTGGGCCTTACCTCTAGATTTCTTCTGCCGGGTGTAAACAAGTATTCTTGAAAGTTTCAACTTTTTTTCTAGAAGTGCACAATTCTCACATAATTGGCCATGAAGTAACTCCAGGAAAAAAAAATGTTGCTTATTGTAAATTATCTCGATGGTCGTCAAATAGTATGCGAACATCTAGTGCATGAAATTCGTTTTACTAGCAAAGTTTTCAAAGGATTCTGGATTCTAGTATGAATAATTATAGCTAATAACTTAAATGGTAGTGATTCATTATAACAAATCAGTTCGTTATAAATAAAATTTGTTTATATGCAAAGTACACGCTAAAAAGGAAATGTTAATGATAATAAGATAATTAAAGTAAAGATATAAAATGGATAATACTGTAGATAAAATAAAGTAATAATGAAACTACAAAAATGTAAGTTAAGTAAGTAAAGTTGAATAAAATTTATTATTTATAATGCTAGTCATCATTATAAATTCCACGAGTGACAAGAACTTATTTTCAAAGTATATTTTGTTAATAAGGGTTTGGTTATTGCCTATGCTTAACAGCGCTAGTAGTAAAAATTAAGATCTACTCAATTAATTAAATACTCGTATTACTAAATAAAATTAAAACCAGATAAGCTATAATATTAAATAGAAACGAGTGACTTATTAGAATATATCGTTAATATGCCAAATGTAAATAATAGCGAATTAACTATAGCACTGGGGCCGCGGTGGCTCAGTGGTAAAGCGTTCACCTCTGGAGCTTGGGGTCCTGGGTTCGATCCCAGCTCGAGTCAAGTGAAGTTTGTGGTGGACAAACACCGTGTGCGTGGGTTTCCTCGTGAATCTCCCGTTTCCTCCTAACCATTTCATACATTTCTCATCATCACCGTCTCCTTTGGCCTAGCCTGCATAATCGTGGGACGTAAAACGCGGAGATTTTTAACTATAGCACTAAACTGGAATCAACTTACTACTGACTAATTGTTATCTATTACTAATAAATAAACTATAATTGACTAATTGTTATTGACTGCCATTTATTGAACGTTATTAGTCTACGCATGATATAGAGTATAATATTAACAGCACTTCGCTAGCATCTAATAGACGAGCTTCTCACTGTCTGCTACCGTTTTACATTATGACGATCAGTGTTGAAAACGAAAACCGTGGGTTTCCACATCACTTTCGGTTTCCGCAGTGCGAGAAAGATTGAGATGAAAGTTACTATTGGGAAGCTCAAACCCTATTAAAAAAAGAAAGTCAGGCTCGGACAGACCAGGGCAGGAGGGCAGGAATCCCTGCCGGGACCCTCTCTCTCTGAATATTCAAATATATAATAATGAATATTGAGTGAGATGGAAAGTAAGATAAAACGTATATGCTATGTCGAAGTATAGTTACTCGTTGTAGTTTGTTTCGTTCTCAGAGTTCGGTGGCCCCCAGCATTGAATGTAGTCTTGGGGTCTCATTATTGCAATGAAACTAACAGTATTATAAAGCCCTTTTTGGCGCCCTTTGTTTGTGGTTTAGTAAGAATATATTTTAATAATATAAAGAATGGATCCCTTGAATGTTAAATTGAGACTGACTTTTATAAAGTCCTGCTGGAGCCCTCTGTTAGTCGTTTGGCAAGTTATTGCAATATCATAAAGAAACAGATCTCCACCCTGAAGCCCCATTACGACGCATAAATGAAGCTGAGAGCTTAACAAGAAAAGTCACCCCCCATCGCGAAGATTTTACAAGATTCCGTTAAACTTTTCTTCTTCTTCTTCTTCTTCTACTACTACTACTACTACTACTACTACTACTACTACTAATAATAATAATAATAATAATAATAATAATAATAATAATAATAATAATAATAATAATAATAATAATATGGGGCCCTCCAAGTGAGACTCCTGCCGAGGCCCTATACCTCCCAGTCCGAGACTGAAGAAAGCCATATCTCACTATATCTTACCATTTTCGTTCTATGAAGGTCAATATTGTAATCGGAAGTAATTACAATTTTATATCACCTCCGGTTTCAATGAAGAGATGCTAGTTAAAATTATGTTTCCTTAAGACATTGAATCAAATATAAAACACTTCTTGCACTCTGCTACCATTTAGTTCTATGGGGATCTACGTTGAAACTGAAAATGGAAAATTTCTACACTTCCTTTTTGAATAATTCTTTAAATGATAAGATGAAACCCCATTGTTCGGACGCTGAGTCGATTCGAAGAAATTCGTTATCTTTTACCGTTTTTGCTCTCATACAAATGACGCCAGACAATAAGATACTTATGCATAGCATAACTTAGAAATCTTATAATAAACAAAATAATCTCTTTTTTAAATATTCTATGTAACTGCTGTGAGAATATTTGTTGTGTAAAATATAAGCCTTCCAACACCACAGTTCTCTTTATTTATCATACTTCTAATACCTTTAAACTTTACCTTTCTGATTATTGCCACTGTTTAATCATATATTAATTAATAATAATTTCTCTAATGTAAGTACCACTGATACTATATGAGACGTGGAATTCCGCTTAATGTGGGATTCCGCGTACATGAACTAACATCTGGAATTGAATCTGTAGATCTTCCACGCCTAATGAATTAACTCTGTTTGTTTAGCTATGAAAACGCTTCTATCTGCAAAAACAGTTTAAACAAATGTGTTGACATTATTTCTGTAGACAATAAGGCAAAAGCAATACATGTCTTTATTTTAAAAAAATGAAGAAATTAAGAATTTAATTATATGTTTTAAGTTTAGTAGCAAAATACACTTTAATATCTTTAAAGAAGTTCTCTGTGTTTATATCTTACTAATTTCACAATCTACGGCTGAATTATTCCTATATATCAATCGCTGATTTGAGAAACGTCATAAGTCAGCCATACCGAAAATGAGTTTACATACAGCTTCGATTCTTGAAGGGCAGCTACCGTTCGGTTGTGATATGTCAGAAGTCATGCTAATAGTTCGTGCAATATCGAGCTGCAACAAGTGTCCCCAATGTCACAAATCATTGACTTACGGCAATATTGACATTAGTGAGTTTTGACGTTTCTCAAATCAGCGATTCATATAGCAACGAGAGAAGAATAATTTATCGTTAAGTCTTTTACTTTTGTACAATTATTTCTACCAGGTATAAAAGACAAGTAAAATTCACGTAGTCGTAAAAGGTCATTCTTCATTTGATTTTATATTATTATTGCTATTCTCAAAGGCTAATTTTCAATTGTTATTTAAACTGTATTTGTTATGTTATTATAATGTCCAATAAATTTATATAGAACTTAGATTTTGCCAACTCGGAAATCAATAGCCTGCAAAACATAATATTTAGAGGTTTTTTCACAATGTCAAATTTGATCCTGATTGGATAATTAGGTGACTGTTTAAATCTTATAGTGAATAGTGTCTAGTAAATAGCGCGTGCTTTTGGTACGCGGGTTTGATTCTCGATGAAAGAACATTGAATGCATTACGGCGATTCCACTTTAAACTGTAGTCAGATCTCGTATAGCCTCGGTAATGAAAAGAGACTTTAAACTTCAGTAAACAAACAAACAAACGATTCAAAAGTTGAATCTGCTACGTAGATTACTCATAAATCTTCCAGTATGCTACTGGCATAACAGCTAAAAGAAGGGTCTTGTACAATTGCCTAGATATATATTTTAACATAATTTTAGATTTTAGTTTAAGAAGAGTTGAGTTGATTTTAGTTTAGCGTCCCGTTCAGCAGCGAGGCTATATGAGACGTGGACCTACTGAGTAACGTGGAATCCGAACCACATGAGCTCCCTGCCGGAATCGAACCCGTTAGTTTAAGAAGAGATGCTACATATTCAAAAGATACAAATTAAATCAAGTGACTGCATACTATACTTTCCAAATAAGTTGATTAAAGTTTATCTGAATTGATAATTGCCGAAAGGAAATGAGTCCATTTTGTATAGTTTTGAGATATTAAAAGAAAACTCTTTCAATCTCTTCAATGGGCAACTTTCTGTACTCAATTAAGACTGCGTTTACAATGTTGTAAAATCTTCGATTCTGGTCTTTGCTATATAGAAAGCTGTGTATATCTCTAGGGAATCGGAAAATGTTCATAAACGAATTTCATGAGAAATGAGACACATCCTTTCTGCAATCATCAATTCATTTATTTAAATAAGTAATATCAGAGTTCATAGTTAGGAATATGAATAATGGCGAATGGTTGACAATAATTGAAGCTATTACATACTTTGCATCAAGGAAAATATGACGTGGAATCTGCCTTCATTTGAGTTCAATATTAACTAACTAACTAACTCTATGGCCTATAGAAGCTGGATTTTCAATGCCGCGTTCACAAAGGCTCTCCACTGACTTCTATCCTTAGTTAACTAGATAAAGTTTCTACTTTGTATTCCTATTCCTGCGAGATCCATCTTAATACTGTCCTCCCATCTGCGCCTAGGCCTTCCTAATGGTCGTTTTCCGATTGGTCTTCCAGTCAAGACTTTGAAAGCGTTTCTACTTTCTCCCATTCTAGCTACATGATCTGCCCATCTAAGCCTCTTAGACTTAACGACCCTAACAATGTTGGGTAAACCATATAAATTATGTAGTTCCTCGTTATGAAGTTTCCGCCATTCCCCATTCCCGTTCCTCTTGGGTCCGAATATTCGTCTCAGGATCTTGTTCTCAAACAATTTCAGTTTATGTTCTTCCCTCAGAGTAAGTGACCATGTTTCGCAGCCATACAAAACAACAGGCATGATTAGAGTTCGATATTAGTATTGTTTTTTATTATTATTATTATAGTATCCCTGTATTGCCTAAAATTATTCCTGTATTGCGTTTCAGTTATAATACAGGAATAAGCCTGAGGTAGAACTTATTCTTTGGACGCTGAGATCATATCAAAAAGCCATTTCCAGCTATCGCTTACCATTTTTGCTATATGAAGAATAATATTCAAAGTGGAAGTGCAATAGATTTCTACAACTTTCGACTGCATTAGAGGAATGAAAACGGAGATAGATGGATAGACGCTTAATCGATTTCAGAAAACTGCTACTCGCTACTTCTTACTGTTTCCGCTCTATGGAAATCCATATTGAAACAAGAAGCAGTAGTAAATATCTACCACTTCCGGTTTTAGTAAAGATGCAGGTAAAGACGGTTTATTTCTTGAGACACTGCATCGATTTTAAAAGACAATTTTCCAACTTACCGTTTATGTTCTATGGCGCCCAACGATGAAATTGGAAATGGTTAATTTCTTACACTTTCCATTGGAATATAGAATTAATGGATGACATGGAATCTATTTCTGGAACGCTGAGTCGAATTCAAATACCGCTTCTCGATAATTCTTATGTCTTTGCTCTGATACCTATTGACAGATAGACAGAAAGTTGTCGTTCTAGAACAATTGCGACACTATGCATTGCATAGTTTGGAAGTCTACAATAATTTTGTTTTTAAAAAAACGGTAAAATACGGTGAGAAATAGCTTTTAGATAGGAATAACCTTTCCCAAAAAGAGCTTCTATCTCCACATTTATGCTTTTATTTTACTCGGAAGCGATAGATTTAACAATTTCCAATCTCAGTCTTGCATTTCTGTATTGCAAAAATAGTAAAAGATAGCGAGAAATATATTTTCTAGTAGGATCAAAGTCGTAAGAATCGATTCAATCTCTACTTTTCCTCTTCTACTTTTAATATTGGATCCCGATAAAACAAAAATGGCAGAAATTAGAAACAAATCTTAAAGTACCAAGATGGGGGCACGGTGGCTCAGTGGTAGAGCGTTCACCTCCGGTGCTTGGGGTCCCTGGTTCGATCTCAGCTCGCGCCGTGTGGACTTTGTCGTGGACAAACACCGTGGTCGTGGGTTTTCTTGGGGTTCTCCCGTTTCCTCCCACTTTCTTCATTCCACTCATCTCTCATCATCACCGTCTCCTTTAGCCTAACCGGCATAACCGTGGGACGTAAAACTTAAAGATTTCATTTCATTTCATTTCAAACTACCAAGAATAGACTCCGTCTCTATGTTTTATCTAGCTCCCCATAGAACAGATAGAAAGAAATAAAAATGATCGAATTGAAACTGTCGTAATATAGATCCACTAAGAAGAAGACGAAAAATGGTAAGAGGATTTCCAATTATTTTTCCCCTCAAAAAACTGGGGCCTAGGCTCCCTGGCCCTGGGGTAGGTCTGCCATTGCTCTTACTGTCAAAAAATGTGTTCGCCCCTAAAATATATGCCCACCCTAACCTGCAAAATGTACTCATGTCTTCGCCCTCCCTCACAGTAGCCCCCAATATGTATGTCCACCATAGCTCTTAAAATATATTGTCACCTTCTCCTTCAAAATGTGTTCTAGCTTTCAAAATATGTTCTCGCTGTCATCCTGATTTACTAGAGTGAGTGTGAGTGAGAACAGCCTCAAGTGGAAGCATTATGCTTTGTGTTGCAAAATAGCAGGAGTCTGGGAGACCCGCTTGGAGATCCAAGATGTAATAGTTAAAAAAAATGCTTTAATTGTGTTGTAAGATATTATTCCTGTTAGTCATAAGTTGTAAAACTACGGGCATATAAAACGCAAAATAAAAGTATTTTTAAGTTTAGAAAAGTAGTGCGCTAAACAAGAGTGTGAAACGCCTACTCAAAAGTAGTATTGTTTGTAAAAGATTCCGATTTTCCGCAAATGCTTCCTCCACATCCTTCTGGTATCCCACGTTATGTTTCGATTTTTGCGGGCAACGAAAAGAGACCTTCAAAAGTGCTGGAACACGCAGTCTTATTGTCGCCCTGTACCTCTGTCGACGCATGCGTCTATTGCTTTATTCGACGTCGCAATCCACGTGCTACGGGACGCCTCGCAGGAGTCTGCTTTCGGAACAAGTTCCCTGGGCATCGCGACTCAATATAAAGCAAGCGGGATCTCCTATAACCTGACCATCCGCTCCGAGATCGCTTAACAGTGACCACAAGGTTTTCCGCCAAACAGCACGAAGGTGAGTACGGACGGAGAAATATCATATTCTTTGCTAAAGAAGTACGCATTCATTTTTATATCACTTTATTAGCGATTCAATATATTTTTACTCCGCTTTTTCCCCACTTGTTGAGGAGTTAAGCATCTTCAATGAAGCACTAACAGAATACAGTGAATTGCGCGCTTTTGAGAAATCATATGTAAAATGAAGATAACAACGTGAAAGTTAAATGAAAGTAATGAAGAACATTATTTTATGAAATAATTGACTTCTAAATGCGGGAAAACAAAGTTTCTATTGAAAATATATACAAGTAATGTGCACATTGAAAGAGCGTCAATGCAGCGATTTTTCTTTTCGTTCTATTTCTTTGTTTTCGTCTGTTTTTCTAAGAAGAAAAAAACGAACATCGAAGATTTGTTTCCTTGTTTAGACTTTCTCTTTTTCTAATTTAAAAAAAAGTGCAACTTCACACGACCATAAAAGAAAATGAGAACAAACAAATAATTAATATAAATACATGGAAATGAAAACATATACATATCAATGTAGATAAATAACTGTTACTTTTATCTAAGATTATTTCAAAATGATTTACATATTAAGCACTTCTCTCAATACCAAGTATGAAACATAAAGAAGGAGAATACATTTTTAAATAAAAGATACTGATTCTTTTAATGAGCTGTGATATTTGTTCTTTATTATTAGTTAAATTTCACTTAAATCATTTACAGGTAGATTTTGGTTTTGTTGTTTTCTCTTCATACAATTTACAATATTTCTTCATACTAGTTCTTTTTTAATATTTTTTAATAATAACTTTTTTAAAAAACAAATGCATTGAGAATATAATAAACTCCGAACGCAGTTGAGATTTTGTCTCCTCTGAAATAACTGCACAAAAATATGTATAAACTTTGAGACAACTACATCATAATTTTATAAAATACATTTTTTCACTTATTGTGACACTTGCTACTTTCTTTACACTGATGTTTAGTTCACCTGCCGTGTCCAATAATTACTTTTTGATGTTCAATCAGATTGACTCCACGTTGAACTATATAGGTCCATCCTTATATAATATTCAAGCTCCAGTGCTGGAAAACAACATTAGTCGGTAATGAAATGTTGAGTTCCCTCATTGACAAAATGGTTAGTGTTTCGGACTTAGGTAGACAGATTCGGTTTCCTTTCGTGGAGATGCAAGCAGTAAACGTCCTCGGATACAATTACCAAAGTTTTATTCTTAAATTTTATAACTAATGCTACAACTAGTTTCCAACACTATGACTCGGAAAAGTAAGCCAAATATAATTTATAAAATGCCATTTAAGAAATCTTAAAGTTTTTTTTTTAAGGAATCTTCTGCATAGGTCAGAAATTCGAGTGCTCTTCAATTGACGTTATACGATAGGAGCACCAAAGATTTCTTGATTATACAAAAGGACAAGCGTATTTATTAGATTGTATTTAATGGCATTTTATAGCTACTATACCAGTGCTTCCCACATTTTTATATTCACAGCTCCTTTGATGTTCCACGATTTTTCGACAATGCTCCATGTTAGTAAGATAGACACACTCAAGAAATATATTAGTATAACGTTCAAAATGTAAAATACTCATCTATCCGTGGAATAAAACGTTAAAATAAAATTAATTGACTTTCTACTCGAAGATTTATTATTTTTTTCTATTTTAAAATATTAATTCATTTTAAAGCAGTGGTGGGGTAAACGTTTTTCGAATGGGGCCAAAGAAAAAACTTTAGGCAGGCCAATATAATTTATTTGAAATAACAGTGATACTTTTAACAAAATTCTTGTTATATTAGGCCCTATTAATAATTGAAATCTGGTCACTAAGCTAAACATAAAAAGGAAGAACGAAAAAATAATGCAGAATAGTTTTATCTTTAATTTTTCTTCTTTATCTTTGTCAGATTAATCATGTCGTGGGTCGGATAGAACTTTCCAGGGGGTCGTAGTTTCCCCCTCACAGTCTTAATGTCAGTGACGGATCTACCTCGGAGCCTAGCTCCACTAATTTTTTTAGTTACAAAAAATTAAAGTTATTATTTATATATTTTAAAGTTTATAGTAAGCGTTACTTGTTATTCTTTATTGGGAAATTTTTGAAACATTATCTATAGTTTCAGTAGCAATTGTTCTGTTTTGCAATGTGAAAAACAATACTTGAAGTCCACAATGTCAACGTTCAACCTAGCCATAATATCTATCGAGGGAGAGTTAAGTTGGAAGCTTCTGCAGGACAAGTAAAAAATTGTAAACTCATAAGCTGGGTTCTGGCTGGTACCTCCAGTTTTCACTTTCAAGATCCGCCACTAATTAAAGTATAATTCATTTAGTTTGAGATAAATGCTATAGTTAAGTTTAGCTTCGATAACATTTATATTGTTTACGATTTGGTTCACCAAACTTCTTCATTAGGGTATACACTCTGACAATGCTTTTTTTTTTTTTTTTTTTGAAATTATATTTTTTCTCTTGCTAGTGTCACGTTTTTGGAGCCACGTTAAGATTTTAAAATATCACAATACAAAGTTAAATAGGTAAAATGTTGCATAGTAGACTTAATTTCAGAGTTAGCTGAATGATTCTTGGAAGTAATTATTTCATACGAAAGTAATTGTTTCGTGTTGAAAGTAAATATTATTTTCGTGTTTCATTAATCGGCCAATTTTATTATTAAAAGCGTGATTTACCAAATTGAGTAGAATGCAAGATAAAATGTGAATATATGTTATTCTCAATTGAAAAAGTGTTGTCTGTTAAATTACTTTGTAGTCAACAAACAAAAACTGAAAATGAATTAAAGGAAAACTATACTTTATACTTGTTCAAGAGCTGTGTTTATATTCAATAATAATAATAATAATAATAATAATAATAATAATAATAATAATAATAATAATAATCGTTATCATTATGTCATTACTGATCTATGAATTGTCGGAAATTAGAATGTTTTTCCTCTTTGACCTGAAGTAGTATTTATCTATTCTTATGCCGTCAATAAATTGTAGTGTTTCCTTCACTCCTTCTCTTTTCTTCCACCATGAGGGTTTTAAACATATTGTTTCACTGAAACGATGCCCTAACCAGATTTATTATTACCTTTTTAATTATCTGTCTCTATCTTCACTTTTCTCATTCAATATTCCTACCTTTTCCCTTCGACATAGCTAATTTTCTATATTTTTCTGTCAAATCTGCAATAAGAATCAGCCAAGCTATTGTCGATGCTGTAATGGTTAGCGCTCTCGCGATTTTCGTTCACCTGGTCCCGGGTTCGATTTCTTGTGGGAGAGTATTGAACACATTACGGTTGTCCGAATTCCATCTTAAACTTCATGTCCACGTCTTATATAGACTCGGTGATCAAAAAGAGCGCTAAAATTCAACAACGAATCAACCAAATACTGATATACTGCAGTTCATGCGTTATTTGTCAATCATGTTTGTTTCAAATACTAGTACACATATTGAACTGTAGACTACAATGAACCTACTTCATTTGGCGTTGTGGTGTAATTTCATTGCAGTAACATCTCTTAAATATATAAAAACAGCTAAGATTGTATCATATTCATTTACATAAAACGTTTAAAATGTTGGTTCACACTTCAAGCTGAAATTAGTCATTTTATTATTCGTACATTACTACTCATGTGAAAATCTTTAATAAATTTCGGCGACTGAGAGAGATCTGAATGATCTACTTACTGTGGATAAAACTTCCTCGCTCGAAATAAGCCGATCCATTTTATGAAAGTCTTTAACAGATTTTTAATTTAAAGTTTGCGACCAACCAGCCTAATTAACCTAAAATTGCTTGCTTCAGTGTATGTAATCTGGATCTAAACATCACAAATTAAGACAAAATAACTCTCGCTAATTCACCCATCAATAGGTCTCCGAAATTACTAAGTGTGGAACTTTGATATTTTTGTATTAATGTTCTCCTTTCACCCTAGATTGTATGTAAGACGAGAATTTGGGTAATGCGACCCCTGTGAAGAATAAAGGGGCTTTAATAACTTTTAGACGTTCGCCAGATCTCCGAAATCTATTCGGGATACAACCTTGAAATTTTGTATATACAAATGTTTCCTTTACGCTCTAGGCTTTGCAGAAAACGATATATTTTTAAATGCGACCCCTAAAAGAGGTAAGAGGTCTTGAATTATTATTGTTATTTTCGTTTCACCAGATCTTTGAAACTGTTAACGTTGAAATCAAGATCTAAGAATGGAAAGGAAGCCAAATCTATTCCCCGTCCAAGAAGTAGTTATCTTCTAAAACTAATTTTGAGTAATTCATCTCCGAGGCGTACATAGGTTTATTAATGGGTTTTACATTATTATTACAAATTTCTTTTGAAACGTTTAGTATCCAGCCATGAAATTTGTATAGTAATTATATTTTGACATACATAATTTGAATATCTCATACTAGAAGAGGATTTTGCTAAGTATTGACACTGTGGGAAAGACTTAAGGGTGATTATTTGGAAAATTCAATTTGAGGGACATAAATTTTGAGTAACAATTTCCACTACATGGAGAAAATCTTGCGATTTCGGAAGTAAGAAAGCGATTTAAGTTGGTACTAAGTTTGACAAAATACATTTAGACCCCTATAGACGCCTCTTGAAATGTATATATTCCGAATGACGGACATTGACCAAAAATTTGCCTAACGATTTCTTTGGATTGGAATGAATCCACTGTTTCCAGATGTGAAAAAAGGATTTGAATCGATCTTAACGTTGCCAAAAAAAAAAAACAAAAAAAAACGTTACTTTGAAACAATTTAGTGAACACATATAAGCATAATTTTAACAATATCGAAGTTGCGTGGACAAGTATTTTGAAACTAAAATACAAAAATTATGTATACTTACATTTTCAAGTCTTTCAAATATCTTCCATAAATATTTTTTCCGGCGCAAAGAATGGATATTACGCTAGTAGAATATTCATTTGTATATCAGCAATTTTTCTGCAACCTTTTATTTTTGTGCATATTTCTTTCTTGAACGCGATCGATTATAGGAGTGAGAAGTCTTGTAAAAGCAAAAATCCCATGATTTCTATGTAATTTTATGTTACACAATCCTAGAAAGAGAGAGAGAACAAACTAAACATTCAAGACCAACCTTTCAATATTTTCCAGTACCTTCGTTTCAGTCATTATTTCTTTCTAGACACAACAGGCTACATAACCCAATTACACTGCCCGTTACATGTATTAACCAATTATAACACATTCATATATTCATATTATAATACACTTACAGTTTTAGTGCGGTTGCAATATCATTATTGTTCTTTCATCTACAATTATTTCTTATTACATTACAAAGAATTGTCTTGAATTATGTATACAAAGGTCTACGTAGCACAATCTTCAAAGAATTGGAATCAATTTGTAAAGATAAACTTTAGTAAAATGGTGACTTTTTCTTCTTTTCCCCTTTTTACTCCCTCCCCCTCCCATGTTTGTTTGGTAACTTGTGGGCGCACCTTTTTTGCATGTGGTCCCAAGATTGATTACCAGGGAGAGAGTCATTGAACCAACGGTTCGAATTTCTCCTTAAACTGTAGGTCCACATCTCACATAGCCTAAGTGCTTAAAAGAGATGATAAATTCAAACAAACAAAAAGTATTTTCTTCTTTCCTTTTCTTTCTTCTTCACTTCTGTTTTTCTTTTTTCTTTACAAAAAAAAAAAATTCTCACGTAAGTAAGAACAATTTTGTATTAAGAAGTTTTAGAAAATATTTCATAAATGTTTGTATATTTGTGTATATTTCATAAATGAAATGAAATGAAATTTTTAAAATTTTGTCACACGCTCATGTCGGCCAGGCTAAAGGAAACGATGATGATGAGAAATGAATGAAATGGTGGAATGAAGAAAGTGGGAGCAAACGTAAAAACCCCGAGAAAACCCACGCACACAATGATTTTCCACTACAAATCTCACTTGGCGCGAGCTGGGATCGAACCAAGGACCCCATTCACCAATGGTGAACGCTCTACCACTGAGCCACCGCGGCTCCTATTTCATAAATGAATATTCCAAAAATGACCCCATAACATTTCCTTGTTCAATGGTGTTCTCTCAAAATCATAAAGATGATTTGTTGAAGACAGACATGAAAAATAATATTAAATTAAACTATTTTTATAATTTTGCCAAATGTAGTACGTTATTGCCATTATACATCTTTCAGAATCAAAACGTAGAGGGCTAATGGAGTATATGTAAATGATATGTTGTTATATCCAGTGGCAAACTTGACAATCAACTCTGAACACGTTCTTAGTTTAAGATCGTATTTAGTTGTCAAAAATTAAAATTTAATTTTTACGTTTGTTGTACAGAGTCTAAATGGAAATTGACGAAAATTTAGTATTGTCATTAACGATGAGCGTATAAGGAAGCATTGAAAAAAAATCAGGTCAGTAATCAGAGTTGGTAGAATTGGCTGAAAATTTGACTCAGACAAACAGACAGAAAATTACATTTAATAGTGTCTTAGACGAAAGGTACTAATAATAAACCTTAAATTTAACTAATAAAGGCATACTATTGAAAATATTTTAATAATTGTACCGCTTAGAATTTACTCCTTATCCACCACCACAGCAGAAAAAATCGACTTACATGTGCAGCATTTATATCTGTATCATGAAATTACTGTATCTTCAAAAGTAAAAATAAATCGAGATAGAGCTGTGAGTGAGTCAGAGCTTACGGTTCATTACGTAATAATGAACTATATCTAGTGAATCGTGATTTCGTGTTTTCTAGTGAGTCGTGTTGTCTAATGAATGATAATAGTAGTATTCAATTCTATAATTCATTTGATAATAATTTTGCTTAAATGTTATAAACATACACAATTAATTAAGCACAAACAAGAGGCGTTGGCCTTCAATTATAAAACGCCAATTCAGAGGTTCAACTATAGGGGGTCCACCGGGTCGGGATCTCGCCAAATTTCGTAACTGGACTAACATTTGTAGACTTTGTTAACTGCACTTGGTTAACAAAGAAATTATTGATGTATGCTAATGACTTGATTTTATGCCTCAACTGTACTCTTTCCTTCCTTTAAAAATAATTTAATTCTATCATTTTCTCTAAAAATATAGGTGTCAGTAATTAACAATTACTTATCGTCTTTTCGGTTGCAGAATAGGACAAATTCTAGATTTCATAGACGTATTGGATCTCCCCCTCAAAATACTTTGGACTCCTCCCAAATTATTCTGGGTGCGCACCTGCATCAATATAATTATTGCATAATGATAATCAACATTATAAAATGAAGTTATTTGGATTCACACTTGTATGCTACTAAGTTACAGGAATTTTTAGTATGTCTGTTTATTAATGTATACCATATGTTGCGGTAAAGAAGTAAGTATTTAATACGAATTCACTGCTCTAATATACAAGGTGTCATTCTTCCAAAAGATCCGTTCTCAATATCTCGAATTCGTACACATTGGTTGCTCCTTCTCCTAATGCCGGGTTCTGTAATCTTTTCTGAAGGTGAGATACTGTGGTGAAAAGCATCCTACACTGAGTGTTGATCGTGTGTGACAAATTAAGTTTCAGTCAACTACACTCGATTTAAACTCTGGTTAGTCAGTAATGATTTCAGATTTCCCAGGGGAGACTCAATATATGGAAGATAAAAGCAGTACTGCGAAAACAGTGTTATGTTTAGCACGATTAGCTATATGTCCCAGGGAGATTTTACAGCTTCGAGGAGAAAAATTTCCCTAGGGCCATCCCTAAAATTATCACTATTGATAATGCTTCGGAGCCCACGTTAAGAGAAGCTTTTGTTCGTCGTAACTTTTGTGTTTCATAAGAAAGCAAAACAGAAAAACGTAATAATAATTATAACTGTGGATGTTATCGAAAATCAGAAGTAAGTACTCCAAAATCTAGGAAACTTACTTCCGTTAATATTTGATAAGAATTCCTAAGAAACTACGTTTTAAACACTTTAGTTCTTATCTTAGAAATAGTGCCGAGATTTCTAAATTCTGCACATGATGCTAATTTTAAGATTATGGGTTATAAGAATTTCATAGTTTTATACATGAATCGAAATCGGCACAACTGAGGCCATAACATGAAATGAACACTACTTACAAATCTTTCAATTTAACATCCCTCGATTATACCCTTAAGGCTAAGGGAGACGGATGATTAAGGCAGGTGAATGATGATGGAAGAATTATTAGAATTAAATGTGGGAGGAAATGAGAGTGCACTGGCAAAAACCCATGTAGACCTATAGGATGTTGTCCACCTCAAACTTATTTGTTCGGGATCGAACCAGGGACCCCACGCACCAGAGATAATCGCTCTACCACTGAGCCACTGTACCCCCGAACAAAATATTCTTATCACATACTTACAATGCGTTCTTATCACACAGAGTAAGTTTACTTATAAAAACACTCGTATATAATACACGCATGGGGGAATTTCCTTTAATGAAAAATTTCTTGGGCCAAGAGTACTAATAATTCCTAGTGACGCGTTCCTTAGGGTCACATGACCTCTTGTCCCCATGTAGCGGTGACTATGGTGATAAGATAATGGGTTAAGATGGTTAAATCAGTTTTCTATTTGTCTACAATGTTCTACCAGAAGCTCATTTATCTAATGTAGTTAAGCAGGGTCACTATCTAGAGTAGGCCTTTCTAGCTGAATGCTCTGTGGCATGGCAGTTTGCTTCTCACCGCTTTTATTTTATTTATTTATTTATTTATTTATTTATTTATTTTAAGAAAAGAGGTCGGCAGGTAAACTAACGTTTAGAATAGGTAGTGGTGATAGGCAAATAAACAAACAAACAAATAAAAGCATAGTTATAGCGTAGTTTATTGCTCTACAGGTATATCATTTCCCAATCCATGACTACGCATACACTGCTAACACTAATGGGCTCCTGCGTCGTCCCCTCCCTGCTTTTCTCAGATCTCAAAACCTCGCTCCTACGACATATATTGGCGAGTTGGGAATTACTGACTGGTAAGGTATGATGATGGAGTCTTTTTCCATGTAGTTCTTCAAAGCATAAGAACATGATATTTGGGGACTGGAGTATCGGTTTGATTTGATTTAATTTAGTTTAACGTCGCTTTCAGCAACTAGGGTATATGAGACGTGAACCTACAGCTTAACGTGGGATTCGAACCACATGGGCTCCACCGGGAATAGAATCCTGATCTCCCAAGCGCCAAATATGCCTACGTTAGTCGCTTAGGCACAAGGGAGCTTGAATGGAGTAACAAGATAGATTAATAGATTACCACATGTCTTTCTAAGAACTCAGCATTTATTTATTCTTTATACAGATATTTACTTGCACAAGTCATTTTTATTCCTCTGATAAAAGACACTTTGCTATTTATAGATACACTAGATATAGATAAAGTTTATCAGATAGTAGCATATTTTAACTCTTTTTCTTTACAACATACCTTTTAGCAGAAGGTCATTACTAAGTATTGATTCGAAGCTGACAGGAACAAAGCACTGTCTATCGATAATAGTTATAATAGTATAATAACACCAAATACATTCTCTAAAGTGATTTGCAACCAAATAATATTTACACGATAACTACAATAATTATACTAGTAATGACTTTCTCGTGGCTGTATGGTTGGCGTACGCGACTTGGTCGCTGTGGACTTGGATTCGATTTCCGGTGTAAGTTCATGCGCTTTGTATCCCACGTTAAGCTATAGGTCCACGTTTCATAGACTAGGTGATGAAAAGGGGAGCTAAATCCCAAAATAAACCAACCAACTACAGTAGTAATTCTTCCGTTTAAAATCGTAGAGTCACAGTATACACCACGTCAAGGAGTTTGGTTTATCATAGTGTGTACAAAGTAAAAATTGAAGTTTCTTTGTTTATATGGCGTAACAATGGAAGTTCCCCAGTTGCCGTCAGCCCGTCAACAACTCTCCGCATTTCTCTCTGCTCACCACTCCGCACGAAAAAACTATAAAGAACTTGAAAAGAACTAAAAATTTTTCAGTTTAACGTAACACAATTGTTCCCTTTCGTTTGAGAGAGATGGATGACTAAGGCAAGTGAATGATGATGGAAAAATTGGTAAAATGACAATGTGGGAGGAAACGGGAGTACTCCGAGAAAACCCACGGACACGATGTTGTCCACTATAGACTTACTTTCTCGGCAATCGAACCAGGGACTCCACGCAACATGAAGTAAGTGCTCTACCACTGAGCTACCTTGCCGTCTACATGAAAAGAAACTGAAGGCACCAGTACAAATTCAAATTGTACACCTCCTTCGGTCTCCTCTCAAAATATAAATTTCCTATTGTTATTCAGTCTCCACTCAAAAACTTTAGAATTATCATAGCAACCGAGTTTTATTATATTTAAGACTTACTGATGATATTTTCTGAATTATTATTGAAACCGGAAGTGAGTATATTTCTTCCACTTCTGGTTTCAGTAGATATACAGGGTGTTAATGAACTATGAGTGTAAGAGGTAATTCCTTACATCAAAATAAGAGAAAAAGTTCAAATGGACCTGTGGGGAAAAGTGCATAGTTTCAGAGCTAGGGCTTTCCAAAGTCGCGAAAAATCTAAATTTCAACAGGTGCTATTTTGAATTCCAGAAACTATGGATGGTGGTTCTTATCAGCGTAAAGGAAGTCACGCATACGCAATCCAAAAATGTATATTTCATTAATTTTCAGTGGGTGTACAGAGTATTCCATACAGGGTGAAATTTCCAGATATGCAACAACCGAATTTTGAGATATGCTCTGACTTTATGATTGGTCCAAAGTAGATAAACGATAAGCCTTGATAACAGTGAACACAGACTCCTTTGGCGCGATGTCGGAAGTGTTGAGGAACTTCAGCAGCACGGTTTCTCGTACTGGGGAAAACGCATGCTGCAATGTTTTCTTTCACGCTTGTAACTGAAGAAAACGTGAAATATACCGTGATGAAATACAACGCATCACACGTAATTCCGAACAGACACACACACACACACACACAAAAAAAAAAAAAACATGAAGCTGCGGTTCCTAACACTTCCGACTTCCCTCCGAAGCATTGGATGTCCATTGTTATCAAGGCTTACCTTCTGCCTACTTTGGACCCTCCTTGAAATCAGAGTATATCTGAAAACTCCATTGAGAGATATCTGAGAATTACACCCTGTAGGGAATATCCTGGATACCTATTGAAAATTTACAAAATATGCATTTTTGGATTGTGTATGCGTGGTTTTCTTTACGGATAAACTGAATAATCCCAATCGGATACAATAAATGTTAGTGGAATATGCAGTGTATCGAGCAATCAAGTAAAATCTGTTTACTGTGTAAAATTCACTCTCCCCTGAGAAGAATTAAACTATGAAAAAGTTACTCTTTTCATATAGTCTGTATTCAATTATTAAAGGTATTCGCTGGCATAATATATGCTTATCATATCGTATCATAACGATTTTCTAGGAACTACATTGCAATATACTGTAAAGAAATCAGTTTTGAATACCTAGACATACGTAAACTACAAGATGAAAAAGTAAACAATAAACTCAGAAATATTGGAGATGAACTGAACAAATTTATATAGTAGCATTTATGTACCTGTAACAAATGAAAAAATGAAATGAAGTCTTTGAGTATTACGTCCCACGGTTATGCCAAAGGAGACGGTGATGACAAGAAATGAATGAAATGGTGGAATGAAGAAAGTGTGAGAACCCCGTGAAAACCCACGAGCACGGAGTTTGTCCACCACCAAGTCCACACGGCGCGAGCTGGGATCCAACCAGGGACCCCAAGCACCGGAGGTGAACGCTCTACCAATGAGCCACCGCGCCCTTCTCTTGGTAGGTTGAATCTACTTTAAGATTTGTTTCTAATTTTCACCATTTTTGTTCTATCGGGATCCAATATTAAACGTAGAAGAGGAAAAGTAGAGATTGAATCGATTCTTATGACTTTGACTCTACTAGAAAATATATTTCTTCTATCCTTTACTATTTTTGCAATAGAGAGCTCCAACACTGAGATTGGAAATTGTTAAATCTATCGCTTCCGGATACAATACAAGCATAAATGTGAACTTTACATTATGTAATTTAGTTTCAAAACTGCAAACGATTTTCCTTTTCGAGTTCAAACTATGACGTTTTGCACGTCTAGGCGTGACAATATCAAAGAGTCTTTGGACCGCGAGTGCTGAATGAACGCCGTTGGTTTGTGAAATATCGTCCGTGTGACATTAAAAATGTACCCTTACGGGTATCGACTCACAGTATGTTCTGACGAGCTTTGCAAGAACACCGCAGAACCGGACTACCGGAATATTGATGAAGTTGCAGAGAGTTAAGCTCATATCAAACTTTTGTCGTTTGTACTCTAAGCAATTGGTAAGGTACCAGATGAGTTATCACCAAACCAACAAGAATTGCCACCTGGAGGTATAGAGTTTTCTGAGTGAAATTAATAACCAGGAAAATTTCCTGCATTATCACTTGTGATGAAAAATGGATCTGCTGCTATAATTGTAAAAGATCGTAAATAGTTGGATCGTAATCTACTTCCAGGATGATTCCGCAACAGTATTGCCAAATTGGGCTACAAGTAGGCGATTTGGCGGTTTTTAAAGTGCCCTCGATACCAATATATCAAATTGGGCGACACGATACATTTTGAGCTACTTTTAATTATTTGCAAGCTATAACTTCAGAACAAGCGATTTAAAAAAAAAAACATGTATACAATCACAAATCATTATTAGTTTTATACTATGCAATATAAGGTTTTTGCTTGCTGAATGGTCTAGTCACAGTGAACAATAGTTGTACTCCGATTAACATGTTCGATACTAGTTTAATTTTTTAGTACATTTTAATCTTCAAATCTGACAATAGTAGACTTTTTGTGTTCGAGCTGTTTCAGTATCGATGATCGTGTTGCTGTCTCAGTTAATGCCTAGGGCTATTAGTTCAAAGGAACGATGTGAACGTAAACATTGCAATTTAATTGTTTACTGTTTCACCCATATTAGTAAATGGAGTAAAAAGTTTAATAAATCTTCCAAAATTCATGGCTCGCAGATAAAGATTTTAACGAGTAAATTACAGAAGTGAAGAATGTCAGTGAAAAAGCGCGCTATTAATTTTATAAAGTATTTAGCTATAATAAGCAATAAATACAGTTACTAACAATTTTCAACATAAAAGATTGGTTCTTTGGATAAAAGATTGTAACGTAAAGATATATTGAAAGTGCATAATAACAATAAACAGCAAATTCTGAACAGCTAGTTATAACAGAAAAACTTCTTCTAATAATTTTCCAGTAGGTAATGTACCTAAAATGGAAGCCACATTTCTTCGCTGAACTGCTATGCTGATACGTTGTATCAGAAAAGTAGTAGCCCGCTTGTCATCAGTAAGGTGTGCAATACGTTGGCCTATTTCTTTGATGAAATTGAGCCCTTCTAGGCCCCAAATACCGCTCGATTCAATGGCTACGGGCACGAACATGTATCTATTATATATCTCGAGTAGATCTTTATATTTTCTTCTTTTCTCGCATTCTGTGCGGGATGCAATAGCTCCTTCTCGAGATGAAGAAAGAGTGAGATTAGATGACACGAAAGTATCAGAGCAGGTGGAATCCCAGAGAAGAATCCTTCCCCTCTTCCATGGTACCAGCGTCATGCCATCTGGTCTTTTGCCATCAGATCTGTTACACCCCACAGGTTCACGAACAGATGGAACTTCCGCCGATGTGAGTGCTCTCCAGATAATGTCATTCACGTTCGAATGCCTCACATGTCTTTCGGAGCTGTTTATACAAGACAGACCGTGTAGAACATTCTGCTTGACTGATACACCACATTTAGAGCAGTTGTGTGATTCACAGATGTCTACTCTTAGGCGAAGTGCAACTGCAATACAAAAACCTTCGTTTGGAAGGTGCAGTCTTAGGGTGTGTGAAGGTAATGCCTGTAACCAAGCACCTGAAATTGGTAATGAGGAGGCGAGAAGTCTAGCCTTATCCTCTTGACTGTCTGCTTCTTGTAATTTTATAAAGTGTATCTCAGAGCCCACAAAACTGACTTAAACAAGTGTGTGTCAAATTGGAAATCAGAAAGTTCACTCCTTTTATACTATCGTGGTCTGTTCAGATTACAGCACACACTGCCATTCCTACCGCTTATCAAGTACTACGAAATTCTCTCTGACACACCACCGTCAACAGCCTGGCCTGCGATCGCCACCTGACCGTTATCAATTCAAACATCTGCCGTATTTTCAACTCCAAGCATTTCCAATAAATCGATAAAGTCTGTGTATATGTTATTGGTAAAAGTATGTAGTTGCAAAAGGATTCATTTTTGTGTTTGGTCTACAAATAATCCAAATCCGCTACTTTTGGAGCACATCATCGCTACTTTTTAACCTTCACATCTGACAGCACTGTTCCCAACCCACAGAAAGTCTTGTTGCTTGTTTGACGGTTTATGATAGGAATGATCAATTGTATTTCTCTTGATCGAACTGAAACTATCTCTGCGCATCGTCACAGTGCTGAACCCCATGAAATGTACGGCAAACTTGTCGACAAATATACAACTATGTCTTCATATTTACGGGAATGTACGTCTACATGTCGCTCAAATGACGGTGCAGACTGTACATGAGTTATAGAATGAAATTCCTCATCCTCCACTATATTTTTTGATGTCCCTTTGACCTCATTCGAGGTATCTCAAGTAGTTCTTAGCAGAAAATAACTTTCTTGATGACACACAGTGTAATGTGCTGTTGAGGACATCTTCGCATCGCGGGGGCACGGTTGCTCAGCGGTAGAATCTCTGATGTGTGAGGTCCCTAATTCGATCCCCCCTTCGTTATAGAATCCAGTCGTCGGTTTAGCTATGGCTAAACTGTATGGGTAAATAAGACGACTACTTTGAATAACCAGATATTGAAGTTTTATATCTTTTGTTTGAAAGTGACACATCTTAGTCGAACACTTCAATACCATCAACCCAATAAATAGGATGTGCTTTTTATATGAAAAAAAAATGCACGATCGTTGCACAGAATTTAGTTATGGGAGCACTGGAAAAGAGCTATATTGATAGCCGAAAATGAGATAATGGTCCTGATGGAAACGTACTGTCACATAATACTGTCTATTGGAAATATCTGATTTGAGTGGCTATGAATGTTTGATGGTTTGTTAGTTGATTTCAAGTTTAACGTTCTTTTCAGCACCGAGGCTACATGAGAAGTGGATCAACAGGTTTACGTGGTTTTCGAAAAAAAAAAAAACATGAGATGCCACTTGAAATCGGAGCAGAGCCTCGTAAGCCAAAACTGGATATGAAAACCATATAGCTATGACAGTGTTTAAAGCGTATAATAGCAGAGTGTGCCATCAGTCATATCGAAGGTTTACAATGAATAAGTTATCGATTCCACGCAAGAATAAATATGTCATGTTACAGAAATATGTTTTGAACATGGCAACGACTACGAAGTTACAAATTATTGAGTCTTCGTAAAACGGGAAAATGCAAGAAGCAAAAATAATAATATTACTATTAGAAAGGGATAGTTATTCTATATTTATTTTATTTCGACGAAAAAAATAAAATAAAATAAATTTAGCAACTAGAAAAAACGCAAATGAAATAGTTAAAATTATATAGCTACGAGGTGTGATCAAAAATACGGTGAAAAATTTCATCAGGAACAAAGCTTACGTGGAATCTGATTTCATCTGTTTCAAAATACTGTCCTTGGCTAGCAATGCACTTATACCAGCGTTGAAATCATGACTGGAAGCATTTCTGGAAAGCTTCTTTGGGAAGATTGTTCAGCTGCTCTGTCGTGCCCCTCTCAATGTCAGGAATGGAGTCAAATACAGGGCCGGATTTCCCAATAGGCCCGGGCTTATGGGCACAAGCTCCCAGGGGGCGCACAGCCGAGAGAAAAAATCTTAACATATTTTTTGAATTGATTTTAAAAAATCAGGCTAATAAAGCATTCTGATTTTGAAGTTCATTGGAACAAATAATTGTTGGTAAAGTTAAACTATTTTTCAACATTATGCATCAACTTCGTTACAACATTGATCTCAAACACGGGAGAACTGGCTGGTTTTTTTTTTACTTATTTACTTATTTTTTTACTACAGAGTTTTTGTTTTTATTTATTTGCCCAAATGGCTAAATTGAACAAAACCAAAGTTATTCACCAATCTTTTGTTAAGACATTAACGGTAGTTTGTTAAGCCCAGAACCAAGTAAATTCCTCAAAAAACTTGCAATGATAAAATTGCATCGTTGAGTGGTGTTTAAGCAATTTACATATAGGCCTGATATAATTTTTTAATAAAGGTTTTTAGGAAAGTAACTTTAACCTGACTAGGGGGCGGAAAAATTATTGGGCCTAGGGGCGCCAAAATGCTAAATCCGGCCCTGGTCAAATATTTTCCTTTAAGCACGGTTTTAATTTTTGGAAAGATCCAGAAGTTGTGTGATGCTATATATGGAGACCACAGCGAATGTGAACAGACACGAATATATTGTTTTGGCCAAAAACTCACAGATTAAAAGCAATGTGGGGCACGGTGCGTTTTCGTGGGAAGAAGGGAGCCATTTACCCATTTCATAGTCGATTAAAATGCTTTTCACGGCCCCAAACGAGATGTTTAGTTCTTTGGAAAGCTCCTTCCCTTCTTTGAACAAATCAATTTGTGCTACTTTTTGCTCGTTTTCGTCTATGTTTGACGTCGAAGGACTTCTCGATCGTTCCTTGTTTGTTTTCAACCGAGTCCTTTCCTCTTTTGAAGTGCTCATTCCACTTGTAAACAGCCTGCAACGCCACCGCTTCATCACCAGACGCTGATTTTGACATTTTGTGAGCTTCTGTGGCACTTTCTTAAGCTCAGGACAAAACATTGGCGCGTGACAAACACTCTTAACATGTCCTCACTCTTCTTTCTCTGGAAGCCAACTAACGTGTCACAATTCATTCAAACTAGACACTGACTGTTCCAAACGTTTAGGCTACCAGGCTTACTAGTTGAAATGGATACAATATCAGTTGATGGTACTGTGCCACTGCATTCGCCGTACATTTTGATCACATCTTGTAGAAAAGAAAATAGGTAACTAATTGATAGTAATATAAGGTAATAATCATCCTGAAACTTGAGAGAAAATATATTTTCTTTATTTTTCAAATAGGCAAGTGAATATAACGACATCATAGTTTTGATTACTTGTAAGTACTATTAGAAACTACTTGAGAAATAAACAATACGGTGTTATTTTGTTATGAAACACAAGCATTGGTTCATTTCTGTTCTGGCAAGCTTCTCATTGCAGCATCATGGAATATCATTAATACTTCCTCATCACTTGAATTGTAGTAATCTCTTATAAGCAGAAATGTGCACTTATGATCTGTACTTCACGGAGATTCAAGGGGATTGCAATGTCTCATTTACACTGATACTCAGCGCTTACACAACGCCACAAACATCGAACGACCACGATAATCCTACTATGTACGTTCCAACTAACAATCTTCCGTTAGATACGTGCCTCAGTCTGCTGTATGAACAGAGAAGCAAAATTTTCTGTAACACCAAATACATGATAAAGGAGAAGGTTACATGTATTACTACTTTGACGTCTCTTGCTAATTAGGGAATGTCAATTTCCATTCTGATGTTATATTTCAGTTAAGATAAAATTTAAACATAGTTCCATCATATCGAATTTAAATTACCTGCTTCGAAATGACACATACATATGTTTCCGTTGTTTTCAATACCCAAAATATTAAATTATGTATTGCATTTTTCAGAGGAGACTGAATATAGTGATCACTGTGTTGCTGGTCTATAATAAACTTCCCATTTTGTGACAACAATGTTTAAGATACCATAGTACACTGAAATAATACTACACTGTAACTATTTTATAATTGGAGTGAGGAATCATCTATCTTTATATGAAAATGAATATACTATGTTTATGACTTAATAACTCTTGATTCACCCGACCGATCTCGATCAAATTTTCAACATAGATTAAGTTTGAGCCTAGGATGGATTTTATCATTTCATTTTGATGGTGTAACTTGGGGGAGGGGAAGAGAAAGATATTGATTGAGAATGACCGATATTAGTGTCGAATTCATAGTTTTCAGGGTCACTGAGATGAATAGTGACACTTCCGATACAGTTTAAATCCAAATCCAAGCCAGCAATTTGGGGAAGGTGAAGATGCATAATAATAATCGAAATAACCGATGTTAGTGGGGAATTCATAGTTTTTCGAGTTTCTAAGTTGATTGATGACAGTTTTGGTACCCTTTATGTCTCAAATGAAACGTATTCTCCATTTGCGAAGAACAAGCATTCTGCTAGTTAAGTATAAAACAAATAGTATGATAATAATGGGTAAATCTTTTAAATTTAACATGTTTATTTCTTTGATTTTTATTTGTCTGATATACAAAACAACAACGTTGGCTAGATATATTTCTAAGTAGGCTAAGAACAGACCAGAAAGAACAGGCTATTTAAATTTTTTTGATGCACATCCTAAGGAGGGAGGTTAAAAGGGGAAGCTGCAGTATTGGTGCGCCGGGTCTCTGGTTCGAACTCAACTTGTAACGCCAAGCGAATTTTCTGGTTGAAACATCGTGTGCGTGGGGTTTCTCGGAGTTCTCTCGTTTCCTCCGACTTTCTTCATTCCACTAATATCATTTATCTTGTTATCACCTTCTCCTTTAGCCTCGATGCATAAACATGGGACGTTAAACTAAATAATAATAATAATAATAATAATAATAATAATAATAATAATAATAATAATAATAATAATAATAATAATAATAATAATAATAGGGTGAAGTGAGGTAATTCTGTCAGGGTAATTATGGCAAGGTCATATAATTTTCTATACAGTTACTTTTATAGCTAAATTCAGAATAATATGTTTATTTAGCATAATTTCTACAAAAACCAAACAACTCTTTTAAAAACTGCTTTTAGAAGCTTTTTAAAAGAACTGCTTCTATCCGTCACACGGAGATTTCGTAACACTATTTGTCTGTATTAATGTTTGAGCTATTTTTTCAAAACGTTTTTATTAATTCAGGTTTTTTTATAATGCTGCAAAGCACTATAAAAATAATCGCGTTAATTATTACAATAAAATATATGATGGGATGCCGCGGTGGCTTAGTGGTAAAGCGGTGGCTCTGGTGCTTAGGGTCCCGGGTTCGATCCCAGCCCCCACCAAGTGGACTTTGTGGTGAACAATTACCGTATGCGTGAATTTCCTCGGGGTTCTCCCGTTTCCTCCCACTTCCTTCATTCCACCATTTCATTCATTACTCATCATCACCCTTTCCTTTAGCCTAACCGGCATAACCGGGGACGTAAAACTCAAAGATTTCATTTCATTTTCAAAATAAATGATCTACCAGGAGTGATATAATTGTCCCATTTTATTATATTATGGGTAATTATTACAACAAAATTCGGACAGCTCCCTTTTAAAAAGTATATAAAATTTAAAGAAGAAAATGTATCAAAACAATGCTTATTCTACTCAGTTTAAGATCTGCTGAATTTGGATACCTGTGTAACCTCTGTGACATAATTACCTTGAACAACGTGATATTCGACCTGGATGTAGTGAAGTGGATTTTCCTCTCTTACCCTAAATGGAAATGTCCATTTATAGTAGAAGACGGTGAAATGACAGGGAAGATTTAAAAATGAGTTTCTAGGTATAAAGATGAACCTTTCATTACAGATCCGGACTCAGATTTTCACTGAGAAATCGCCAGTAAGTTATGCCTTTAGCAAATATTTTAACATATATTACATAGGCTACTCACATGTTTTAAAATAAATTGAAGCATAAGATTTTTAATGTCATATTTGTGAGTCTTCATAGTTAAATGGTTCTTTATTGTTTCTGTGATATTAAAAAAAAACAGTCATTTTTACTGTGGCGTTTTGTATTCATATTCGTAAGTTTCTTATAAACAGATACAAAAAAAAAAAAACATTAAAAGGACAATTTTAAATGGCTAAAATAGGTTTATGATGTAGTTTCCTAAAGGTCAGTGCAACGTAAATACAACAGAAGCTCAGAGAATTTACAATATTCTCCCAGAGTTAGGGTACAGAGAGAAAAATCCGTTCTCCGGACAGCGGTATATTGTACAAATATACGATATCCTCTTGCTTACTATAGAAATCAGTACGGAGCATACGTTATCCGTATGCTACATAGGCACTTCCCTTAGATGTTACATCATGCTGTTGCAGGATGTCTGACATCTAACAGTTTTCCGTATACCACACACATATACTTATGTTACCTTCGTCGGCTATATGTTATATGTCCATTTGTATGTGAGATCCTGACCGCCTATATTGTTTAATACAGAAAGTACGTATAGATGGAACACTTATACAGAAAGTATTGCGTTTTCAGTTATACGTCTGCTGTACGTT
The DNA here is from genome assembly GCF_964235325.1 of Thermobia domestica. Taxonomy (NCBI): domain Eukaryota; kingdom Metazoa; phylum Arthropoda; class Insecta; order Zygentoma; family Lepismatidae; genus Thermobia; species Thermobia domestica. The sequence goes on from NC_137456.1 coordinate 234,592,064, forward strand.
AAGTCCAAAAACTACAGGAATTACGCATGTAACCTATCTTTTTAAGTACGCCACCTACATTTTTTCCTCAGTGTAATTCTGGCAGTTAAGAGTTCAAAAAAAAAAAAAAAAAAAAAAAAAAGAAATCTGAAATTTCTCTTACAGGTGTTTGAGACTTTTCTTCTTAATTCATGGAAATAATACAGAATTATTATGGTATTTGTCAAAATCAAAACAAAAGATATTATATTGGGATACAGGCGGTTAAAGTTAAGGTTTACGTTTCCTTGGCACAATTGTCCCATGTCACCCTAAAATAATAATACGAAGGGTATCTTGCAGTAATGAAGAAGTTTAGCAAATAAGTAATACGGAAAATAATGCATGATGTACGGAAGAAGGGTTAAAAGGAAAAAATCTGATGAGAATAGGAAACTACAAAAATCTGACCTAAAGAACAATCAAATCACTTCCTATACAATCTCGATAACTGCTGCACTACGCTAGGACAACTCAATAAATACTGCGAGTCAAGTTATACTTGTACCCTCAATCGGACAGGTATATGTGGCGGTGAGAAACTAAAGCTCTGCACTTCCATGACCTCACCACATAGTAAAGATTGTGTAGTGTTCATGCTCTAACCATTTCTTCACTCAGTTTTCTAAGGTATCATTTGATAGATCCTGGGGAACCCTGACCTACATTTTACCGAGGATACGAGATATAATAAATTACGTCTGAATCACAAATCAAATCCGAACACAATCTTGTTGGTAGGCAGACACCTTACCTACTATTGTATCTTGACTCTTAGGAAATAAATGTATGTTACTCAAACTACTTTCCTCGTTCTAATAGTTATCATAGATCAATGTAAGTTTCATTCCGTACATATACCATCTTATAATTCTGAAAGAATTAATTATTTTATCAATAGGATTTGTATTAGACTTTTAGTGAGATCATTTTATTACTGAATTGATCAATCCAATGGTAAACATGCAGTTCAACAATTCAACAATGTACTTTTCTTCATTGCTTTGACTGATTGATTTTGATTAAAAGAGTAATTTTTAAGTTCCCTCGACGCTATACCATACCTACTAAAGGTTGATCTAAACCGCTATTTGTTTTCATTTTTTTAAGTTTAACGTCCCACGATTATGCACCTATGCTAAGAGAGAGGGTAAAGATCATAACTGAAAAAGTGAAATGAAAGAAGGGAGAGAAAACAGGAGAATCCGGACAAAACCCACTTAGTGTTTGTCCACGACAAAGCTTACTTGGCACGGGCTGGGATCGAATCAGGGACTCCACGCACCAAAAATGAGTGAGTGCTCTAGCACAGAGACATAACAACCCCATTACTAGGACCTTATTTGGCTACACGTCTTCCTTGGTAATTGGATTTTCGAAACTATGAAGCCATCCCTTGCTGGCCAAATGGATCAAGCTTCCCTTGTCTGTGATAGAATGCGAGGCTACGATCACAGATATAAGCAGCGTTACCCATTTGGTCATCAAGGGAAGTCTTTAGGTTTCGACAATAAAGTAGCAAAAATATTAACCTGTAGCCAAATAAGAATTAATACTATACACAAATGAAGAAATTTATAGATCTAACAAGGAAATAGATTAAATGTATGAAGACTCACCTATTAGGAACGTCTTAAAGTGCAGTACACCCAAATTGTTGGAATACATAGAGCGAATATATGAAGAAAGTGAAATAAAATAAAACATAGATAAGAAAGAAACAGAAGAGACAAAACCGAGGTAAAGAGCTAGTATTTTTTAGTTTAACGTTCCACGATGATGCACCGAGGCAAAGGAAGATGGTAATGATTAAAAAAAAGGAAAAAGTAGAACCGCGATAAAACTCTTGCACACAGTGTTTGGCAAACACATAGTTTACTTGGCGGCTGTTGGGTTCAAACTAGGGACTCCAGGCTCCATAGGTGAGCACTCTACCACTCAGCCAGTGCGGCTCCATGAAAGAATTTGGTGGAAAGATTTAGACAGTGTCAAGGAAGACAATAAATAGCTTGGGTTGAAGTACTGGAAGAAAATCTTAAACAACGAACAGTGCCGCTCGCAGCAAAGAACCTTAAGGAAATAAAATAAAATGAAATCTTTCAGTTTTATTTTCTATGATTATGGACTTTAGGCTAAGGAAGACGTAGGATTAAGGCAAGTGAATGATGATGTAAGAAATTAATGGAATCAGATTGTGGTAAGGAACGGGAGTATCCAGAGAAAACACATGGACACAATCTTGTCCATCAGAAACTTACTTGGCCGGGAGTCGAACAAGGGACCCCAAACATAAGAGTTATGCCCTCCACCACTGAGGCACCGTGTCCCCAAAGAATTTTAACGGGTCATTATGCTAAACAGGCATAATATTATTTCGACGCCGTACAGGAATTAAAAAAAAATAATTTTGGAAGAAATTACCTTGACATAGTGATCAAAATACCATCACATGTGTAATTCGAGTCGCTTCTCTACGCTACACTCATTGTCTTAACTAAGAAATTAATGAGATACATTTGTTACCTAAGTAAACATGTTAATAGCAGGCCATCTACTAACATGTAAACTGCCTACTACTAATAGCGTATGCTTAACTTAAACACTATTTCCTCCCTGTTACTTAACAGCGCTCCAGATTAAACGTAACTGAGGTTTACGTGATTTATTTACTCCAACGCACCACTGAAAGAAAAAGTTTGAAAATCCAGAAACTTATTTCAGCACTAGTTTCTGACAAAGCATACGTATATGTTAATGGCTAATTGAAGTTTTGGCTGCTTTTGACTCTTAAGCTGCTTACACTTAATTAAGTGCAAAAGGTGAAACTTTAAATGTAAATCCCCATCATACTAGACCAGGAAACTTTCTGCCCTCTGCCTCAAATTTATCATAGAAAATCTTTTGTGTAACCTTGAACAGCTTCATTTTATTGTAATCCATATAGATAACAAAAAGGGGAAAGGTTAGTATTTAATGTTCTCAATTTGTAATTGGAAGGTTCTGTGTACAAGTCCTGTGGGCAGCTAATTGACTGAGGATTTTAATCTATTTTGACAGGCAGTAACGGAATGGTTACTTTTAAAGAAATATTATCACCTCCTATTTATTGTTCTATTATTATTATTGATTGTTGACAGTGACAACGCCAGCTTTAATTTCTTAGGGGCCAGCTGAGGTGCAAATAAATTTTGAGAAGGACAGCTATCTTTCTGTGTACCGAAAATAATAATAAAATATGATGTGATCTACATTACAATAAAGCATTTCTGGAGTCTCGGGGAAGCAGGCAAAGCCTCCAGAGAGGGTATCCGCCCCTTGCTCTCCTCTTGCGTCATCACTGATTGTTAATGACTCAATTACTAATCAGTGGCGGATCCAGGGGGCGATCTGGGCAATTGCCCTCTCCCCCAGAAGAGGAAACTTTCTTATTTTATATATATAAATAAAACCCATTCCAGAGTTTGGAGCTCATAAAAGTAGCTCTAAGTAGCAGCATTACAACCCACAGCCCCCCCCCCCCGTCATCTCTTAGAAGCTTGATAAATACTAGGAGTTGTTCTTTTAAGTTTTTGTAATATTGGTATTGCCCATGTTGTTATTCTATTAATGTTTCTATTTTGCGTAGAAATAGATACATGCATGTCCTCTATTACTGTATATAGTGAAAATTGGGAAGAACGCCTGTTCATAAAACCTCGTGTCCTACACACGTAAAAATCGTCGGATGGCTGTTTTCAATTCGTTGCTGTCAAAACGCTTTCCATCCGACCACTTTTGAAGACAGGGAATAGAAAAAGTTACTGACTAAAAAATTCTGACTATAAAGGGCGTTTAATGCGTTCCCATCCAAAGGTATGCACATGTTTCACAGTTTTGCTTGTTGTATGAGGTCTAGCGTTATCGCGAAGGAGAATGACACCTAATGTAAACGTACAAGATCGCCGTCACATGATTCCAGCCTTCAAACGCGTTACAGCTTCCGCAGTACTATTGAGCATTGGCAGATGTTTATTCAAGGGACTGTAGCCGAACAATCCTAGAAGATGATCAAAGAGTACTTTACGCGTCGAGGATACGACCTTGAACTTCTTTCGGACTAGTGGACTAAGATGTTTCCACTTCATGTGTGTTACTTTCATTTCTGGTATGTAGTGGTAAACAAAACTCGCTGTGGCAATTTTACTATTTTGCCCTCCCGCGTATAACGTAGCATATTCTATGAGGAAATGACCATCCTCTTGACCTGTGATCGAGAAACAACCTGTGATTCAGCTACTACAAGTTTACAAGTTACTTTGTATAAATTACGATGTGATGCATGTTCATAAATGACATTTTTGACTTTTACGTCCCACAGTTATGCCGGCTAGGGTAAAGGAGAAGGTGAAGATGAGAAATGAATGAAATGTTGGAATGAAGAAAGTGGGAGGAAACGGGAGAACCCGGAGGAAACCCACGCTCATGGTGTTTGTCCACCACAAAGTTCACTTGGCGGGAGCAGAGTTTGAACCCGGGACGCATGTTTATGTTCTATGTTTTATTTGATAAGTTCGGTAATTTTCGTGTAAGAAATTAAAAGCATCGATCTTCCGCTATTTTGCGGGGTCACGCAGGCTCAGTGGTAGAGCGATCATCTCTGCTGCGTGGGGTCTCTGGTTGGATCCCAGCTCGCGCCACGAGGACTTTGTGGTGGACAAACACCCGTGCGTCCCGTATGTGCTTTTCTCGGGGTTCTCCCGGTTTCTCCCACTATTTTCATTCCACCATTTCATTCATTTCCCATTATCACTGTCTCCTTTGGCCCACACGGCATAACCGTGGGAGGTAAAACTCAAAGATTTTTTTCGTTATTTTGCAATTACAATTAATATAAATATTTGACATTTTCGGATCGTAAAGTGTATAGATATATAGTTCATAGACATAGATTGTCTAGATAAAGTAAGTTCAACTGGGTGACAAGTAATTAACGCATCGTTCTTTACACACGGTCAACTATCTCTTAATGTATAGATTGTACTATCTCATTGACAACGCTTTGTCAACGAAAAAAGAACTACGCTCCTACCATCAATTGATCAAACACATGTACCAAATAATGCACAGGAACATCTTGGCTTCCAGTGAGGAGAGAGTACATTTTATAGTCAGTGATTGCAAAAATCAGAGTAAAAATAGCAAAATTATTCTTGTTTTCGAATGAAAAGAGGGAATAGTTAATCTAAATTTTGAGTTATTTTGGTGAGGTAATGAGGATACCCTAAGGAAATCACTTCCTTTAGTATCAAATCTATATTCAATGACTGAGAACTGTTGCCTATTAATGCTCAGCCACTCGTGAAGAAAATTAATTGAGAATATAAGACAATTTAAATACTTCACTCTCTAGTATTATGTTCAGTTGTGATGGAATATGAATTTTGTATCGGATCAGATTGAAAAGTGAATTTTGAATGGCTACGAAAGCGAAATCACAATCATGTACATCGACATGAAAGTTATAGTCGCTCGGGACTCATAAATCAACACCACATAATAACATAGACTATTCATCAACTGAGTTTCACCTTTCACCTGAACGAGCAAGAACATTAACAATGCAATGAAATTTAAGCTTGCGATTATGTAATTCGTTACATTCCTTTTAACAAATTTCATTCTTCCATATTTTATTTCTCTCGCTGGTTATATGACCCTTGAGAACAGGTTCTGTGTTCTGATTCCCACAAAGTATTTTTTTTCTTACCACCCACACATTGAACAACACATAGATAGACGAGAATATTTGCTTAGTCACAATCAGGCTTGTGCAATTATTTCTTCCTAGTTATATTATAACCAGGCATACGTATAATTATTTCAATATTATCGATGCTGCACTGACAATAAAGGAATGTTAAATTGAAAAAGGAAAAGAGTAGGAAATGATTTGAGTGGAAACTTCTCAAAGGAAATAAAATGATGCTACATTTAATTGGCTCCAGTGATGGCCCAATCAGCGGCCCGCGAGTATACTTCATCCGGCCTGTGAATCAATATGGAAAGGTGAAGTTCCTTAGAAAGAAAGAATTCCATGCCAAACAAAAAGACAGTAGTTCACCATTACAATATATCTAATTTAAGACTCGACTTTTAACTGTGAAAACATATTTTTTTAACATTTTCGTTTACAAGTCCATCTTCAAGAAAAAGTCGCTGGTAAAGGTCCAATTTTTAGAAAAAAAATGCAGATTTTATACATATTTACTTCCAAATATTCCTAACTCAGTCCCTAACTGGTCTATGTCAAATGTGGGAAACCTGCGGCCTTCAGAGTCATAATCTGCGACCTTCTGGGTCTGTTGTGAAAAACGCTTTAATTATATACGAAATGTAAAATATATGTGACAAATCTAGAATACTTTAAGAACTCACATCACAGACGTGCATGTTAAAGACCAATTAAAGCTCAAAACGATCTATAGAAACTAATATCGCGATGCTGTCTGGACAAAGCAATCTGCGGGAAGTCATTAGGTAAACAAAAAGTAAATGAAAGACAAATTCTCCTACTTTATCTTTTCAATATGTAATATAGGGCACACTACACGAAAGATTGTTGATAAGCTTACTAACTCTAGTCCTCACGAAAACAAGAAGTATAATGGTTCATGAAACGCTTTACACTAAAACTGCAAGTTTGGAAATATGTTTAAACCGGTAGAACATCAATAACCACCTTTTGTTTGTGAGGGTTCTTTATGTGACTTTGTATATACAATATATTTCATATGCATCTTACATAGATGAAACGTTTAATGCTTGAACTCCGTATTCATAATATACACTAATTTTTATAACACTTTTACTTTTTATGAATATCATAAGCAGGAAAAGGCTGATCTTTTTATTCTTGTCTAGATTCACCATTTTATTGCGCTGAAACATCGTTATTTATGGCTATTTGTGGATGAAAGTTCGGAAAACGTCAAACGTTCTGGAATCCCACTAAATCCACATTTTAGAATTCCTTAACTCGTTTTGGAGTCAAGAACCATCCCTTGTGAGAAGATTCCTAGTAAAACTTATGCGCTTCAAAACTCACGTTGAGTTATATACCTACATCTCATTGTGTACTGTTCATACTAATAGAATGGATCTATCTATAGCTATGAATGAATAACAAAATCTCACTAAGACACTAAATATAAAATAGCTTATGCTAGAGTTTATGCAATGCATCATTCCTTTCATCAGACATATTATCTTATAACGTCAGAGAAAGAAAATAACAACTTGTCGAAAATACAATACAAGTTAAGATTAATAAATAGTAATTGATTTTCTTAGATTTTGTTATTCTCATGTCATATGATGAAAATAGATGTTGAAATTCAACCCAAGAAATTTGTCACAAAAAAGCGCTAAATGGGCACTTTACATCTTCTGTATCAGAGTTGATTTGTATTTTTAAGTAAATTGACATAAGAGTAGTGGCCGATCTAGAAGGTAAAATATAGGGGGCTATACCCCCGCCACTGCATGAGAGTGTTTTATTGTGAGATAAACTCTGGTAGATACTGAAAGGATCACGTACTGGAAGTTTCAATTTCGTCCGACAGAGGTATGTCAATCGCAGGAGGATGTTTGCTGCCATCTAACGGTCCGACGTGTAACTTCTACAACTTTTTGCTTCAAAAGTAGAAAATGGGGTATGCATCACTATCATTAAAATCGCCGTTACCCTCTAAAGAGTTAGCAGATTGACTTCATTAGCGAACTCGGTGGAGGCACGGTGGCTCAGTGATAGTGCTCTTACTTTTGGTGCGTGAGGTCCGTGGTCTGATCCACAGTCAAATAAGTTTATAGTGGATAACATCGTATCCGTGGGTTTTCTCGGGGTACTCCTCTTTCCTCCCACATTTTCATTCCACCAATTTTCTGGATAAAACTTTTTTGATGATATAAAATGATGAAATAATTCTGTGATTAAATGGAAAAATTTAACCTTGACATATATATTTTCATTAATGATAAATTTACAAAGGGAGCGCTCCTTCTTCACACGGGAATGATAGGTTTGTGATGTGTAAGTCATAAACCTATTAATTATTTGAGTCATAAAGTATTCGTTGCCTTCCCTCTTCCGATGTACACTTCAAAGAAAGTGTAGTAACATTATTCGTAATGTTGGCTCAATCCCAATCCCACCCCTAATACCTCATGGCGATAGAGGCAGCCGATGCAATTAAACGCCATTGGGGGTGCCACTAATCACATTAGCGACCCCGAAAACTTTGAATTGAGTACTAACATTGTCGTTTACGATTACTTTATATGTTATCCTTTCCCACCCCCATGACGATGAGGAATGAATTTAGACTTAAACGATACTGGTAATGTCACTAATCCTCTCAGCGCCCTCTCAAACTATAAACTGGATGCTAATATTCGTTTTTGGAAGATAGTCGTTTTCGATTATCTTTACATGTCGCCTCTGCCCACTCTCATCCTCACCTCCATATCAATAGAGAATGAATTTGGACATAAATTTCATCTGGTGTGTCACTATTCATCTCAGCGACTCAAGGATCTTAGTACTAATATCGGATGTTTTCAATTATTTTAACACCACTCTTTCCCTTCAAATCACCAGTACCAATAATTATAAATGTAATATCATAAGAATTTTTGGATATTTAACGTTGAATATAATTATGCTAATAATTATAGCATATTATAATTATGCTAAGAACTATATTAATTGATTCAGTAGTTATTGCGTGATGCGGAAACACACAAATTTATATTTGTTTGTTTACATGCAGATTGTTTTAAAACTTTATCTTTTATCCATTATTTTTACATTTGGTATTGATTTTATATTTTATAAATCATTTCAGTTCATTATAACTTTTAGTTTGCTTTTAAGAAAGCAGGTTGAACAATATGAAAATGGAAGGATAGCGTTTAACAGTCATTGACTGACATTTTCCAGTGTCTCTCTTGTAATCCTATGGGACAAATGTTTAGAAGTGTCTTCCAATATATGCTTCATTCTACTATTTTCCGAATTCCTTTAACAATTTATATTGATAATGATACCAGTAATTAATAGTTTATGTCCATAACCACAACATCTTTAAAGAAATAAAATATGAGAAATTGTTTTTACCATCTCCATATCTTAACAAAATCAAATTATGTTATTTGATTTGGAAACTGTTCGAACTAAACTAACGAAAGAGCCCGACACAAAGTACTGTTTAGGAATGTACTTCATAATTTTCATTCTTCGTGCATATTCGGCCATTCGGATTACAATTTGCTAAAGTAATATTTCGTTATGTCTGAATTATCTTAATTTTCACACAAAACTATCAAGTATATATAATCTTTCATATACACCAAACTTCTCCCTTACGGACTTCTGAACTATGCCAGTCTTCCAGAAGTCTTGTACAACGATTATTTTCATCCATCCATCTGTATTCTGACAGGTACCAGGCAAAAATCTGATGGAGTAAGAAACGAATCTTTTTTTTTTTTTTTGATATGGGTTCAGTGTTCCAAGAATAGGTTGCATGTTTTAAATTATCATTGGTCATTTAAAATGTTATAATTGCCGTATCACCGTATAAACTGCAAGAAGATGTTTTAAGAAGTTAAGTTTACCGAAATATGTATATCGGGTGTTCTAAAAATAGCACCCACTACAACAGAGTGTCATTTTTTCAGGTCAAAACAAAGCGGGAATTTACATAAATAAGGATATACTCTGAGGAGCATCCTTCAGCTTCTATGGGGAATCAAAAGTTTCACAACGTGGCAACGTCGCAAGTTAACTTCCAACAATTAGCCTTGCTCTATGAATTTATCAAACAATTACCTCGATTATTACACTAATACACGTGGTGATAGTGTCAACGTATATTGACGTAATCTGGAAAGAATCGATGTAACTATTTGATAGATTGGTAGTTGTATCTTATAGTTCTTTATCCGATACGTTGCCACATAGTGCAATTCGCGTCTCCAGAAGATGACCTAACAGGACCTATGCAATTATATATAATGTGTTTCAAAACAACACCGACAACGTTTTGCAGGTGGATCCTGACACCAAGATAAGACAAAATATATAGACCAACCTGAGTGCACAAATGCTTCCTTTCGGAGTTTTTGTCTGTCGAAAACATGAAAAAATAATCTTTAAAGATCCATAGCTCCAAAACTATGGGACCTACCGTAGTCGGGTCAAGACTTCACTTAGGAACTAATATGAGCGCTATCCAAATATCCATGTTGCAGAATCTTGCACTATTTCCGCAACAATTTTTATGGAGGTGGTTGGTGAGTATTTCAAATTATATGCGCGTAGCCGAACTCCCTCTATAAAAAATGTTGCGTGAGTGCCTTAGGATTCTGAAACATGTATTTTTGGTTAGCGCTCATATTAATTTACAAGTGACGTCTTGACTAGACTACGGTAGGACCACAGTTTTGGAGCTATGGACCTTTAACGTTCTTTTCTTTCATGTTTTCGGAAGCCTATAACTCCGAAAAGAAGCATTTGTGTACCCAGGTTAGTTTATACTTTTTGTCTTATCTTGGTCACAGGAATTACCTCCCAAATGTTGTCGGTATTGTTTTGAAACACCCTGTGTATGTAGAAAGATAGTTAGATATAGATATGTTTCTCTTTCGTGCTTCAGTCCGTCCGGGAGCCAAAGAAAAATCTCAAGAGCTGTCTGATGGATCACCATAAATTTCGAGCAGGATACAGAATGTCAATAAGTAGGAACCGAGTTTGCTGGTAGTAGTGATCCGATTCACCAGAAGTGGTAAAAAAAAAATCGACCGTTTCTGTTTTCACGTTGATTATTATAGAGCAACAACGGTAATAGTTAGGGAGAAGGGATTTCCTGCAATCGATTCAGCGTAGCGGCATTTTCCTTTTTAATATTAATTGTAAAAAAAAAAAAAAAAATATCACGCCATATTAACCAAACTATTTCACTGGTATATATTTTGGCACTTCTAAATTTTACTTGTTTCTTATTTGTTTCAACCAAGATACTTATCTACATGATCTTCCAACTAACCTTATTTAAAATTATACTTAATCGTAATACAATACGATAGAAACATGAACACGGAAAGTTTTCACTAAATATATCACTAAAGGCTGGTACGTATAATATATTTCCTGTTCTTCTGTTCTTTCTTGCTAATATTTGAAATCATAGTAGACAGTATCATATTTTAAGGACGTGATTTTCGCTTTTCGGCCTATAGTTGTATTCAGTGATGCCAAACCGTGGGTAAAATCCCATTTCGTGGAATTTTCTTAAATTAATTATTCGGAATGGGATAAGAGGAACTTTCGTCGAAATTGACAATATATGTGGGATTTTTCACAATATGTATAATCCAGAAAATAAAATTCTCTACGAGCGAGCATAATGAGTCATCAATAAATGTGTCAGCATTGACAATTTTTATTCAGAAGTTTTTTCTTTGTTATCGGCGAAGTCCATGCTGGTAAGGAGTAACTTAATTATGTACCAAGAAAAACAATTATAATCAGATACTTGAATAAAAAAGAAAACAAAACAATAAACGAATGGAAGAAAGAAATTAAAATATCAAACGAGAAACAATTATTTCCACATGAAATGTATGGAGAACAAAATTTTCTAGTATCATTCGAGTTAGTATAAGGTGATGATACAATGGTGTCATGGAGTTACTGCATTTTTGACACCATAACAAAATATTCTTGTACTCGATTAAGGAAAATAGTTATTGACAAACTATTCTATATACGTAGAGATCGACATGTACTGATAATTCACCCTGAAATTGAAAAAAAAAGCACCATTTCTACAAGTTTCATTTCTACATTTTATATTATTATTATTATTATTATTATTACTACTATTATTATTAGTATTATTATTATTATTAATCTTTATTTTAGTGCCGCAAACGCCTTTCGGAAAAAATACAGCACGTCGTATCAGATCATTACATGGCGTTGGAATAATAATACTAATGATGATGATAATAAAAATAATAAATAAGAAAACAGTAAAAAGAGGGGTACTAACAAAAAACCAAAGTAGATAAGTCAGTTGCGCAGAAATAATTCCATGTGAACGCTGTAAAAATTATCAAGTTCTCCATCTACTGTATCTAAAACATCGACAAGCTAAGAACATCAGTCTTAAAATTACATTTTGGTTTAATGTTTCTAAACGTTATAGGTTAAAAACTATCAGTCAGATTGCATAAAATATTCACATTGTTTAATACAGAAGTCTAAAATGAGCTTAAAGAACCTGTCAATCTTCTTAAAATTTCACATTTCCAATTCAGAGGAACGAAAATCGCGCTATTTCTTATGCTATGATTGGGTACTTTAAAATCTATGTTTTTGTAAACAATATTCACTGATATAAATATTATCTAGTATTTTTTATATACATACTCTGTCGAATTTTTTTCTTCTATTCATAAGACTTTCCAGGAGCCCATTTTCATCTTAAAACATAGCAGTCGAATAAAACATTCTTGCACAGATTCTATCTTCTTTGTTAAAGTTTTAGAAATGCTGTTCCAAATTACCGAACCAAATTCTAATTTTGGTCTTACATTTAATTTATATAGAAGTACATAGGTATGTTTTATTTCTTTGAAATGCGGGCCACTGTTTAAATATAAAACCTATTATCCTTCTGGGACCTTGTACAACTATAATAATAATAATAATAATAATAATAATAATAATAATAATAATAATAATAATAATAATAATAATAATAATAATAATAATAATAATAATAATAGTAATAATAATAAAACGTGGGAAATTTAGATGGGATTGTTTGCATCTTTAGATGGGATTTTATAACGTTTCAGATTGGCATCACTGTTCATATTTATTACATCTCTCGTTGTGGCGTTATAACGATACAATTTCTCTCGTATATATTTTCCGCGTCTTTGGCTTCTGAATGAAGCAGCAGTCGACCAGAATGATTTGCTTTATTTGATTTCATAAATGAATCTCTAAATATGCTCATAATGTTCTTGATATATAAATAGTGCAAGCTTATGTACTCTTCATCTCTTAAGTTTCCTGGTTTTAAACCTACATAAGATGAGAATATTCGTTCTTTTGAAAACAAAATTTGAAGTCTTTCAAGAGAGGCTATGAGTAGAGAACTACAGAAGAGTGAAAACAGAAACGTTCATGATTCCATTAATAATAAAAGAGGGAAAATGCCAACGTATGTGAATGATCATCTAGTCATAATCAAAAATGTCAATCTAACATCTTTTCAATTATTTACTTCAAGTCACTTCTGTTTGTACGGTACTTACAGAACTGACGTATGTGAAAGGAAAATAATGTCCTTTTATCTAACCAATTAGGCTCCACGGAAAGTTAAATAAAAAAAAAAGTAGTTTTCAAAATTTATCACCTTTTATTTGGAAGCCACAAAGTAAGATCTTTATTTCCTGATGTCGCATGTTACTAAATAAGTAACTCTTGTTTTAATCAAAGAATATGTAGAAAAAATATACTTTAATATTTTGAAATATTTTTTCATCGGCATAAAGTTATTGAAGGTCAAAATCAAGAATACATATTGCGGTGTTTTTGTTTCGTCCAGGTTATATCAAGCGTATATCTACAACTTAACAGAGATGCAAACTACATGACCTGCTATCTAGATTCGAATTCAAGATATCTCTTGCGAGACAAGCATGCTTTCACCATATATCCCGAATGAGTTCATATACCACAAATTTAATGCTACTAACATGCTAATATATGGCATACAATTAGTACATTTGTTCGGCAGTTACGATAATTTATTTTTGATTGAGTTTGAAACGAATGCTTCACTTTTCTCGACAGCGATGTAGGCACTTCGATCATTTGTAATATCAATTTGTTTCTACAGATGAGATTAAAACGTAAAATAGACACAGGCCCTTCCATCTTTTGATTATTATTATAGCTCTTGACATGGATAAAGTGAGGGGGAACGCGGCCGGACGTCGTTACCCCATTTCAAAAATATCTATGGCGTCACCCACTTACCTGAAAAATTACAATGGGCAAAGGTAGGCAGGGAACAGCGTGATGTTAAGCGTTCCTCTATCTTTTCAGATCCACTTTTACCTCTGGTTCTTGATGTGATAATGGATATTAATATGCTACTCAATCTTACATATGCGAGAAGCATGAAACATGTTCATATTCAGACCTACTTCCAAAGGACGTGGAGCAATGTTTTCATCATTTGTCTTCTTCAAAATCTACTTCAATGTCAATACACTTTTGTCATTTCCTCTGTAATATCTGAACATCTAAAGTGAAAAATGTCTTCTCCTACTTCTGTACCAGTTAGTCAAGGTACGTAAGTCTTTAGTGGCCAGCCTTATGACAAAATATAGAAATAAATAAATTCGAGCAAGTTTCAATACTAAATAAATAAATAGAATATAAAATCAACATAAAAAAGATTTCTCTCTATGTAATGACTTTTACAATATGGAAAAATCAGTATTGAAACTGGAAGAGGAAGATTTCTAATATTTCCGGTCTTAATATAGGGATAAAAAATCCTATTGTATGGATACTGAATCCAAATCATACAGTCGTTTCTCGTGATCTCTTACTATTTTTTTTTTTACCGATATTAGTTCTCAGCTGGACGGACGAATAAAGCCGTTGCAATGAGAAAAATCCATTATCCGGATAGGGGTACATTGTACAAATATACGGGATCCATACGAAAATCTGTGAGAATTATGCATTATCCGTATGCTAGATATGTACTACCCTTTTCCCGCTTAGATGTTAACATCATGTCGCTGCAGCATGTCTGACATCTAACAATCTTCTGTATTTTACATACGTATACGTATATTACATACCTCAGCTATGTACGTCCATCTGTATGTGATATTCTTAACGCGTATAACAGTTCTTTCTTTCGTACGGAAAGTACGTTCGTTCGGAACACTTATACGGAATGTATCATAAAACATCTTTCATAAGGAAAGTACGTATAGATGGAACACTTATACGGAATGTATCATAAAACATCTTTCATAAGGAAAGTACGTATAGATGGAACACTTATACGGAATGTATCATAAAACATCTTTCATAAGGAAAGTACGTATAGATGGAACACTTATACGGAATGTATCATAAAACATCTTTCATAAGGAAAGTACGTATAGATGGAACACTTATACGGAATGTATCATAAAGCATCTTTCATAAGGAAAGTACGTATAGATGGAACACTTATACGGAATGTATCATAAAACATCTTTCATAAGGAAAGTACGTATAGATGGAACACTTATACGGAATGTATCATAAAACATCTTTCATAAGGAAAGTATGTATAGATGGAACACTTATACGGAATGTATCATAAAACATCTTTCATAAGGAAAGCACGTATAGATGGAACACTTATACGGAATGTATCATAAAACATCTTTCATAAGGAAAGTACGTATAGATGGAACACTTATACGGAATGTATCATAAAGCATCTTTCATAAGGAAAGTACGTATAGATGGAACACTTATACGGAATGTATCATAAAACATCTTTCATAAGGAAAGTACGTATAGATGGAACACTTATACGGAAAATACGTATAAAACATACCTTTTCTCTTATACGTTTGCTTCAGAATGTTACATATGGTTGTACGTTAAGTCTAAAAACTACAGGATTACGCATGTAACCTATGTTTTTACATACGCCACATTTTTTCCTCAGTGTGTTTACAAAATGACTTTACGCATAGGCTGAAAGATAAAAAAAAAGAAATGAATGAAAAGAAAATACAATATCGACGGAGATCAAACAAGTTTCGTTTCTATCATCATTTCCTGGACGAAACTTCCATGGTACTACTGTGAATTCAGAAGGAATTGAAACATTGACAAATAATACTTATTTATCTTAAGTCTTACGTATCACTTACAATTTTCAAACACTGTTGAAAATAACGTTCCAATATGTATCATCTTTTAAGTCTTCCAGACGAAAATTGTTGTTGTGTGCTGTGCATAAAACTGTAATATGAAGCCGCTCTACAGAGACGTCTTCAGTTACAGGCAATTCACGGAGAAGTTGCTATCTATGAACTCTCCAGCTACTATTTATAATGTTTATATAAAGCGTACATTCAGAATTCTCAACGGAGGAAGAGAAACGGTCGGTATTCGCTGCTACTTTTTCTTTTGAAAGACCGAAGTTTAAAAAAAAATGCTATACAATGTAATATCTCCATTAGCGTTAGTTATGTTTAAATAAAGCTGGAACAATACATGCACGTTGAAACAAGAAGTTCCGTCTTACAGTAAATTAATTATGGCAAATACTAACAAAACAGAGATTGTTCACTGTTGTATGTTCAACATCATATAAAAATTGTATTCAGTGAAACCTTAAGAGATAAATACAAAATACATATCTGTATTTACATGCTTTTCTGTACCTCTCAATAGCTCAACCGTGTCTCCATATCCTTCAACATTAATTTAACTCATTTTCCGTCATCATACAATGGTGAAATAATTCACAGCCACATAAGAAGGGTGACAACACTATATTTCATTGTTACTTTATATATATATATATATATATAAATTTGTTTACACATATGATCAACTTAAACTAATTCATAATGATCAGAAGCTCTTAACAGATTTAATAGTAAAACAAATACGATCAAGATAAGACGAAATTATGGCAAAATAACAAGAAATGATGGTAAAAGAAAGATATACATCAGAATCAAATTGGGATAGTAAACGTGAAAATGAAAATATATATCTTTCAATGACAATGACAGTTATGATGAGTTAAGTTCTTAAGTGCATATTGTTTAAAATATCTTTGCGTCGTTGGTACTCAGAAACCAAGTAGTTATTTTCTTACTTATATGAGAAAGATCTCCTCTAGTTCTTTACCGGTGGGTAACGTACCCAAAATGGCTGACACGTTCCCACGTTGAACTGCGACACTGATCCGTTGAATAAGGAAAGATTTAGATCCTTTATCTCCCGATATAAGTGAAATACGATATGGTGTTTCAAAAGAACACCGACAACGTTTCGGAGGTGATTCCTGACACCAAGATAACCCATTAGTGCATATGATCCGAAAAATCGGATGTTGTGTTAATTACATTTTAATTCATTATAACTCCACATCCAGAACTTCTGCGAACAAAACATTGTTGCACGATCCTTTAACAGTCGTGAGGGTGTGTTATTGTTCTCGAAAAACTTGTAGCTTGGTTTCTTCAAAGGCGATCATTTTTATTGAAATATCAATAATGTTTCAAGAATATGTCTGTTAAAGAAATGTGAATTCGTTATCAATAAGTAAAACCGTTAACCAAAGAAACCAAGTGTTAATGTTGTATGAAGAATAAAATATTTCCTATATTATAAAAGTGAAAGTGACTGTGACAATTAATCTCTTGAACCGCCCGACCGATCTCAATCAAATTTTCAACGTAGATGCGGTTCTGGTCTCGGAGTGTTTCTAGCTATTTATTTTGAAGATACAAGTTAGAGCAGGGGGAGGAGGGGGACAAACCTTCAACCACCCGACTGATCTTCATCAAATTTTCAATGTAGATGAGGTTCGGGACTGGGATGATTTTTATCATTTCACTTTGACGGAGCATCGTAGGGAAGGGGCTGGAGAGGGAGATATACAAAAATCAATAAATATAAAAATAAAAGTGATTATGTTCGTGAATGAATTACTTTTAAACCACCCGATCGATTTCAATCAAATTTTCAACATATATGAAGTTCAAACCTGGGATGTTTTTTATCATTTCATTTTGACAGTAATTTTAGAGGATGGGGAGGGGAAGAAAGGAAATATATGAAAATTAATTAAAAAATAACATTTTCACTTTTTTAATGCAACGAATGGGAGGGAGAGGGGGATATACATGTCAAAAAAGTAAAAATAAAACTGTCTTTGTGACTTCATCACGTTTAAACCACCGATCTTCACCAAATTTTCAACATAAATGAGGTTCAGATATAAGGTGGTTCTTATCATATCACTTTAACTGTACAACTTAGGGGAGGGAGAGGGGACGGGAGAGATCTATAAAAATAAATAAAACTTAATAACTTTTGAACCACACGACCGATATCGATCAAACTTTCAACATAGATAAGGTTCGGACCTGGAATGTTTTCTTCATTTCACTTTTACAACGCAACGAAGGGGTGGGAAAGGGAGGAGATATAAAGTAACCATCTTTGTGACTTTATCGGCGAAACGAACGCGTTATTAGTACTTCAAGGAGTATCCCTATACCTCAATTTCCTTTTTACAGTTCGTTTCGCCGATAACGGAGGATGGTAAAACATGGATATTTAGATGAATAGTTCGCATACTAGTTCCTTTGTAATTCCTCAAACCGCTCGGGATCGGTCCTGTAGTTTCTAAGGCAGAGCGTTTCGAAATGTGAATTTTCGAATTTTCGGCGGTTCATAACTCTGAAAGGAGACGTTTTTCGTCCCATGTTTATTAGATCTTTTTTCTTTCATTTCATATAAGGAATCACCTTCCAAAGTTTGTCGATGGAGTTACCTACCACCCTGTATATATATATATATATACTCAAAATTACCAATATCAGGGAGGGCTTTAGTAATAGTAAATATGAACAAAAACACCAGAGGTGCAAAAAGTGCAGCCAAGTTCGTCAGCTTCAAAAAGTGTTGAGATGAGGATGGATGAGCCAAGTTCCTTGGCCACTGCATCTGAAAGGAACACTGGAACTTGGCGCGAGGTGTCTAACATATTCGAATACATTAAGATGTATGTTCCTAGTTTCACGGCCGAGACATTTCAGACCTAAGGCTAGTGGTGACACCCAAATCCACCACGCTCACAAACACCACCCCTAAGGCTCGTTAACATCATTTACTTTGACACTTCGTGGAGGAATATAAGTTTTCCTTGTCTGGGTTTCGAACCACCAATCTTACTGCAGTATTCTGTATATGTGCCTTAGCTCATTAGCAAGTTGATATTCCTAAGGTTGATGGTGGTCCCAAACCCACCACGCCCACCACCACTATCCCTAAGATTCCTTAACATCATTTTCCTTGACACCTCGCGCCAAGTTCCAGTGTCCCTTTCAGATGCAGTGGCCAAGGAACTTGGCTCATCCATCCTCATCTCAACACTTTTTGAAGCTGACGAACTTGGCTGCACTTTTTGCACCTCTGGTGTTTTTGTTCATATTTCACTTCTTTTTGTAGTTCATCATGTCAATATCGTATATTGAAATTCTCAATTGTGGCATATTGCTGGATTTAAATTTAAAATTGTACATTTTTAAAGGAGTCATAATGTGTCACATACAACATTAGTTCCCAAGGGCTCTCCCACCGGGAATCGAACCCAAGACCTGTAGAAGAAAGGCGCACATGCTAGCCACTAGAACAGCGGGGAGGATTTATTCTATCAAATATCTGTCAGAGCGTTATGTCCAAACGAGATTCCAATTCATTTACCCGAACTACAAAATCACGATCGCTAACAACTCATTTTTCATTGCCTAAATACGAAGAGTATCAACAGGGCCCAAAACCCTTGATGCTGAATCCTCGCTGCTACATCACTAGACATAGCTGGTGTTTCAATATACCTAGTTGTTCTCTACCTTTTCACATTGCGAAATTACGGAGTTCATTACATGACGCGCATGTTGCGCAGTTTCATACTGCCTCGGGTTTTCCTTCCAATGATATACACCTTTCAAATAGCTTGTAAACTTAATAATATTTGCCACCAACATATCCTAACTGTATATAAAGCTACATGAACTGGCATAAATTAAAGAGGTGCTTCCGGTTGACGTGGAAAGTTGAAATGATGAAGGGGGATGAAGAATTTTCCCATATTATTTAAATGGGTCTTTTTTTTTTTTGACATATAATCTCATGTTTTAGGAACTTGGAATTGGAATTTAAAAAATTGAAATTCGGTATGCTTGTACGTTTTCATTAGTATTACCTAAGTAAATCAGTAAAAATAAACAATTCCAACTTTAGAGTGGTTTTCTGGGGAACTGAAAAATCTTTCCCATGGTACGTATTTATAAGGGACACCTTTTACACCCCAAAATTACACGGCACTTCCTGTAGGGCTACAATAATTAAATTTGACGTGATTGTAGTTTTTCGGAACTAACAGAAAAATTGCCAAAAGTGAATATTTTTAATTTTTAGGGAGTCTAAAGGGGAGATGAAGATATTCCCCATGCTATTTAAATAGGCCTTTTTTTGGACAAATAATCTCATATTTTAGGTACTTGAAATTGGAATACAAACGTGAAATTCGGTATGCTTCAATGTTTTCGTTAGTATTACCTAAGTAAGTCAGTAAAAATGAAAATATCCAAATTTAGAGTGGTTTTATGGGGAACAGAAAAACCTTTTCCATGTTATTTATATTGGACGTCTTCTAAACCCCAAAATGTTTAGGCACTTCCGGCAGGGTTAGAATGATGAAATTTGGCACGATTGTATCCTCCCGGGACTAACCAACAGGAAATTGCTAAAATTGAATATTTTTAATTTTTAAGGAGTCTAAAGGAAGATGAAGAAATCACCATGTTATTTAAATAGGCGTTTTCCTGGAATACAAAATCTGATCTTTTAGATACTTGAAATAGGAAAAGAAACGTGAAATTCTGGAATTGTAAGCTTAAGAGGTGTGAGGAAGTAAGACGAGCAAAGGCGAGGGTGTGGGGGCGAACCCCCGAAGGGCAAATTCAGGAAATATGAAGAGCCAAAGGCACGAAATTCACTGTTGATGAAAAGGTTAATACGTAAGAGATTCTCACACTGTTCACAGATAGAGACACGAAGTATCAAGAACATTTTACATAACGACTGTGGTAACTATAATATAACTCTGGTACCAATATATTTACGAAATCGGTTACATTTTGTTGCTAGTCTCATATAAATTCGAACAATTGGATTTTTCATTTTTTCGAAAACTTCATTAATTTTAAATATTCTCACCTCTACATTATCTTACTTATCAAATTAATTTCAATATCTATTTAATACCAATGTCTGCAATAAAGGAAAAATATTCACCGAAAAAAGACAAAATATTGGCTTTCCTTGTCTGGGTTTCCAACCACGAAATTTACGGCAGTATGTACGTGACTTAGCCCACGGTTTTAAAAGTTAACTGATTCACAGAACGTGCCTCATTAACTTGCTTAACTACTTATTACTAGCTTTCACTTATTTTACTCGCACACTGAGAAAAACTGTATGTGGCATACGTAAAAACGTTTGTTACATGTCTAAATCCTGTAGCTGTTGGACTTAACGTACACTAAACGTATAATTGAAAAAAGTATATTTGAACGTACTTTCCGTTTTAGTGTTCCGAATAAACGTACTTTCCACACGAACGAAAAGACTGTATGTAGGATCTCACATACAGATGGCCGTATGTAACTTATAGCTGACGTACGTAATATTAGATGTTAGATGGTAGAAGACTGTTAGATGTCAGACATCCTTCAACGACATTGTGTAAGATCTAAGCGGGAAAGAGGGCAGTGCGTATGTAACATATGGATAACGTATGTTAAGTATAGCCAATACATCAGCGAGGAGGGCACCAACTCGACCACTCAGACGATTGACAACATTATCACTATGCACATGATGTGTTCAATAACGGAATCGTTCCCGATTTCTGATTGTAAGGAGATTTTTTTTTCTAATGAAAAAATTTCCGTAGCAAATTCTTCAAATTTCATTTCCAAGCCGTTATAGTGTATCTTTATGGAGAGTTTCGCATCTTTATCTCATTAAGAAGCACCTAATGGCTATGGACAGTTTTTGGCCCATAAAATTCCCATAGTACATTCCTTAAATTTGGAACCTTTATTTACACAGGTCATTACATAAGATAGGTACCATTATGCAGAGTTTCAATTCTCTATCTCATTTGGAAGCACCTAATCAATGATGGGTGAGTAAATGAACCGATCTCTTTTTGAGTAAGGACAATTTTTCGCCCGTAGAAAATTCCATAGCACATTCCTAAAATTTCGGATATTTTTCATATTCAAGCCATTATAAGCTACCTTCGTGTAGACATTCACATCTTCATCTCATTGGGAAGTACCTAATGGCTACGGACAATTTTTCGTCTATAAAAATTTTTCCAAAGCACATTCTTCACATTTCGGACTTTTTCCATACTCAGGTCATTATAAGATACCTTTATGCAGAGTTTCACGACTTATCTCATTGGAAATACAAAATCAATGTGATGAGCGAGTGAGTGAATCGATTTCTGCTTGACTAAGGACAGTTTTCAACCACAAAATTTTTCCATTGTAACTTCCTTAAATTTCGGACATTTTCCATACTCAAATCATTATAAGGTACCTTTATGCAGAGATTCATCCTTCTGTCTCATTGGGAAGTACCTAATTAATGTTATGAATGAGTCAATCATTGAGTGAACCGATTTCTGCTTGGCTACGGACAGTTTTCACCCATAAAAATTTCCTTTAGTACATTACTTAAATTTCAAACCTTTTTCATACTCAAGTCATTATAAGGTACCAATATACAGACTTTTACGTCAATATTTCATAAACAAGTACTTAATCAATGTGACGAGTGAATGAATGAACCGATATCTGCTTGGTTAAAAATAGTTTTTCGCCCATAAAAAAATTCCCATTGCACATTCCTCACATTTAAGACTTTTTTCACACTCAAGTCATTATAAGGTACCTTTATGAACAGCTTCACGTCATTATCATTGGAAACTAACAAATCAATGTGATGAGTGACTGAATGAACCGTGCTTTGCTAAGGACAGTTTTTCGCCCATGAAAAATTTCCAATAGCACATTCCTCAAATTTCGGAATTTTTTCACACTTAATCCATTATAAGGTACAGTACCTTTATGCAGAGTTTCACGTCTCTATCTCATTGGAAAGTACCTAATCAGTTTGATGAGTGAGAAGACGAACATATTTATGTTTGGCTAAGGACAGTTTCTCGCCCATTAAAAAATCCCATAGCACATTAATTACTTTTCGGACTTTTTCTGTACTCTAGTCATTATAGGGTGCTTCTATGCAAAGTTTCACGTCTATACCTCATTGAGAATTACCTAATCAATTTGATGATTGAGAGAATAAAACGAATTCTACTTGGCTAAGAACAGTTTTTCGCCAATAAAAAATTTCTTATAACACATGTCACACATTTCGGAATTTTTCTATGCTCAAGTCAATTTAGGGTAACTCTATGCAAAGTTTCACGTTTCTATCTCATTGGGAAGTTTCTAATCAATTTGATGAGGGAGAGAATGAACCGATTTGTGTTTCACTAAGGACAGTTTTTCGCCCATAAATAATTCCCATAGCACATTCCTCACATTTTGTACTTTTTCCATACTCAGGTCGTTATAGGGTACCTTTATGCAGAGTTTCACGTCTCTATCTAATTGGGAAGTACCTAATCAATTTGATGAGTGAGTGAGTGAAACGATTTTTTTTCCTGGCTAAGAACAGTTTTTTGCCTATAAAAAATTTCCCGTAGCACATTCCTCAGCTTTCGGACTTTTTCCATATTCACGTCGTTATAGGGTACCTTTATGCAAAGTTTCAAGTTTCTATCTCATTGGGAAGTACCTAATCAATTTGATGAGGGAGTGAGTGAAACGATTTTTTTCCTGACTAAGGACAGTTTTTTGCCTATAAAAACTTTCCCATAGCACATTCCTCAGATTTCGGACTTTTTCCATACTCACGTTGTTATAGGGTACGTTTATGCAAAGTTTCAAGTTTCTATCTAATTGGGAAGTACCTAATCAATTTGATGAGTGAGTGAGTGAAACGATTTTTTTCCTGCCTAAGGACAGTTTTTTGCCTATAAAAAATTTCCCATAGCACATTCCTCAAATTTTGAACTTTTTCCATACTCAGGTCGTTATAGGGTACCTTTATGCAAAGTTTCACGTTTCTATCTAATTGGGAAGTACCTAATCAATTTGATGAGTGAGTGAGTGAAACGATTTTTTTCCTGGCTAAGGACAGTTTTTTGCCTATAAAAACTTTCCCATAGCACATTCCTCAGATTTCGGACTTTTTCCATACTCACGTCGTTATAGGGTACCTTTATGCAAAGTTTCACGTTTCTATCTAATTGGGAAGTACCTAATCAATTTGATGAGTGAGTGAGTGAAACGATTTTTTTTTCTGGCTAAGGATAGTTTTTTGCCTATAAAAAATTTCCTATAGCACATTTCTCAGATTTCGGACTTTTTCCATACTTACGTCGTTATAGGGTACCTTTATGCAAAGTTTCACGTTTCTATCTAATTGGGAAGTACCTAATCAATTTGATGAGTGAGTGAGTGAAACGATTTTTTTCCTGGCTAAGGACAGTTTTTTGCCTATAAAAACTTTCCCATAGCACATTCCTCAGATTTCGGACTTTTTCCATACTCACGTCGTTATAGGGTACGTTTATGCAAAGTTTCAAGTTTCTATCTCATTGGGAAGTACCTAATCAATTTGATGAGTGAGTGAGTGAAACGATTTTTTTCCTGGCTAAGGACAGTTTTTTGCCCATAAAAAATTTCCCATAGCACATTCCTCAAATTTTGGACTTTTTCCATACTCAAATTGTTATAGGGTACCTTTATGCAAAGTTTCACGTTTCTATCTAATTGGGAAGTACCTAATCAATTTGATGAGTGAGTCAGTGAGTCAGTGAGCCTGAAAACAGCATATTTTGGGGGCCCAGTACTGGAATATGGTTGAAGGTAGGAATGTGAGATTTGGCATAGGAGTACGTCTATGGGATATCTCCTTACATTCTAAATTTCATGTTTCTACTTTTAATAGAATCGGTTTTACAAAGCCTCGAAATCGGCGATTTTACCCAAAACTCTTGTTCGTGTATAATATGCTTACGGCAGTGCAGGCCAGTTTTCATTTGCTTCGCGGAACTTGGCTGCCATGCACTGCCGTGCATGTTGAAAGTGACTGACTAACGAAAAATATACTTTTTTTTTCTTAATTTAACCCAGCGAAGCGAGTAAAATTGATGCTAGTTTATTATAAAAACATTGGTGAAATATAGCCTATTAGTCAAGTATTTTTCGTGCATGTGATATATTTATGGCCCTTGCCACCCACTACAATCAAACATTTCAGGTAGAATCCGCTACAGTCGTTTAAAGTGCTATAAACATAGTCCAAAATAACAAATTGTACCCAAATATTACCTCTAGGAAACTTCATGCACTAATGGGATATAACAAAAAGTATAGACGACCTGAGTGCACAAATACTTTCTTTCGGAGTTATATTCTGCGGAAAACATAAAAAAAAAAAATGAAATTTAAAGGTACATAGCTCCGAAACTATGAGACCTACCGTAGTCGGATCAAGACTTCACGTAGTAACTGGTATGTGCCCTATCCAAATATCTAAGTTTCAGAATCCAGTGGTATTTCCACAACAATTTTTATAGAAGTGATTGGTGACTAATTTTATGCCCATAGCCAAATTCCCTCCATAAAAATTGTTGCCTGAGTACTTAGGATTCTGAAACATGGATTTTTGTATATGGTACATATTAGTTCCTAAGTGAAGTCTTGACCCGACTACGGTAGGTCCCATAGTTTTGGAGCTTTGGACTTCAATGTTCATTTTTTCATGTTTTCGGCAGCCTGTAACTCCGAAAGGAAGCATTTGAGCACCCAGGTTGGTCTATAGTTTTTGTCTTATCTTGGTGTTAGATAGATAGATAGATAGATAGATAGATAAAGTAACAATGAAATATGTATTAAAGTAAGATCGACACTAACCTTTCCGTTTCGCAATCAACTTCATTGTTGAGTATAGCGAGTTATCTGGTACGCCATGGTTAACATTGACAAGTTCGAACAAAATTCAGTTTCACGATTTTTCTTAACGGGTTTGAAAAAATAATAAAATGAAATATATTTTATTCATGGAAAAATAACAAAAGAAATTAAGCAAATTATACTGAAAAATATAAAACAAAATATTTTTTAAAAAAACAATATGATTTTTAAAGTATAAAAAATAAAATATAACAAAAAATACTAAACTAATTCCATGGCCTATGGAACCCGAAGGTTCAATGCCACATTCACAACAGCTCTTTATTTACTTAGTCCTTAGCCAACTGGATCCGACTTCTACTTTATATTCCCATTTCCATCTTAATATTGTTACCCCATTTCCATAATGGCTTTTTCTCCGATTGAGTTATCAGTTAAAATTTTGAAAACGCCCCTACTTTCTGTCATTCTGACTACATAGCCTGCCCAGTTGAGCCTCCTAGACTTAATGACCGGAACTGTATTTTGACCTGCGAAATACCACTATGTATATGTTTTCTTTTTACTTGTCAGCGAACAAGAGAAAACAATAGTGGTGGTGACCCATTGTCTTCCACCCTGCAGTATCCCAGCCGTTAAAATCAAGGATACCAACTAGGGTCTAAATGTCAAAGTTGATGTCCCAATCACTATGATTTCTCCCAACTTGAATACTGGAAGAATTGTTGCCTTTTCCCAAGGCACTATTCATCTGCCTACTCCATTTAGACCAATTCGGTAGGGGTGTCCATTCTAGTAGTGAAGTTCACATATTCTAAATTTCACTGTACTTCCTTCAAATTATTGGGGGGCGCGGTGGCTCAGTGGTAGTTCAGCGCTCGCAACGAGGCGAGTAACATCGTCTCTGCCGTCGCTCCAGTTGCGCGTGTTTCTTTACATCGCTACTTTCTTGTGTGAAGTTAAAGTTTCAGTGTGACTTACTTTCAGTTTAAAGTTATAACTTTATAAGCATTTTCAGTGCATATTTATTATTGTTCATAGTTTGGTGACGTTTATCGTCGAATTAGTGCCATGAGTTGTATACGAGCTAATACATTGCGTATCAACTTTGTCACGGTGAGTCAAAAGCCCACGTCTATTGCCGTTCATGAATGGATACGTAAGGTATTTAAGTTAACTGTTGATCAGATGTTGTCCATTGAAATGGACTTTATACGTAAGAACTTATATCTGAAATTAATTAACAAAGTGTTATGTGAACAAATCCTAGCTAATACTAATGGAGTAGTGACCTACTCAGATAATAATGGGGACCATGTGTTGCCTATTGATTTGGCGGATAATTCTGTGGTGATAGTCAAGGTGTCCTTATGCCCCATGGAACTTAGTGACATGCAATTATCCCGTGTGCTCTCCCAATATGGCGATGTCACTAGTATTGTCGACGAACAATATTCAAAGGAACATGTCTATGCTACCAGAACGGGTCGTAAGCTTGTTAAAATGACTATTAAACGAAACATTCCTTCATTTATCACGGTCTGTGGTTTACGTTTGTTTACCAGCTTTCCTGGTCAAATTCAAACTTGAGCCATCTGCAACTCCCCCGACCATTTTGTTCAGGGGTGTTCCAAGAAGAGGAATTCACGTCTTACTGTGCCTTCTACATCAACCAATTCCATTTCCCCCATTGTACGAGTACCTCATAATTTACCAGTGGATCCATCAGCTCCTGACACCGATAGTTACAGCGTTTTTCCCGTGCTTCATAAGAATGTTCTGGAATCAACTTCTTCAAATTCACCGAATAAAGCAGACAACCAGCTAACAGATCCCGACATTCACTCCGAATCGGCTCCTGCAGAAGCTGCACCTTCTAATACCATGGAAGTGGAAGAAACTCAGGATACTAAAATTATTCCAGCAACCATAACACCCAGCACCGCACCAGCTGTTTCAACAGTCGTAACATCAGTTTCTACGGTAAGTGATTCTGGTTTAGTCGAAGAAACTTGTCCCGTCTCTCAGACTGTACCTTTAGCTGTTACACCAGAATTAACTCTCAACTTACAATCACGCTCTCGCGGTAGTGACTCCACAAGTGACTCAGATACAGAAATGATTCATAGTGATAAACGCAAACTCAGTAAACAAAAAGTACTCAGTAGTGTGTGTGGTAAGGACTTGCGTCCCATACACGATCTTCCTCTCAATCATGCACGCCAAACGCGAGCTTTAACAAAAAAGTTGAAATCAGTGGTTAATTCCGAAGGAGGGGGTCCCTAAAATTGTAGTGGCATCATAATACTGTATTGTTTTATTTTTCTTTATTCTTTTTGCAGTAATATTCTCATGTGGTGTTGCGCTTGCTTATATTTCTGGTCTCTCCTCGTTTTTATGTTTACGTTCCGTTTAGCGACTGTTAATCTAAATAAGTTCACTTCTCTAGTTAAACAACATGCCCTGAGTGATTTTATTCATCAAGAAGAAGTCGATGTTTTGTTCGCTCAGGAAGTCGCAGTCACGGAATTCCATTACCTACCCAATCATTCTCATGTTACCAGTGTTAGTGAAACAGCTTCAGGAACCGCCATTATTTATCGCACCGATCTCAATTTCTTGACACCTTTACAACATCCCAGTGAACGTATTACCACCGGAGATTTACAACATATACGTTTGTGCAGTGTCTATGCTAAATCTGGATCTTCGTATAAACGAGAACGAAATAATTTCTTTGCTACTGAACTCCCACCGGCTTTGTATAATGGTCGCTCCCCATGCATTCTTGCCGGGGATTATAATTGCACCCTTTCTCCTAACTAATAACAACCTATGACTTAGTGGATGTGTGGCGACATTTTCATCCTAATGAACCAGGACATACTTTCTTCACGTCTGGATCGTCTTCCTCTCGATTGGACAGATTCTATATCAGTAAGTCTCTTCTTCAAGGGGTTCGAGATGTACAAATTACACCCATATGCTTTAGTGACCACCTGGCAGTTACAATGACCATCGATCTACCCGTCTCAAAATTTTTAAAACGAAGTGGTTTGTGGTATTTTAATACCTCCATCCTCCAGGAGCCTGACTACATCCATCTTATTCACGAAGAATGGGCAGCCCTTTTACACCGTCATCAATATTACAAAGGATATCTTATGCATTTCTGGGAACAGAGAGTCAAACCGAAGTTTCGTGTGGTTACCCAACAATATTGTCGGGATCGGAATGCTTCATATTGTACTCAGTATCAATATTACACCAATCTCTTAAGAGACTACATGAAAGAACAACTTCAAGGTAGCAATTTTCGACCTCAAATTCAAGAAATCAAAGCCCACTTATTAGCCATGCACAAACGCCGCATCCAAGGTTTCACGACTCGCAGTAAAATACATCAATATGACGACTTAGAAACACCCGGAATTGTACAAATCAGCAAAGAACTCATGCGCGGAAAGCAGAAATTTATATCTCAGCTTAAAGATGCCACAGGTCACGTGTATGTCGGTGAGGAAGTAATACATTGTGTCACAAATCATTATAAACAGCTGTATGCCAAGCCTACTTCCTTCTGTGACAGTCCTGAAATTCTCAACTATCTTCCTACAGTCTTACAGGAACAGGATCAAGAATATCTATCTAGTCCATTTACAGTCGCCGAGGTTAAATCAGCCATTGCTTCCGGCCGTCGAGGAAAATCTACGGGGATTGATTCCCTACCTTTAGAATTCTATATAACCTTTATCGATATATTAGCACCCTTTCTTACAAACCTTTTCAATGAATATAGGCAGACTCTTGTTCTAGGTGAATCTCTCCGCACAGGTGTTACAGTTTTAGTACCTAAACATTCTCGCACTTCCAGTGTTAATGATTTAAGACCTATTTCCCTTCTGTGTACGGATTTAAAAATTTTAACACGCTGTCTTACTGCACGAATAAAAGTGTTTAGTGACAAACTGCTAAGTTCACATCAATATGGAATAGGCCAAAAGAACCCGATCTATAAGGCATTATCAAATCTTAGAGATTTCATTTTCTACCACAAATCCACTGCTCCTTCACCCGTTGCTGTTTTAGCCACGGATTATTCTCAAGCTTTTGATAGGATTAACCATGAATACTTATTTAAAGTCCTTGAGAAATATGGTTTTGGGTCCTCCTTTATTTCTCTTGTACGAGGAATTTATACGCATAGATTGACAAAAATCAAGGTTAATGATGGCTTAAGTAATCCAATAAACATTAATAATGGTATTTTGCAAGGTGATCCAATGTCAAGTTTATTATTCAGTTTGTCCCTTGCACCACTTATGTACGCGACTGAACGTTTACTCCCTGGTGTGTCTGTCTACAATACCAAACTAACTGTACAAAGTTACATAGATGATTCCCACTATTGTTTACAAAATCCGGCCGACATGACTTGCCTACAACGTTTATTAACCTTGTATCAACAGACTTCTGGAGCGCAACTCAATCACAGAAAAACAAAAATATTATGTATAGCAACTACTATGATACGGTTCAAAGTGTCAAAATACTTGGTGTATGGTGGTACAATAATACAACCAAACCGTAGAACAGTCACATCATCTTACAGCAAATAAAATCCGAAGTCTTCTTATTATTCATAGACAGCGAAACATGAACATTTTTAGTAGAAACTTATTTCTCAAAACATCTGTTTTTAGTATTTTCAGCCACATTGCACAGATGTTACCAATGCCAGTTAAAATATCTAACCAGTTAACCAGTCAGGCTTTGTTTTTCTTATGGCATTCCAAAATCTTACGCGTGGCTAAGAATCAACTCTACCTCCCCTCACGTGAAGGAGGCATAGGCTTTTTGCACATAGAAGCACAAGCACGTGCCCTTCTTATGCACAGAAGTTGTAAGCTTGTCTGTGAACACGAGACTTCGCTTACGGCTGCTATTATCAATGTCTGCTTCCACTGTTTAGACCTTCAGGCGCCAGTACACGTGTTTCCTTGGAGCTACAAATTTTCTCATTTACGTGATGTCATACTTGATATGATATACGCCTTGCTAGCAAAAGATCCCATTGAAACTGGTTCGGTCAACAACCTTTACTGGCGCTATGTTCGTTTGTGGGTTCCTAGTATACCTAATGTCGTGTTAAAGCACCCACACAAAAATTGGAATGCTATATGGAAAAACATCAACGCTTCATTTCTCACCCACAACCAACGTACAACCTGGTATTTCATAGTCAATAATGTATACGAAACATTGGAAAAACTTAACAATATAGGTATTGTAAATAGTAATATATGCCCATACTGCAACAATCTCGATACACTAGAACATAAGTTCCATGCCTGTTCCAACGTACCAATCATCTGGACGTATTTTTGTATTTTAATTAGTAAAATTTGTCGTCTTTCACATCATAGCTTTACTTTAACAAAACTTATCTTGTGGCCTGATTTTAATTATTTTCCGACATTTAAAAATAATGCTATTATCTGGATTACTATACAGACAATTATGTTTCTTGTGCATACTAATAGGCCGTATCATATAGAATTATACAACCAATATTTGAAATATCAAGCCAGCCTTCTCTCTCCTGCACGAAAAAGGAAACTTTTTGCTAACTATTTAACTGTTCTTACAGAGTCTCTGTCCACGCATAAAATAAAACACAGATGAAGCAAAACTAAAACGAAGAAAACGTTATATTAAAAAAAAAACAAAGATGGAAACTCTGTAATATACCTTTGTCACATCAGCTACTGATAATGTAGGAATAACTCTTGGTAAAACTACTAATGATAATGTAACTTGCCTGCCCCGTGCAGACATCTCTGTACATATACATTGTTTTTGTTCATTATGTCTTTTTTTTGTTTAATTTTACCATATACTTTTTTTAAAAAATGTATTGATTATATATATATATATTTTTTTTAAAAATTCTTAATATGTTCATGTATTTTGTTTTGTTGCTTCTCAATAAAGAAGATTTAAAAAAAGTGGTAGAGCGTTCACCTCTGGTGCTTGGGGTCCCGGGTTCGATCCCAGCCCCCGCCAAGTGAACTTTGTGGTGGACAAACACCGTGCTCGTGGGTTTTCTCGGGGTTCTCCCGTTTCCTCCCACTTTCTTCCTTCCCCCATTTTCATTCATCTCTCATTATCACCGTCTCCTTTAGCCTCACCGGTATAACAGTGGGACGTAAAACTTAAAGATTTCATTTCATTTTTTCCTTCAAATTACATAGTTCTTACCCCTCGATATGTTAAGTGTCTTTCCAAAGTTATGTTTTGTCGGGGGTGGATCAATTAGTTTAACTTATGAATGTTATCTTTCAGATCGATTCCATTATGGATGCTACGAAAATATTTGCATTTTCCTACATCAGAAGATCCCCATCATACTTAATTCACATTATGAGCTCTGTCTTGCCCCCAATTATCTGCTTTTAAATCTCTTAATGGTTTTGTTTTCCTAAATTCTCCTGCCCCCCAAAGAAATAGTGAGTTCAGATTGTTTTCTTTCGTTTCTTAAATTATTCAATATATTTTCTTCCATCAATATGCAGTAATATTCGCCCACTGAAAATAAATTTCTCATTGGAGATTTGACAATAGAAAGTCGCGAATTCATTGACTCAAGATGCTCGTTAATTCCGTTGTCCCTACGTAGTTTATGATGCATATGTTACTTAATTATTATAATGAAACAAACAAACAATATTTAAACTATAATGGACAATATTTAAACAATAAAAGTAAAGAAAAACAACTTTGCGAAATTATCCATATTATTAAAGCAAGACTCTTTAGTCTGTCAGTCACGCTATTAATAGTTTACTAGTGGTTTACGCTACGCTAATAATTTACAACCAAGCTAAGAATTTTAGGTTAGTTGTGCTTCGTCCTACCCGATGCCAAAATGTGTCGCTAAGTACCGTATTTAGCAGACGAGCCTAAGGTTTGAGGAAACAATCTTTATTACAAAAACAAGACTGCTCGGTCTGTCAGTCAGGCTCAAAATAGTTCACAGTCAGGCTAATAGTTGTCGCTAGCTGCGCTGTCTGCTACCTAACACCAAGATATGTCGCTAGCGTAGAGACAGTTCCCGGATGAGCAAAAACCTTGGAGGGAAATAACTTAAATTATTCAATTCTGTCAAAGTATGCAAAGATTCCATCAAAGGTAAACAACAAATAATATTGTAATACCGGTATCCCCTCATATTTATAAACATCAACATGTGCTTCCCCACTAGGATCGTCAAGCAGTCAACAGATGACGTTTCCGAAGAAGTACGAGGAAAACACGAAGAGTCACGAAGAGACCTCTATAGCCTTTCTACAGGCTCCGCCTCCAAATTCGGGTCTAAAAGAGTAGGTCAAGAGCCAGAAGCTAACAGTTCCAGCTGATCAATTCCTACCGTTCTCTCCAAGCTCCTCTGGGCTGGAGAGACTCCATAACCTCACCAATCTCTGCGCTGTTTTGGGCAGGAGATATTACCCACTTCTGCACTACTGTGGATAAGAAGTTTCTATTCGTCTCCGCGCTGCACTGGGTAGGAGACTCCATCCCACCTCCAAGTTGCTCTGAACAAGAGGTTCCCTTCCGTCTCCGTGCTTCAGTGGGCAGGAAACTAACAACCATTAACCACAAGACCTTCATGATGTTCAGGGCAGGCGGCCCAAGTTCATAGATACAGAATTATTCTTAGAAACATAAACTTATTTGTAGTACTATGTACATAAACTTGTATAGAACTTTTTATAACGAAAAGCGAGGAAAAGAAAAGGCCTGCGTACCGTCTCTACCATGCATTACAATATTTTACTTAATCCATGAAATACTATAACAAATTGATAAATTTTATAACAGATACGGGGAAAACAAAGTAAACAATTGTTGTTGTTTAGAATGATTAAAAACGGCTGTGAGAAATATGCTCTGAAGCCAAAATCCTGACGGGAAGGCAAAATACGATATATAATTCAGAGAATGTAAGTATTGAACTGCACTAGCTTAAAACGTACAATGATTAATAAAAGAATGCGAAAGTTAAAATGCCAGAGGGGACAATTATTTAATGTTATGCAATAGAGAGAAAAATCTAGTAGTTAAACTACTGCATCAAAGGAAAAAATATTTGGTATATTATTTATCCTCTAGGGTACGGTTAGAACATTTTTGGTCGTGTTGTCAATAATTTTAATTTACTTTTTGAAAAAAAAGGAAACTTTTCTTAGTGTAATTAAATGCAATTATCGAACGTTAATTGTAGGCATATGAAAAAAATACTTATAGTAATTCTCGCTATGAGCTACAGGAAAGAAGTATTATTCATAAGAGAGAAGGAAGAGTGATGCATTTGTTCTAATTAGAGTATAATTTTGAGGATCGATCAATCGCGTTTGCCTTAAAGAACAAAAGTTCAAATATAAACAGTTATAAATCATGAGAGAAAATAGGGATAAAATTGAAGAATTAGTAGAAAAAGAAGATATATATATATCGATTATGATTAGAATGAAGCGGTCTTCATCTAATATAACATTAGGATGGAGAAAGTATGTATCAATTCCTGAGCAAGGAATGCGCTATCAGTGACAAACGAATTGGAAACAAAGTAACGAAAATGAGTTCCCTTCTATAAAACCTATTTTGGGTAATTGACAGACGGTGTGGTGTACTAATCACCGAGATGAAGTGGTCCTGATTCGCATGGATATTGGAAACACCCACTTTATAGTACTTTCCTAGTTACTGTCTGACGTTAATGGGAGGAATAATTCAACGTTTACACTGAGAAAAAAATTGTAGGTGGCGTACTTGAAAAGGTAGGTTACATGCGTAATTCCTGTACTTTTTGGACTTAACGTATAGCAGACGTGTAACTGAAAATGCATGTTTTATAATACTTTCCGTATAACTGTTCCATCAATACGTGCTTTGCGTATGAAACAATATAGGCGGTCAGGATCTCACATACAAATGAACATATAGCTGAGGAAGTAACATAAATATATGCATGTGATATACGGAAAACTGTTAGATGTCAGAAATCCTGCAACGGCATGATGTAACATCTAAGGGCAGTGCGTACGTAGCATATGGATAAAGTATGCTTCATACTGATTTCAGTAGTAAGCAAGAGAGGCTGCCCGGAGAACGGAATTTCTCAGTGAGGTGCCCATATTTTTGCCTCTTTACGTGAGATTGAAATAATCTTTGTAAACGTTACCTAAAGCTTAATTTCAGGTTTTATCTAGTTTGTTTTATTATTGCTTTTAAAACTTTTTAATATTTTTTTTATTTTGTTATCTATTCGTTCACGTTTTTCAGCCTTTGTTTTATCTTTAATCTATATTATAAAATTGAAAGTGACTATGTGACTCTTAATCTCTTGAACCGCCCGACCAATCTCGATCAAATTTTTAACGTAGATGTGGTTCTTGCCTGGGAGTGTTTCTAGCTATTTACTTTAACGGTAGAACTTAGGGGAGGGGGAGGACGGGAACAGAAAAAATAAAGAAAACTTAATAACTCTTAAACCACCTGACCCATTTTCAATGTAGGGACTGGGGTGATTCTTGTCGTTTTACTTTGACGGAGCAACGTAGGGAAGGGCTGTGGAGGGGAAGATATACAAAAATCAATAAATATAAAAATAAAAGTGACTATGTTCGTGAATTGATTACTTTTGAACCACGCGATCGATCTCAATCAAATTTTTAACATATATGAAGTTCAAACCTGAGAAGTTTTTTATCATTTCATTTTGACAGTAGATCTTAGGGGATGGGGAGGAGGGGGGGGGGAATATATTAAAATGAATAAAAATCTTAATAACTCTAGAACCACCTGACCGATCTTGATAAAACTTCCCATATAGATAAGGTTTGGGCCTGGAATGTTTTCCTCATTTCACTTTTACAGTGCAACAAAGGGGAGGGGGAGGAGGAGGGGGAGATATATGTAAAAAAAGGAAAAATAAAACTGACTGTCTTTGTGACTTCATCTCGCTTAAACCACTCGACCGATCTTTAAAACAAATTCAACATACATGAGGTTCGGACCTGAGGTGGTTTTTATCATATCAATTTAACGGCAGAACTTAGAGGAGGGGAGTAATCTATAGAAATAAATGAAACTTAATAACTCTTGAGCCACCTGATTTATCTTCATCAAACTTTTAACATAGATAAGGTTCGGGCTTGGGATGTTTTCGTTATTTCACTTTTACGGTGGAACCTAGAGGAGGGAAAGGGGGAGATATATGTAAAAAGAATAAAAATAAAAGTGACAGTCTTTGCGACTTCATCACGCTTTAACCACAGGACCGATCTTAATCAAATTTTCAATATGGATGAAGTTCGGACCTGGGATGGTTTTTATCATATCTCTTTGACGGTAGACCATAGAGGAGGGGAGGAGAGGGGACAAATATATAAAAATAAATAAAACTTAATAACTCTTGAACCACCCAACCGATCTCGATCAAATTTTCAACATAGTTGACGTTCGGGCTTGCAATAATTTTTATCTTTTAACTTTGACGGTACAAAGTAGAGGAGGGGGAGGCGGAGGCGGAGATATATATGTAAAAAATAAAAATAAAGGTGACTGTCTATGTGACTTCCCTCTTGAACCGCTTGACCGATCTTGATCAAATTTTTAACATAAATGAGGTTCGGGCCTGGGATGGTATTTAGCTATTCACTTTGACGATAGAACTTAGGGGAGGAGGTAGGAGGGGGAGATATATAAAAATAAATAAAACTCTTGAACCATCTGACCGATCTCGATGAAATTTTCAACCTAGATGAAGTTCAAACATGAGATGATTTTTGTCATATCATTTTGACGATGTAACTTAAAGGGCGAGGAAAGACATTTACAAATGATCGAAAATGACCGATATTAGTATCGAATCTATCGTTTTTGAGGTCGCTGAGATGAACAATGACACTTCTGATGCCATTTAAATTCAAATTGAACCCCTCAAAATTATGGCAGGGTAGGGGGATATATATATATATATAAAATCAAAATTACCAATATCACTATCGAAATCATACTTTTCAGGGTCGCTTAGATGAACAATGACACTTCGGATGCCGTGGCTCGCAACATGGGGAGGAGAGGGGATACATATAAAAATAATCGAAAATGACCAATAACAAGGAGCGCTTTAGTAATAGTAAAAAGTGACTGACTAACGAAACATATTACAATTTTTTCTTAATTTAACCCAGCGAAGCGGGTAATTGATTCTAGTAATTTCTAAACTTTATACTGTTTTATTACATATTATATTGAGATTTTTCTCTATAGTAGAAGTCAAGTTGTTTTCAATTAGTGGACTCTAATGACGTGTATTTGATGACCATTGGCCGCTTAATGGGGATAAATACCCTCGATGCTAACGTCCCACTAAACTCTTAATCAAGCTATCAATTTTCGGCAGTAGTGCTAGTGAAGACATAGGGAAATAAAAGCAAGGATAAAGAGGGGAAAAGAAGCATTTATATATATGTATATATATAGTCAAAACATGCTATGCTTTGTCATTTTTGGTTCAGGTAGTTAGTCACATTTAGATCCATACCGTGGCAAAAGTTGATAATGGTTTAATTAATGTTCCATATTTGGCAGTATATATATTTCATCGCTACGAGGTAAACTAAAAGTAGGTTTAGTATAATATAAATCTTTTAATTTGTTCTTCTGTAAAATTGTAATATTATGTAGATGTACTGTCTATATACGTATGTTTTACCTTCTTCGTAAATAAATATATTTTATGAATACTATAAATAGTGGCAAAACCTATTAAAAGCTTTCGAAATGCGGGTGTAGAGAAGAATGGAAATATAAAGATAGTGCATTACTTACGTAAATATATCATACCAAAGTTTAATTTGTAAATCGAATTGTTACCATAAGATTTGCTACAAACAGCATGAAAAAATAAGAAAAACTAATATTGCAATGTAAAAAGTCAATTTAATCATCTCCACCTTGCCGCGGTGGGGGGGTTAGGGTTTTGCGTGCTCTAATGATCCCAAGAGCTATGCCGGAGATAGTTTCGCTATCAAAGGGCTTCCCATGCCGGCAGGTCTTTAGGGGCAGGAGTCAGACGAAGAGAGGTATTGTGATACTGGGCAGCAGCTCTACCATTACCACACTGAGGGTGAAGATGATTGACATCGGCAATGCTCAGGTGTGGACTAAACAGGCAGGGGCAGGATGACCTCTATGGCTGTTTTCTTACGAGGTAGAAGGATCTGGAACACCACCACTTTACTCAGTCCCTAGAAAACAACATGGAAAGAGAAATAAGAGAATGTAATATTAGGGAATACTGTTTCACAGAGGGTCGTCCCCGGAAGTAAAGGGAAACACAGCAGGGCCTCCTCGGTCGTCATCAAACGAAACCGCTGCAGGATAGGAACCTGAAATGTGCGATCGCTATTACAGTGTGGAACACTGAAAAACCTGAAGAAAGAAATGGAACGCATGAAGATTGACATCTCGGGAATCAGCGAAGTTAGGTGGTCTGATGGAGGAGACATGTGGAGCCGGTACTTCAGAATGATTTACTCAGGAGCTGTTAAAGGTACAGCAGGAGTCGGTTTTGTCTTGAATAAGAGGATAAGACAGAATGTTATAGGCAGCTGGAGATACAATGAAAGGATAGTAATGTTGAAGATAGCAACCGAACCGAGTAATATGACGGTAATCCAAGTATACATGCTACATCAAACTACACAGATGAGGAAGTAGAAGAAACCTATTAGCAAATAGAAGAAGTATTGATGAAAGTTGAAAACCAGAACAATTTAATCATCATGGATGACTGGAACGCAGTAGTCGGCCAAGGCAAAGAAGAGAATGTTACTTGGAATTTCGGCATAGAAGAAAGGAATGCGAGAGGTACACGATTAATTGAGTTCTGCAAAAGCCATAATCTGACTGTAACGAATACTCTCTTCGAACAACCACTAAGGAGAAGATAGACGTGAACAAGACCAGTAGACAAAGAAAGATATCAAATAGACTATGTACTGGTGCGACAAGCATTTAGATATCAAGTGAAGAACAGTAAGATTAACCCAGGAGCAGACGTTGACTCAGCCATAATTTAGTTTTGATGAAGAGCAAACTCCGACTGAAGAGGAAACGAGTGGTAGCACCAAACAAAAGAAGGAACACAAACAAGCTAAGAAGAGATGAAAACATGAAAAGGGAATTTGCAAATGCGACAGACAAAGAGACGTCTACGGTAACTTTAGCAGGTGATGACATCGACTCGCAATGGGAAACCTTAAAAGCAGGGATTACAAAAACCGCTGGCGAGCACATGGGAAGAGGAACGAGAACCCAATATAAACCCTGGATAACAGCAGAAATATTGGAAATGATGGAACAAAGAGGACAGTTCAAGATAAACAAAGAAGAGGAATAGAGACGGTGCAGAAATCACATCAACAGAGAAGTAAAGAAGGCCAGAGAAAACTGGATAAACAACTTATGCAAAGAAATTGAGGAAAATATAGTCAAAGGCAATAGAGAAACGGCATATAGAAAGGTTAGAAAACAATTCAGTGAGAAGACGTAACGCACAGACATTATCATAGACAAGGACGGAACAAAGCTAATAGAAGAGGAGCAGATAACAAGAAGATGAAAGGAATACATTGAAGAACTCTACAAAGGAGACAGAGTGAAAGAAGAAGAGATAGAGAAGGAAGAAGGGGTCAATGAAAATGAATTAGGACCATCAATTTTACAGTGCAAATTTGATAGTGCTTTGGAGAAAATGCAACATGGTAAAGTCCCAGGAATAGATCAAATACCAACGGAAGTGATTAAGAATCTCGAAATAGCAACAAAGAAGAAACTATTTAATCTTATTAATGAAATGTACATCTCGTGGAAAATACTAAGAGATTTCGAGAAAAGCATATTGGTACCTATCCCTAAGAGGGAAGGCGCATGGAAATGCGAAGAATACAGAACGTTAAGTTTTCTTTCCCATGCATCAAAAATACTGTGCAAAATTATCGCACAACGAATAGAGGGGAAAATCGAAGAACGGTTATCGGAGGACTAGTATGAATTCAGAAGCAAAGGGGAATAAGGGGAGCAATACTAAGTCTACGGTTGATCATGGAACAGCACATCAGAATAAACAAACCAATTGTAGCATTTGTAGATATAAAGAAAGCTTTTGACAAGGTAGATTGAAATATCATATTCAGAGCGTTGAAGAATCTGAAAGTGTATTACAGAGACAGAAGAAAAATACACCAACTTTATAGAAACCAGGCAGCTGTTATAGAAAGAGATCAGAAGGAAGTAAGAATAAGTAAAGGAGTGAGGAAGGATGTGGACTTTCGCTTCTCCTGTTTAACGTCTATATAGAAGAGGCTATGAAAGAATTCTTTAAGAAAAACGAGAAAGACATAAAAATAAATGGTCAGGTTTTCAGCACAATAAGGTTTACTAATGAGATAGCATTGATAGCGGAGAACGATGAGGACTTGCAGGAAGCACTTTCAAACTTGAACGACCAACTGGAAAAACATGCAAAATGAAGATAAATAAGAAGAAAACCAAAGTGATAAAGTGCCCAAGAGCAGGACAGGAAGAGGCTAGATGGCTAGATGGAGAGGAAATCGAAGACGTTAAGACGTTCCCCTATTTAGGAAGTCTAATATTCTCGGACGGAAGAAGTGAAAAAGGCGTAAGTTCCAGAATAGCGCAGACTAAACAAGCATTCAATAGGAAAAGAGGACTACTAACATAATTAAATGTGTCGTTGGAGGTTCGTAAATGATTTATTAAGAAACTGGTATTTAGCTTGGCGCTTTGCGAATCAGAATCGTGGACATTGAGAAAAGCTGAAATATCCAAGCTGGAAGCATTTGGAATGTGGTGTTGGCGCAGAATGCTGAAGGTAAGCCTCTACCACTGAGCCTCGGTGCCCATTTTCTACTTGGCCTTTGCAGATAGTCTCCAAATTACCTAAATTCGACATTCGTAAATTCGTACTTATGTAAGAAATTTTTGTTACACGTAAAATTTACGAATTTAAAATTTACGAAAGGTACTTACATCTAAAGTAAGGAGTAGTATTACATCTTTAAATTGCATTTTAAGATCCACTTATGGTATGAAATAATAACAGTTCGACCTATTGTCGAACTATTATTGTTTATTTTTACCATCTACGCTGTCTTCTTCTTGTTCACCTCAACCACAGGTTTTTGGGCAACATGGAAATTTTAAAACTTTTCTCTCGCTTGGGAGAGCTGTTTTATACTTTGATAAGGCCTGTTCTTCGTAACTGCATCTAGACATTCTATCCTTGGTCTTCCTCTTCCTGGTTTTCTTTCTGCCTGTCCCTCTATCAGCACTGTGATCCAATCGGAGTGTCAAATAAGATGGCCAAGCATGCTGTTTCTTCCTTCTCCTATTATCTTAATGATCTGTCGTTCTCCATTAACTTCCTTTAGTACATCTTCATTCCTTTTCCTTTCGGTCTGATCCCTGGTTGGATACCTGTTCAAGTATGTTAGTGGCGGATAACAT
This sequence comes from Thermobia domestica, assembly GCF_964235325.1. Taxonomy (NCBI): domain Eukaryota; kingdom Metazoa; phylum Arthropoda; class Insecta; order Zygentoma; family Lepismatidae; genus Thermobia; species Thermobia domestica. The sequence goes on from NC_137456.1 coordinate 234,633,632, forward strand.
TGTGTTCGTGAGTTTTCTAGGGGTACTCCATTTTCTCCCATATTTTCATACCACCAATTATTACATCATCATTCATCCATCTCCCTTAGCCTAACAGCCATAATCGTTGGAACTGAAGGATTTCATTTCATCGACGTGATTCTTCTTGCTTGCTCGTTTTCCTGTCTGTGTGGTTTGCTTAGAATGAAACCAGCACAGGAAGATGTGATATAGCATCCTGTTAGAAATTATTGCTTTAAGGCATTCACTACAGGCTACCACTTTAGGTCTAAAGAAATATTAAATTTACTTCCTCGATCGTAAAACTTTCAAACTCCTCTTCAACTTTAAATATCTCAGCTAAGACCACAATATCTTAATCTTTCCATTTAATTCTAGAGCTTCTCCGCTCGAAAACCTTTTCAAACACAATTAAGTTATCCTTAAAACCTTTTATTCATATTAGATAAAATGAGCAACGGACTATTCAGCATTAACTCACAAGATATGTGTTACAAGTTCTTTTAGCAGTTTGTGTCCATCGTAAACATTTCCTCGACAATAGGTAGACTCAGAAGGGCAAAAGAGGGAGGGTGTGAGAAAGCAGCAATCTACACACAGCACCTGAACGGACAATAGCTCGTGAAAACGAAGAGCTCAGCCGAGAAAAGTGGAGCAGGGAAACTTCTCAGTTTGTGCCAACTGACCTGCCAGTAAGTAATGAGTACAGTGACGTGGGCAAAGGGCAAAAGGGCATTTCGAGGTTCAAATTCCCTATTGAGCAAGATATTGTGGAAGAACAATGCCCATATAAAATCACACACAAAATCACGCTTGTCCTGAAAGATGTGAGATTGAGTATTTGGTCTCCCTTGAGGAAATTCTGCGTACGCAACTAATGGGCACTGACAGTTGAATTATTCCTCCCGACGACAGATACTAACTAGGAATGTATAATGTGAGTGTTTCCAATATACAAGCGGGTCAGGACTACTTCATCTCGGCGATTAGTACACCACGCCGTCTGTCAATTGCCCAAAATAGGTTTTATAGAAGGGAACTTATTTCCGTTATCTTGGTTCCAATCCGCTAGTCGATGACAGCGTATCCTTTGCTCAGAAATTGATACAAATGTTTTATTTTCTCCTTCCTACTATTATATTGAATAAAGACTACTTCGTTCTAATGATTATCGATTCACGTGTCTTCTTTTTCAACTAAGGCTTCAGTTTTATTTCTGTTTTTTCTGCTGATTTATATTTGTTTATATTTATACTTCTGTTCTTTAAAGCAAACACCATTGATCGATCGAATTAGCCTCAAAATATGTTTCCCAAGTTGCCAAGATGATCAGCACTTGGGAAACATATTAATGTGCAAGTTTGATGTACAATGAGAGCTTAACAAATATGTATGTTTGGTGCTATAGGAAATAGTTAAGCTACAATCAAGTGCAACACAAGAAGCTTAGAAGTTGTTTCAGGTTTATGTTAACCAATTTGACACTCTTACTAGCTTAAGAAATACCGCAATACCAACAGTGGTTGTGTTCGATATGCAAGCTGTGTCTCTTAACTATTGCCATGTACTTCAGTTTTCACTGAAGGATACTGAGTTGAAGCACAGTTTGATCAAATCTATTCCTTTCCTATTTGACACTTTCCAAAATTCGTTGCGAGAGTGAGGTTGTCAACAGCCCAACGTTTGTTTCAACGAGAACCCCATGAGGAAAACATAAAGGAATTTCGTAAAGATATCTGTAAAACGGATTCCTTGAATTCTATTTTGCGTTCTAAAATTCACTTCATGTATCACGATTGAAGTCGCCGCATGATTAAACATCTTGTCCTGATAAATAAGTAGGCGTGATATGTCGCCTCCCTAGCGGATATGTTAGCATACGCGACTTTGGCACTGGAGACCGGGGTTCGATTCCTGATAGCTCATTGTTCGGATTTCACCTTAAGTTTTAGGCCCACTGTCATATACCCTCAGTACTGAACGGAACTCTAAATTTCAAAACAACCAAGCAGCCATCCAATATGTTTGTCTAATAACAAACTAAATTGATTTCTAGGCTTCTGGTTCAATTTGCATAGCACTATAGGAACTACACGAGCTCCTACTGTAAGTTGAACCTGGGTTCCCCGCGTCAAAAATATCTACGCTAGCTGAACAGCTACAAGGAAGTTCTAATTATTTACATTAAGATGTCTACAAGATGTTTGGTACGTCGTTTACAATAAAGCTTACTTTCGATTTGGAAACACGTGGGAAAATTAAATGAAATATCTCAATTTAACGTCCTACGATTATGCCCTTTAGGTTAAGGGAGACGAGGATGATTAAAGCAAGTGAGAGATGCTGAAAGAATTGGTGAAATAACAGTGTGGGAGAAAACGGGAGTATTTCGAGGAAACCCACAGTCATAATATTTCCACCACAAACTTACTTGAACGGGGATCGAACCTGGGACCCCCTACATCAGAGGTAAGCGCTCTACCACTGAGCCATGTTGTCACCCCCCCCCCCCCAAGGAACCGATTGGGAAAAGACTTTTAGCTACATCGAAAAAAATGAAAGAATTATTATAAGTTTGAAGTTTAAGTAATTGCATAATAATCTTAATTCCATTGGATTTTTCAATCTTTTTCATAGGATATGATACATAAGCAGGATTATGTTTTGGTGACGAAGAAATAAAAGATATAAGATGAATAATTACAAGCAGATACTAAACGTTTTCCTACATATGTTGACACAATAGTTTTGGCCAGAAAACCAACTGTTAGATGTCAAGTCCAAATATAATGAGGAAAAAGAAAGAAGGAAAGGAAAGGAAAGGAAAGGAAAGGAAAGGAAAGGAAAGGAAAGGAAAGGAAAGGAAAAGAAAGGGAAAAAACGAGAAAGTAAAAGAAAGAAAGGAAAATGAAAAAGAGAATAAGGTATTTTAGGTGTGTAACCTGTTTTACCACAACCATTGTATAATAGCGAATCCAAAGCAAAACCATGGAATATACTACGCGAACGAAAATTCAATTGCAACCAACCGAACAAAGGGAGAAAAATGACTTGAGGGTAGATTTCAGAAGAGCTAATTGAATTCAAACGTTTTGTAACTTTTTTCAGTATTAAACGTTTATTTATTGTAATATAAGGCTTTGGATATCAAAAGTAAGTAAACAGTTCGGTAATAAAGATCAGAAATTGTCTATAACCCTTGTTCTCCCTGTGCATTCAGTTGTAACATCTTGATTTAAGAGTTTCCTTTCATATTTACCGTACCAACGAAACCCTAAATAAATATTTTATGAACATCTGGATACGAAATTGTGTCAATAATGGATGCGATATAGCTAATGCAGTTATGAGCTGTTCCAATAATGGTTTATGTTCATAATTTATTCACCACTTTCAAACTAATTCTAATAATTATACAGAGCTCCATTGCGGCTAAATGGATAGTGTACCCACCTTTGGAGCAGAATACTCAGGTTCGATTTCCCGCCTTAAGACTGTAACTCCATGTCTTATATAGCCTCACTACTGAATGGGGCACTAAACTCAAATGAAATGAAATGGGACACTAAACACAAGGTTTCATTATCCCGTGTCTAGAGGGGAAATAGTGGCATTGAAGAAGGATCTATAATGTAAGAATTGATCTTTCCCGATGGTTTGCCAAATGCACCAGATTAAAACCCTGAACGTGCTTATTAGTTGGTCCCGTCTTCATAACCTCAGTGGTAAACATACTACTGCTAAATATACTTTTCTTTACAATGTTAAAAAATTAGAAACCTACTGTATTATTGCCTTCTTAGGTTGAGAACAGCTACTATTAGTCAAGATCTTAGGTTTCCAAAACTTAGAAGCCCCTCACCCTCCTTTTTATATATACAGGTGTTACAAAACAACACCGATAACGTTTGGGAGGTGATACCTGACGCGAAGGTAAGACAAAAAGTATAGACCAACCTGGGTGCACAAATGCTTCCTTTCCGAGTTATAGGCTGCCGAAAACATGAAAAAATGAAATTTACAGGTCCATAGCTCTAAAACTATCGGACCTACCGAAGTCGGTTCAAGACTTCACTTAAGAACTAGTATGTGCCCTATCCAAATATCCATTTTTCAGAATTCTGCTGTACTTGTACAAAATTTTTTTATAAAGGTAGTTAGTGAGTACTTCAAATTATATGCGCGTAGCCAAACAGCCTCTATAAAAATTGTTGCAGAAGTACCACAGGGTTCTGAAACGTGAATATTTGGATAGGGCACGTACTAGTTCATAAGTGAAGTCTTAAACCGAGTACGGTAGGTTCCATAGTTTTGGAGCTATGGACCTTTAAAGTTCATTTTTTCATGTTTTCGGAAGCCTGTAAAACTCCGAAAGGAAGCATTTGTGCACCCAGGTTGGTCTATAGTTTTTGTCTTATCTTGGTGTCAGGAATTATCTCCCAAACGTTGTCGGTGTTGTTTTGAAACACCTTATATATATATTTCACCGCGTACCTTGTGGGAGTAAAAGAATTACTGAAATCGACCTTTTTATGAAAAGGGCAAAGTCTGCTAACAATTTATTACCAGCTAGCTTACATTTAAGTTAATAAATTCGTGCTACATGAAAGTGATTAGAACAACTAGAATATCCTACGTATACGCATCGAGGCTAAAGGAGACGGTAATGAAAGAAATTGTGGAATGAAGAAAGTGGGAGGAAATGGGAGAATTACGAGAAAACCCACTCACACCGTATTTGTCCACCCCAAAGCTCTGTTGGTGATAGCTGGAATCAAATCACGAATCCCTTTAACCTGAGTCCTCTACCATTGAGCCATCACTGCAACATTGAAACTAATACACAATTTACTCTTCGGATCTTCCACGGTAAAAGGTGCCCCCACTTGAAACAGGTTGAGGTGTCCCATAGGTAGAGCTGCAAAATTCCAGGTTTAGCCGGGACAGCACTGAATTTATTTTTGATATTTCAGCAAGAAGCAAGTATAACTATGAATATATATATAAAAATGGAAATTACTATGTTTGTGACTTCGAACCTCTTGAACCACCCGATCGATCTCGATCAAATGTTCAACACATATGAGGTTCAGGCCTGAAATAGTTCTTATCATTTCAGTTTGACGATACAACTCGGGAGAAGAGGAGATATATAAAAATAAAAAAGAACTTATTAACACTTGAAAAACCAACCGATCTCGATCAAATTTGTCACATAGATGAGGTTCGGGCCTGGGATGCTTTTTATCATTTCACTTTGACAGTACAACTTGGGGGAGAAGAGAAATGGGATATTTAAAAATGAGCGAAAATGACCGATATTAGTGTCGAATCAATAGTTTTAGAAATCGCTGAGATGAACAGTGATACTTCCGATGCCATTTAAATTCAAGTTCAGCCCTTTATGTCCAAAATGAAACATATTCTTCCCGTGCGAAGAACGGGTATTCTGCTAATATACTATAAATTTTCATAGGGTGTGCCTGATTTGTTCTTCTTCTTTTAATTGTTGTTGCTGCTGTGTGTGTTGTTAGGGATGCACATGAGATAAGATTTGTCTCGTGTCGAAAATGTGCTGTGAAAGTGATATCTTGATTCGAAAAATGTATATTTCTCTATTGGAAGACCTGTGTCTCGACTCGAATTTTGTCTGAAAAATTACGTCTTGTCTCGACTCGTGCTTATCCCCATATGTTGTGTAGACAGATATGGTAGTTCTACTCTGAGCTGTGGAAATAAAGCTCCAGATTTTTTTTTTTTTTTTTTTGGCTAGGAGGTGATATAGTACTGTAAGTACCATGATTGGCCCACTTTTATCCCATAGTTGCAAATTTGACACAGATTGGGTAAAAGCCTAGGATGGTTTAAAATGAAGGAAGAACCAAAAAATAAACTCTGCTCTCATCGATGATCGAATTCGGACTTTTCAATTAATTGGCAGTACACTATACTCCGCTTCACCCGAATTGGTATATGGCGTCCGCCAATAAGTTTGCAATACGCTGTTACCGAACCTTCAGTGACGAATCTAATCATTCATAATTGTCCACGAATACCAACAAAATCAATTATGAATGATTAGATTATTCTCTGAAGGGTTAGTAACAGCGCACTGCGAGCTTATTGGCTGATGCCATACACCAATTCGGGTGATGCACATAGTAAATGATAAAAGCATACACTCGAGAAGCAACGTACAGCCTGTGATTTACTTATTAATTGTAGTAGAGGACTGTTTCATTTATATGTACTGTTTACAACTTATTATTACCGTCCACATTAAGAGTTCTTTTCTCTACTTTTCTGTTCATACGGTTACGTGACTTCAAGAACACCTATACAGCATAAGGAGAAAGAAAGACTTGATTTTAAAGTGGAAACTACAGACTTGGGAGTTAAATGTTTTATTATTCTTTTTATACATTTGTAATTTATTTTAAATAATGACTACACATAAATTTTTCTGTTTTTCTTTTTCTTTCTTTCTTCAAGTTGCTTGCTAAAACAAACAAACAAAAAATAATGTTCCGCAAAGGGTACATGGTAAAGTTCTAGGTTCGTTCTGTCGCTGTTGGGCTACAACGTTTAACCGTGAAAGGACATCTCGCCAACACTCCTCGATTCTTAATCACTATTTGTCATTTTCACGCCCTCAACAGCTAATTGCGCTGCTGGGCGTGTCATGGTTGTTTTTCAAGCCTACTACAGCCTTTTTTTTAAATTACAGACGTTATTTCAAGTTTTCATCTACTTTTTTAAAATTAATTTTTAACTATGTGATTTTGATTATACTATTTGTCATTTTTATTACAACAACAAGAGGCTCTCAGATTGAAGTAGTATCAACTGTACCGAGAGATTTAGTGCTCTATATGAATGAGCAAACTCACGTTTCAGATTCATACTTTGAATTGAGATTCGAGCATGTTTAGTGTCACCCTTCAAACTATTTGATATACAGTCGGTCATGGATAACTCGAAGCTGAAGGAAATAGATAAAAATTCGAGCTATCGAGTTTTTCGAGTAATCTAGATTTGAGTTATCAAGGTGGTCACAACAAAGATTCGAGATATTGAGGTTCCGCGTTCCTGATGAAAAGTGACTATATAGCCTTTATAATGCGAACTATGCTTCATGCTTCATAATGCGAACTTCTATAATTCAAAGTTATGAAAGTACCTTAAATTAACTAAAATGTCTAGTAAAATTAAAATACTAGACATGAGTAAAACATAATTACAGTACACATTAACAACAATGACAGGACTAGCAGCGAGGGAGGTGCGATGGTTCAGTGGTAGAGCTTGGGGTTCCTGGTTCGATTCCAGCTAGCGCCGTGTGGACTTTGTGGTAGACAAACACCATGTTCGTGGGTTTCCTAGGGGTTCTCCCATCTTCTCCCACTTCATTCATTCCATCATTTCATTCATTTCTCATCATCACCGTCTGCTTTAGTCTAACCAGCATACGCGTGGGACGTAAAACTTAAAGATTTCATTTCATTTCATATAAAGTACTAGCAACGATGGCAATTAGCTGTGAAGCTTTCAATGAGTCTCTTCGTGTCTCTTCTAAAATGTTCGTGTACTACAATGCGAAAAGTTTCACGCACTTTGATCTTTAAAGTTAGGTTTAATTTTCTAAAAATACAATAGACGGTTGAAATGCAAGCGATTTTTTTCACATAATTCAACTAAATCGATGTTTCTTTATTCTATTTATTACACATTATGTAAGCATAAATATTTTATTTTATGGGGAAGTTGTTACATCAATATGAACTAATTGAATACATTTAAGAAAAGTAGAATGATAATAATTGTAGTAAAACCAAAGCAGCAAAAGCACATAGGAGGATCTACCAATAAGTTTTCCCCTTTATTGAATTAGTTTTACTATATTGGGTGTAAGAATATTATGTAACAAACGTGCCATATCTTAAGATATTAATGGATAACTTTTAGGTTTCTAGGTACAAGAGGTTCGCAAGTGTGACGGCTAAAATGAGTGCAAGTGTCGAATTGTCAAAACTGGAATAACAAGTGACAAAGTTGGTGAATCTGAAGAGAATGAAAGTCACTGAGATATATAATGAAATGAAAGTTGTGTATGTCGAAAAGTGATCATCTTTGAGTACCATTAAAACGTGAAAGGGACACCTGAAATGTCCACATTTGAATTTGGAGGGCAAGCCTATAGAAGACAGGTCCTGTTTTGTAATTGACAACAATGTGATTTGGAAAATTAAATGTGTGATAATAGACGTATAAACATTCATGCTATGTAACGACTGGTTATGCCTTACGAGTCCGTATCCACAAGTTTGCGTGATCTCTTAAACCTATCCAAAGTCTCAGCACGATGGGTTTCCAGGTTGGTTAACCTTTTACATAAACGAGTTTATCGTGCATACGAAATATAGGCATTCTGTGTACCCAGTGAACCATCATGTTTTTCTCTGTCGAGGAGAAACCATGACTGTAGATTGTTACAGAGCTGAAATCCATGAGATGGACACCAATTTTTCCCGCAAATATCCAGAAATGTTTAAAAACCAAATCCAAATTTCCATGCTAGAACATTTTAAACGGTTCTGCGTATAGAAAACTACTCACAGTGAGGAAAAGATTTACACTGTTAAGTATAAAATATCTGATCCAAAGTTTATTGTCTTTCCTCAACATAACTATAGTTTCTACTCATAGTACTTTACGCATAAGTACAATCATGTTTAATTTATTAATCTTCCAGATATAGCCTGAGAAGCTAATTTCACTGAGATGATAAACAATCAACAACAACAAGCAATAACAGTAGGAAAGGATGTCTGTTAGGGCTTATATTTAAAGGTACTGACTTGCATTTGCCTGGTAGAATTCAGGAAAGTTCATGGAAAAACTTTTCAAAATGGCCTCCCACAAGTTTTGAAAACAAGAACGCTAACCATAGGCATAAGTGCACTCAACAAAAGTAAGTGCATCGAACTCGGGTTGCATGAATGGGAAACTTGTATGATATTTCTACAATTACACACTATTCATCCATCTCTTTGTAAAGATCTGGAATCTTATTCAAAGACTAATTTTATTCAGATGATAATCACCTGGATTGCTTTAAGAAATTTATTTTAAATCAATGTATTAGAATAGTTTATATACGATTTTATGGATAGAACTCTATTAAGAGAAAAGTTGTGTATTGTGAAAGAAAATGAACCACTAAATGTGAAGCAGAAAACTTAGGCTTCACATCCTTGTCCTTTTGAATGTGAGTAGGTAAAACAGACTAAATTCTTAAAAAGATTGAACTAGAAAATTAGTAATGAACAAACTTTGTGAAGAAAATGTAAAAAAAATAAAAAAATCACATTTTTAACTTTTACATGAGTAAAACGATTTTAAATGAGCAAGTGATATGTAGGTCCACTTAACCCTTTTCTCGATTATTTTCAGCGTTATCTGGTAACTTTTTTCATGTACTGAAAGGAACAGATATTTTAAAACTATGTTTCCAGATCAATGAAAAGGTATTGTAACTTCAAAATATAGGGAGGTGGATCTCATCATGATTTTATACTGAATTATTCAACTGTCAGCTAGAAAAATTAGAAGTTTTCTTGTACAACATTTGAGATCTATAGAATATCTTTTGTGTTCTACCAGAATTGCAAACATCAATTGTTGTTTTCGATGTCATTATCATTCATTATCGACTTCAACCATTTGCACTGTTTACTTTAAAATACATGGATCTTTCTTGAAACTCACTAAAACTTACAGTATGGATGATAATTTGTTTGATATTTCGTAAGAATTCGAAATATGTTTCAATCATTTTGGTTATATATTTTCACACTTGAATAATTTGATCAGTTCAAAGTACCATCGTCAAACTCTTAAACATCGTAGATTAATGCTGGCTATGATTTTCAACAAACGATTTTACGACAATTATAAAGTAGTAAAATAACGTTGTTATGACAAACACTATTCAAGTAATCACCTATAATAGAGTGTAGGGAACTTTTCAAGATGTGTAGAAGATAATTTAACTGGGAAGATTTTTCTTTTCATGTAAGTTCGAGAAATATATGTATTTATAAATATAACTAAAAATTTAAAGTTTTGAAAGTACAAATTTTAAATTTTGTGATATTCTCTGTAGAGGTTATGGCTTTATCAAGGGCGTCATTTAGGGGGCAGGAGGGTACAATTGCCCCACACTGAGTTTCACACACACATATCAGAAATATAACATATGTGGAAACATGGTTGAAACTGAAGAGATATGGATGTTAATTTATTTGTTCTTTAAATGGCCGATTTTAATACATTGCAGAAAAATGATCATTGTATCAATAATGTAGACTACTATTGAACTATTTAGTAAATATAGGCCTTCACTTTTGTTCTTTTCCATTTGTGCTCCACAATATGAACCATGGGTGATATACCTAGGTAATATACTTTAATGAAGATATAGCTAACACATGGATATATCTTTAAAATGATTTGAAAATGTACAGAGCCAAAAGATCAGAGTGCACACTAACGCTTTTTTTTTACTTCTTAAGAAATAATAAAAAAGACGAAGTTTATAATCTTATGAATGTTGCAAGTGCTTTCTTTAAATATTTATTGTATCTAAACATTATGTTAGGTAATGCCTATACATATAAAAGCTATAAGTACAAACGATCTAACCATTGTAGTACGTTCAATGTTCCCCTATTGATGAGCTAAGGAACCTTGTGCACGCGCTAAGGTACACATTAGACTAGTGTAGATGTACGTACGTACATCTATTTATTCCCCCTCTCTGCCTCTCTGTCTCTCTCTCTCTCTCTCTCTCTCTCTATATATATATATATATACATATATATATATATATATATAAAGAATCTTGCCCTCCCAAGCAAAACCTGAAATGACACCCCTGGTCCCTATATGTAGGGAACGAAAGTAATTAAGTATTATTGTTGATTAATGTTTGAAAATATACTAAATAAAGTCACCTTTATGAAGAATATCTAAGAACAGTCAGATTTTCTGACAAATGTAGCTCATGAACACTGCTCAATTTGCGACAAATGATTTTCAGAAATAGAAGAAAAGATATGATAGGGAAGAATAGATGTTATTAATATTAACATATAAAGGATATAAATTGTTCATTAAATCTGGGCAAAATAAAATCCTGTAGTGAAAAGCGAACTTTTTCTGGCTATTGTGCGTAAAATGAAGTGTAATTTGAAGCTCAACGTTTCCTATTTTAAACTATTATCAATCTTTAATTAATCAGTCATAACGATGTGCTTTTTATCTCTTTATTGTACAATTATCGTAAGTATTCTTACCAATATCAACTGAATAGCATATTTTACTGGTGCTGGATTAGGCTAAGAGGGCTAGTTAAGTGAGCGCTTGTCGCCTGATCTGAATTTGTGGACTTCGCTACCTGAAAAATTTAGAAATTTGAGGTTATAATGTCGGGCGGGATTTCTAAATAAGAACAAACGTATCAGTGGCAGCCTCAAACTCTCGTATGTTGGAACAAACTCAAAGAAACTTGACGGAAATTTTGAAACAGTCCGTGAGAATTGCGATGATCATGTGGAGCATGTTGTCGATGAAGATAATAATCTGTCCATCAATTCCCTATATGGTTGCATACTTTACACCTTTCCAACTAATTTATCACGTCTGTATCAGAATACTTATTTTTAAAATTAAACGAGAAACAAAAATAATAATGCTATAATACAGCTTCTATAATCTTCCTTTTCTTTGTTCCTGTTTTGAAGTTATGGTCCTCGTGCAGATGCACGTGTCGTTCTGTTTCTGCCCAGATAACCGTCACAACGATTTAGACATAATCCCGGCCATGTATTTCGGTGACAGCTATTTCACATGGACTTAACGCATCACAACGAAATTAAAAGGTCAACTTTCGTAATTCGGTTAAACAAGAACTAGGTCGCGAAGTGAAGAATTATATATCATATATGTTGCACGTAAGAGTTCTCAGAAGTCAATTTTACGAATGAAATCGATACTGAACACGAGTGAGAAATGAATTGATCTACGCTCCTGTTTCTCAAGCTGTGCGCCACAGTACACTGTCTTACCAAAGCACCGTAAAATATACAATGACATTCCACTTGTAATTTTGCTTGTAGTTTAAAGTCTCTTGATAACTTACGATTAGGACTATGATTTAGATTTCTGGCTTTCGGCATCTATGGCCATGTTAGCGCATCATGTCTGAGGGATAACGTCTCTAAACAAACACACTATCTGAGTAAAGGATAGAAAGAAAGGATTGGGGAAAGAAGGAAGCTATGTTAGGTACAATCCCGGCATTTGCCTGGTGTGTTTGGGGAAAACATGTATGTTAGATATCATCCCGGCATTTGCCTGGTGTGAATAACGAAAATGCTGCAAAACCTCACTCAGGATGGCTGATCTGAAAAACCTTTTACACTTTCTCGACCAAGTATCCTCACGGAGAATCGAACCCAGGATTAGTCATAACAAAGGCGAGAGCGTTAGCGGCTACGCTACGCTAAGCCACTCTCTTGATTACCTGTGAGATCTTGGTTTTTCACCTCTGATAGCTGTTTTTATCGTGTATAATGATGAGTGCTCCCCATTGGTGTACTGGGCCGCGGTGGCTCAGTGGTACAGCGTTCACCTCTGGTGTTTGGGGTCCCGGGTTCGATCCCAGCCTCCGCCAATTTAACTTTGTGGTGGAAAAACACCGTGTGTGGGGGTTTTCTCGGGGTTCTCCCACTTTCTTCATTCCACGATTTCATTCATTACTCATCATCACCGTCTCCTTTAGCCCAACCGGCATAACTGTGGGACGTAAAGCTCAGAGATTTCATTTCATTTCATTTCCATTGGTGTACTAGCTAGGGCGCATGTCTTTGGTGCACGGTTTCTCTGGTTCGATTTCCGGTGATACACTGTTTGATAACATTACTAAGGTGCAGGTTTCATCATAAACTGTAGGATCACGTTTCATATAAACTCAGTGCTGAAAACGGATTCTAAACTTACAATAAACAACAACAATTGTATTGTGAAGTTCTCTTCTTGCTTCTTTGAAACGAACAAAAATATTGTTTTTACTGATGTTTACTTCAATTTTTTTTAAATTGTATTTTACTTTTTTAAAATGAATTCCTTATACATAAAAATGAAAGCAACTATATTTGTGACTTAATAACTCTTGAACCACCCGACCGCTCTCGATCAAATTTACCACATAGATGAGGTTCGGGACGGGGATGGTTTCTATCATTTTATTTTCACGGTGCAACTTAGAGGAAGGGGAGGGGAGGTACTTAAAAATGATCGATATTAGTATAGAATTCACAGTTTTCGGGTTCGGTGAGACGAACAGCGAAAGTTTCGATGCTGTTTAAATCCAAATTCAGGCCCTATTAGTAGTCCTAAGGAGAGATGAGGACTTGTAAAAATAACCGAAAAAGATCGATATTAGTGTCGAATTTATAGTTTTGGGCATCTTTAAGTTGATTGGCGACAGTTTTTGTGTCCTTTATGTCCAAAATGTAACTATTCTCCCCGTGCGAAGAACGAGTATTCTACTAGTACTATATATAAATTGAATGTCGCTTAAATTTTATTTCTAAATGTTACTACTTAATTTGCTCGACGATGAAAAAATTATCTTAAAAGCAAATTCTCATTGCAAATACATTGCATGTACAACACAAATACTTATCCGTCTCTTCTTTTATTTTCTTATTCTTCACATTAACGTTTAAATAAACTGAGCCACCGAATTCTGCGCACGTCTACCAACTTTCAAAATTTGTTCAATGCTGATGAATATGTTATAAACAAATTTGATCGGATAAAAAGGGGATAATGTGTATTATTTGTACATGTTAGGTGTATGTTATAGACGTTTACATTTAATACAGGTTTCTCAGGTTTTTAGACTAAAGAACCGGGATACAATATATGATAATTTATAGTCTTATATTCATAGTTGTGCACATGCTTTTTGATGAAATTTCACTATTAATTAAATAATAGGTGAACACAGACCAAAAGCAATTTAGTACAGAGACTAGATTACTCCTAATAATTGAGCATCGATGACTAATAAAAACGGGATTTTAAAGTATCGAACGGATTATATTAATTTATGTTTTAGGAAAAGCCGGAACATTAGGAGTTTGTACAATTTTTGGGGAGACAAATGATCTAATTCGGGGACTGTCCCGGATGAGCCAGGAAGCCTTGAAGCACTAATTTAATAGCTTCTGCAAGAATCGAGCACGAATCTCTCCAGTTGAGAATCCATTTCTTAGCCATTTAGTTACGAGAGAGCTCCAAACTACAATTAATTATGAACCCTGAAGAAGCTTGTCATTGAGTAAAAACGAGCTCCATTTCACACAAATTTAAAATTAAATGAATTAAATTTATTAATAATGAGATTTAATTTTCACGAAGTAAGGGGGATTTGAATAGATTTAAAGAATAAATTAGTAAAATAAAATCATTAACATTCTAGTCAATTTCAAAGAAAACAAAACAATATTCCTTATATAAGTCACTGGACCAAAAAATAAAGATAGCGCAGGTATTCAACAAAGTTAAGGGGGGCGCGGTGGCTCAAAGGTAGAGCGTTCACCTCCGGTGCTTGGGGTCCCTGGTTCGATCCCAGCTCGCGCCGTGTGAACTTTGTGGTGGACAAACATCGTGCTCGTGGGTTTTCTCGGGGTGCTCGTGGGTTTCGCCGTTTCCTCCCACTTTCTTAATTCCACTATTTCACTCATTTCTCATTATCACCGTCTCCTTTAGCCTAACCGGCATAACCGTGGGACGTTAAACTTAAGGATTTCATTTTCAACAAAGTTAAGTTGCCAGAAACGGGAAGAGTAGGGTTCCCAACCTGTAATACGTGAGTCACTGCTGCATGGTACGTATGACTTATGGTAGTATGTCGGAATTGAAATGAAATGAAATCCTTCAGTTTAACGTCTCACGTTGTAACCTTTAGGCTAAGGGAGACGATGATTAACCCTGCGTTAGGCGCGTACGTTTGTGTTGCACAAGTAGGCGCGTGGGTGACAGGTTTCACCCAACCACAAAAATATATCTAGAATAAGTAAAATCATCTTTAAATGACGATTCTTTGATTTGTTCGATACAATGTTAATTACAGGTTATGGCTGTGGTTGTATACAGTGTTTACTGAATACAAAGGAGTTTTTCCTTGACTACTAGACTGACTGTTACACAAATGCCTTTGATATCTTCTCCACACATCGATCTCTTACATTTGAATCACCACTTCCTTGTAGTTTTCTCTCTTCCTTTTCCATAGGCATGCCAGCGTCCTCAGGAACCTATGGCTTTTCAAAATCGACCATTCCCTCTTCCTCAACACTCAGTAAAAATCGAAGTCCGCCCCTCTTCCTAATTTCAACTGAAACTTGGGGAATAAAGCATCGCCGTTGTAACTGAGATTTAGTCATTTCCCAGGCGATATCCTCCAAAAAAATTCCTTCGTGATAATTGAGTTGAACTGGTATTGAATTTCACAATGTAAAGTGTGTTAATTGCGCATGTGTTTAGAAGATCAAAAATATCACCATGAGCCATTTTGTTCCGTTTCAGTATTGAGTGTCACTTCCACTTATGTGACCAATTTCATAATCACTGTCATCAGAACATATTTCCGACTTCTGCTCTTCCTCCTCTGCCATTGCAGGACAATACTTTTATCTTTTGTTATCTCTGTGTTCCGGCGTTTTGATACTTTACTTGTTACGTACATAGGCGCGCGGTTGACAATTGTTACCCAAATACGCTGCTGCAGGGAGAATTTATTTCTTATAAAGTGTAGACGGGAAACAGAAGTGTACTACTGCTGTCACATCGAACAGCAACAATTAACGTTCAGCTACTGAAAGGCGCGACTGCAAACACCAACACACAGTGTTGCCATTTTGATACAAAAATCACTGGGGGACAGCTGTCACCCACGCGCCTAATCTAGGGTTACGGCAAGTTCATGATTATGTAAGAGTTGGTGGAATGAGAATGTGAAAGGAAAAGGGAGTACCCGAGAAAACCCATGGACATGATGTTGTCAATCATGAACTTACTTGGTCGAGGATCGAACCAGAGACCCCACGCACCAGATATAAGCGCTCTACCTCTGCACCACTGTCCCTCCCATATGGTATAACGGTGGAAAATGTTGAGAATCCTGGTGTAGAGCATGGAATATCCTAGATTTGCTATAAGTATGCAGCTCGTGATTGCTACATTTAAAACAATGCAATGAAGTATATAATAAAGATATACATATTCTACTGATTAATCAACGCAAAACAACGTACTTAAGAGGTTGTACATTTAGTTAGTTTAACGCTATAGTAATGAATATTTGTTTTGTGTTTATGGAAAGCACTTTAAATGAAATATCTTGTCATTATGCTTTAAACTTCTTTTTTCTACATAGGCTATATAATAATCACACCTAAACATCACGTAAATCTTACATAAAGAGAATATACATAATTGTGATATATATATACGTATATCGTTGAGCGTGTTTTGTCTACATATTTTAAACACTACTTTGCATATTACGAGGGTATTTCCTTTATTTCTAGTATTCAACAGGATACAAAAAGAGAATGAATGCCAAAGATCTCTTCTCATTGAATTCACGCTCTAATGTGCTGCAGCGTGAAAAGGATTCACAGAATGAATAAAATAGACAGGGCATAATAATAAAGGTGAAGCTATCGCTGTTATGAGACGCTTTTACATCACAGATTATGCAAACTGTGGAAATCTCTGTTTCGTAAATAATACGGAATTCTTTATTTCCTCTGTATTTTTTGTTGCTGTTTCTAAATCACAAGCAGCTAACAACAAACATTACAGCAAAATTACTGCTTGTTATACACATGTTTAGCTTTTTTTTTTTTACTTCCATTCTTCCGAGGGTGAAACAATTGAATCCATGAATAAAATTCAATACATCAGTGAAATTCTGTCCTTGACAGAATCTTATACGATACAAATAATAGACCTATTGTGCTATCGACATATCTAGACTTGGAATTAATGTTCGCTTTTTTCACTTTCTGTTTCAAACAAAGATTGTTTTTCACTCTCGAAATGGAAGCCAAGAGGATTTTGTTGTCACTAACACAACACGTATATGAAGACAAATTACTATAAATATTCTATGTATATTTATTTTATAACAACTATTTTCATTTCATAATATTTTGTAATTAATTACGTAAGACTTTCATTGTAACATGTTGCGTACAAGGTCATTCTTAACATTGGTAATTTGAAAAATGATTTTGAACATAAAATGTCTTATATTAGAATTATATATTTGTTGAAGTCATGCTAAATTTCAATTTAATTCAATACTTTTTAAATCTTACTAACACTATATTAGAATTTTAAAAGTAGAATCAAAATAAGAACCTAAACTATTTTGTCTAAATTTTGTAAACTTTTAAAATTTCTAGTTTGGTATCATTATTCGGCGACTGAAAGTGTATGGTTTTCTATGACTTGAAGAGCTACGCCCAAAAACTTTAAAATTCTGCAAACATGTCATTATTGAGTTGAGGTGTAACATTTAGTAACATAATAAATTTGACTAAAATCTACTTCAAATTGGCAATAATTAATGTTGACTAATTAAGATAGTCACTATGTCAGGCAGCCAACAACATGCGTAATAGCTATGCTAAACAGAATATATATTAAAAAAATGTTCTTTAAAAACTACAATAAATTATAGATTTAAAAGTAAAATATCGATCATGTATTTTCATTCAAGAATTTATGAATCCTAAATTCATTTTCTAGTAGTCCTCATACAAAATTTTATTAACTTTAATTCATTTTGGACCAATTGTAAAGAGTCCAATCTAAATTTATCAAATACTTGGCATACAAGAGTCTGGGAATCTATCCATCTTACGAAAACTATCTTACATTAATAGACAACGTCCGTATCCTTACACTTGAACAAAAGGAAAATGAAATGGATCTGATTTATCTCCATAAAATAATATAAAATGAGTTCAAGTGTATGGTTCTGATATCGGCACTAAATTTCGTGTCCCGATACTTAAAACTCGTGTTAATAACTCTGGTCTGTTCTATTGCAAAAGAAGCAGGGACCAACGTATTATTCTGGAGAATACGCTCTTCTTATAACAAAATGTGTATCGAACACAAAGAAATTGACATCTGTAATATGAACTATAATATGTTTAAGAAGACTATTATAAATTTATTCTGTAATACACCAACAATATAATTGGGCTGTTGTATTGTTGATAAATAAATACATTTTTGAAATTACAAACAGAAATTCAATAATTGACCTTTACTCTTGTTATTATACTTTTGCATCCATACTTTTCATCGTTTCTGTAGTTTCACCCAAGTTGTTATCAGTTGTCACATCTCCAGTGACTGGCTCTTGGAAGGCAATTCTATCGTACTTTGGATGCCATGCAAATTGAAATTGATTCGAAGAAGGTATTTGGAATGAAAGTGAAAAGAACTGACACGTGAGTGATCGATTGAGTTGGATAAGACGAAAACTTAATAAACTCAAACTTCCTACGATAAAAAAAATTAAAGAAAGAAGATGCATTGCAATATACTTTGTAATCTTCAACACTAAGTTTCGTCATTTTCCTTTATGAAGAATTCACGGTGCATATATTCAGTAACACTTTTCCAATAAGAAATTAATAAATTATATTTTGGCTTAAGTTGCAGAAGATACGAACACATTGCAAAATGAAGACTTCGGGAAACACCCGGTAGGCCTCGATCAAATTTTCAACATCGATGAAGTTTGGATTTGGAATGTTTTTTACCATTTCACTTTGACGGTGGAACTTATGGGAGGGGAGGGAAATATATTTTTAAAAAATGACCCAAAAGACAGATGTTAGTGTCGAATCCATAGTTTTTGCGGTTGCTGAGATGAACACTGACACTTCTGATGCACTTTAAATCCAAATTCAACACTACTGGTACATGAAACGTATTCTCCCCGTGCGAAGATCGGGTATTTGCTAGTATTTTAAGTTTACATCATTGAGACAACTCGAATAATCCAAATTAGACTTATCAGGTGGGAAATAGGAAGGCTATGAGTAGAATATTTGTTTTACAAAGTTTCTTGAAGCGAATAAACCTGATATCAAGGTTTCCAAATGCATTTACCTTTGCATCCTAAATGAACAAGTGTCAAGATCAACTGATTAATTGATTGAATATGAAGAATTGTAAAATATATGAATACTCGAATGCAGGCGCGCACCCAGAGATTTTTACTGAGAGGGGTCCAAGCTTTAATGGGAGTTCAATACTACAAGCCATTACATCTATGTAATATTGAACGGCTATTATTCTGCATCTGAAAAGACGATAATAATTGTAAAATACTTCCACCTATATCTACAGAAAAAATATAGATCTAGATCAGGAACGGATCCAGGATTGTCTGAGGGGGGTGCACTAGCAACTACCAAAATAACCCATCATACTGAATACACTGAAACTCTTCAAAGTGACATGTGACAATATTCTTTACCCCTGGCAACACAGATGCATAGAACGGAGTAAAGTGTTTTAAAGAGGATCGCAAGTGTAATGAAGGAAAAATGTTCTTCCCTTCTCCTGGCTTCTGTTTTCTCCTCTGCTTAACAAATGCTATGTTGTTTTGTTTGGTGAATCCTTTTCCTTCAACCTTTTGAAAACCCTTTTCCTTAATTGTTTGCAAAGCTCAGTTTTCCTTTAAGCCCCAAACGGAAACATTATGACAGAAAGTTTCGGAAAGTGTTGCTATTTTCACTGCTAGTTTCTCATTTTAGATACCTTTGCACCCCCCTAAATCCGGTCCTCGTCTAGATTTTTTATATATATACAGTATATATAAGAGAAAGAGTAGAGGTTCAATGTAAGTTCAAATTTTCATGCTACATCAATCATTTCCCTGTTAAACAAGTATAGTTTTATTGAGAAAGTGTAATGTATGCTGAGTTAGGAAGTTTTGGGTGGTTCCGGACTCGATGAGCCCCCGTGGGTGCTCCCCTGCTCGAATATGCTGAACAGAAGTTCAGAAACTAAATGTAGAGATGTTTTTTTTAATGACCCAAAATAATAGACATTAGTGTCGAATCCATAGTTTTTGCGGTTGCTGAGATGAACTCTGAAACTTCCGAGATGCAGTTTAAATCCAAATTCAACACTACAAACACCTAACAACAAAGCTAGGTTACTTCAATACAACTGCCTCAAAAACCACTGTTAGGCAACCAACAATGCATCATAGTTTAAATGGTTGCATACAAATTGGTAAGTTGAGAATAATATTTATCTTTGGGACCGTTACAAAGAGTGAAAAATACAAAAATAAACTTGTTCAGATTCTGTTTGGGGAGAAATTGTATTACTAAAAGTAGAAAGAGGATAAAAATTGATGGACGATATCATAGAGCATGATTCTCACGCCAAAACAAAGAGATTATTGCGGATTCATAATCTAGGACGCCTTACATACACTTGAACAATTCATTTAACTTTCTACTAAAATATTTCCAGTTGTTGTGGGCATTGGATGCTAATTAAATTTTCAGTGTATTTATTTTAGTAATTAATCCACATATAACATTTACACCATCTAAGATATTAACGTAATTACATTTCGTGATTTTCACCTCAGTTCCCAGCTACAGAAATCCACTTAACTCTGTTTTGTTTACATTACTAATTACAACTAAAAGTTTATAGTTTCATATTGCTTAACATACACTTAGCGTTGTTACTAAATCAAATCCCATCAGCATACACGTACAGTTATTATGTATACATCCAAGATTAAAAGTAAGTTTTACTACACAAGTCTATAAATCGTCACAGCGTTTAGACTTCCAAAGTATGTTACAAGTATGAGAGTCTGTCCGTCCCTCTGTAAGTACCGGTATCAAAAAAAGGTAAGAGTTAGCATAAGACGAATATTAAATATGGATTCACTTTATGAAGAATAGGTTCCATCTCCGTCCTCGAACTATTGAAGCCAGAAATCAAACACCTTATACTTCAGAATTGTAAGGATCCACTTTTCAGAGTATATTACTTCTTTAAGTACATGTTATAATTGTAAAACACGTACTATTGTTTATAAAGCAGACGATACAGAAGAAAACAGGAAGACATGAAACCGACTCGGTGAAATCCGAAAATGGACGAATCGCCCAGAAATCTATTATATAAAAGAGAACGCACAAATCCTTTGTTAGCTCATCACGCTAATACGGCTGAACCAATTTCTTTCATTTTTGGGGGGTTATTAGGATTTGGACCCTAGATGGTTTTTATCATATCACTTTAATTTTTAATTACCAGTGTCTTGAGATAATTGACCATTCAAGTGTCCATAACGTACAAATCCTTTGTTAGTTCATCATAGGTATAAAAATAAACGTATTTATATGCAACCCGCATGACCGTGTCACTCGGCGGGTTAACATAAATGACAGGCGCTATAATGTTAACATTTACTGCAATTTGAAAGCGAAAAAGTAAAAATTATCTAAGTAACAAAGTTTATTGCGTTCCGGGGTGACCGCAGCGAAGCGGGGTGAACGCTGCTAGTCACCTATAAAAGAAGACTAGGAGAGAACCAAATTATCTGGTGACCACTGATCACTTACCCTACAACACCCACTCTTGAGGTCGCATTGGACAAAAGAGTTTCCCTATCTACATAATCTCCGGAGGCTGCATTGGGCAAAAGGATTACCCGTACATACCTAATTTCAACCTTCATCAACTAAAGCTACTTTACGTGTACTAAGGACTAATATTGAAACGCTTATTTTGTATCTTTACAAAGAAATTTTGTTATTTCTCCATAGAGGATAATAAAATATTAATATATATAAATAAAATATATAATAAAATTGGTGATGGGCTAAATCCCGGTCTATTATTGACTCTACCAAAGGACATTACATCAAAATGTGATTTTCTGATATGGATCCTCGTCCCAAGAATATATTTTGTCCCAGCATTTTTCCTACTGTTGAAACTAGAATTGGTACAGATCTACCATTTCAGGTTTTAATAATTGGATTCACATCGCCCAAGAATGATAATAGATAGTTCAATGTCTTTTAGTCTTTAATTCAATGTGTTATAAATATATTCCTTCTCCATCTTTAACAATGTATTGAAATCGGAAGGACAACTGCTTCCAGTTCCCATATTCAATCTCGGGTTCGATTTCCGGCGGGAGCTCATGTGGTTCGGATTCCACGTTAATCAGTAGGTCCACGTCTCATATAGCCTCGCTGCTGAAAGGGACGCTAAACTAAAATCAACTCAATTCCCATATTCAATCCTTGTGGTTTGAAGTCTGCCATAGTTGACAATGTAAAAGGAAATGCATTTATTTTCTGAAATAAAATGTGTCGTTCGAGTCTCATAGAAACTAATATAATGTGATAAGAGGTATTTGATATAAACGTGTTATTTTGTGGTAAAATATTAAACTTGCGTTATCAGTTCTTAGGATTCCAATTATCATAGCTATATAGATGTATTGAACATATAAGGGACACTCTTTCATTATCTTCCGTTAATAAGGTTCGCTGTTTTATTTCTTAACAGTAAAAATAATTCATCCTGTCATAATCTACCTTACAGAGGAATGGAAACAAATGATTTATGTACTTATTAAACCAATTGCACATCAAGCTAATTAATTGGTCTCCAAATATGTTTTATAAATATGTCTCCAAATATGTTTTAATATGTCTCCACATATGTTTTATCATATTGATCATTTATCAAACTCAACTATTTTCTTCATTTTTCCCAATATATTTAACCAAACTGTTTGAACAATGTTTGAATATTTTTAATGCAAAGTTAATATTGACTGCTAACTACTTACACAAGAAATTAACATTCAAACCTTACTTTACCTGAGCTTAAGAATATGCATATACATTCATTTGTTTAGTACAGACGATGCCAGGTTGATGTTTTGTGCAATTTTTATTCTCATATTATTATTATTATTATTATTATTATTATTATTATTATTATTATTATTATTATTATTATTATTATTATTATTATTATTATTATTATTATTATTATTATTATTATGGATGTATACAAAAATATGATTCGTACCGATTTTACTTCACCAGATTTCTTTGTCAAAGTTCCAAGTAGATATGGAATTCAGATATCCTTTTTTGATATAATCCTTAAGTGATCAGGAGATACATTTTCTTCTTCATGTTGTTGGCTGCAAATAGAGGGTTACGTTCTCTGCTAGAAGAAAGAATTACATTATATTTATTGTGTTAAGTGAAAGATGGTAAAATACAATTACAGCATTTGACTCTGTTTTAACTGAGCTTTTCTCCTTGCTGCTATCTATGGGTATTAATGAAAATGACTGGACTAATCCTACAAAATATGAACAGTTATAGAGTAGATCAGGGTTGACAGAGTGGTGATAAGGAACATTATATTGAAAATTGTTTCTGCATAGGTAGAAAACAAAAGGAGAGAAGAGCACGCTGATTCAATGCATGTTGCGGATTTTTTTTACTGCTTACCAGGAATGGGTGGCTATCCTATAATATCGACTTATTTACTTGGATCGAAGTGATTCGACATAGAGAAAATGTGAGGAAAAGAAGATATCTTGAACTAGGACTTTGATGTGATAAGTGATACGAAAGCCATGCTGGTGTCGAGTTTATTAAATATTTGGCAGCAAGATTGTGTAATGGAAACCTATGGAGTGACATGAGTCGTGGCCCACTAGGGGAAACTATCGGGCTCAAGCCCCCGGAAATAAATGGGTTACTTTTTCACGTACCACGTACAAAAATAATCCTTCTTACCATTTCTAAGAATTTCATTGACTTTCCCATTTCTTATGCTCTTTGTTCAGAAAAATACTGTATTTGCCAAATTTCATTCCATGTAAGAGCTGAGTTCTTTTTTCTGTTTTTCGTCCATTCTACTTTTCTGTTTCTTTTTAAATTGTTACTTTCCTTCGTTTCCCCTATCGTACTTTTGTTAGTTGTGATTCAAGTCTGCCGTCATCAGTAACACCAAAACTAAGAGGAGCTGATAAGCAAAACAGGTTCCACACCAACTTGCATCAACCTAACCTAACAGTACTTTAGTTATTATAGCAAATGAATATTTACATCGTTTAGTTATAAAGAAAGGTAAATGTTTGAATTAAAGAAAATCAAGATGGAAGGAATAAGTAGCCAGGGAAATTTGGTAGGCCAAGAGGATGTTTCCTTTTTCTTCTATGAATAGAATAAAAGGTTAGATTCATTGTTAATTGTGTGTATCATATTACATAAGATTCACCCGTCTGCAATTCTTGCCATTAAAACTGCAATCAGCATATTTCAGCTTCAACTTGTCTCAACATTTTCTTTCAGGTAAAAATGTACACAGATAAAACTGAAATTACCATTTTTTCTGATATGAAATCAGTTAAGTTGAAATGGCATTACAAATATTCAACGTGTGTTTCAGATTTGCCTGGGGGAGTAAGATCCACCACCGACATACGAGTTTCACGTTTTTTTTTTTTTGTATATTAATAGACAATCGATTAAAACATATGTAATTCTCAAACTCAGGTGGGCAATTGCCCCTGCTTCCCCGTGTTGTACACACCACTGTATTTGAGTATAGGTCTAAAGAATATTATGTATTATGAAGCATTAGGATGGAATCCTCGACTCATTTAAATAAGATACTTGAAAAGGTTTAGCCAAATCCAAGTGTACGTTTTGCTAGTGATTATTTTCACGTGTGGTTTGCAGCTTAGTGATTATAATACGATACACCAAGATATTTCACAGTTTTTGTAGATCATTTGTATTTTTTTGAATGCTGGTATATTTCTCTATACCTTGACGGGCGTCTTTGTTAGTAAGAATATTATGGTTTTGGTTTAAATGGCTTGATCTTCAGACGCCACAACCTGCTCCATTCTACGAAGCATTGATGGTAGTTTGCAAATGAACTTTTTCCTCGTAAATAGTTCTTCCTGTAACAAGAGATTCGGTGAGTGATAAAGATTGACGGAATAGGGGAGTGATGGAAAAGCGGAATCAAAGAGAATATACAGATTGAAATGAATATATGTTATCGGAGGATGATTTATTATTTTTACTTTTAAGAAATAAAGCAACACCCTTATTAAAGGTCTCTCAAAATAAAATTGGACTAGAAGGTAATTCATTAGGAAATATTATAATGATTGATTATGTGGTTTGTCAGTCGTAAGTTGGTAATAAATTCAAGAATTTGCATTATATATAGAAAGTGAGTTATAATTTGTAAGATAGGAATATAGTCTCTTCACTAATACATCTTCGAGCATTTTACTGGCATAAAGAAGTTGATTGATAAAAAGAATATAGAAACAAAACTTTGTCGTCCAAAACTCCTCGGGCAAAAATCTTGCATGGTCTAAACCTTGTAGGAGGAAATCTCGTCTGGATATAATCTCGCGTGAAGAAAGCGACGTGTATCATAATCTCGCCTTTTCGTCAAACTCCTACTATATATTTTGTTTCTACAGCTATTTTTACACTCTAGTTGTTTATCTAATCTGTCACTTAGTCAGTATAATCATTTGTATCCAAATATGTTTAATAAATAGGACATGTTTATCATTTGAATGTTTTATACTGTTTCTTTATAATTTAAACTTGATTATTCATTATCTAACAACTTGCTTATTCTTTCTTTGCAGGTAAGTTTCTGAGAATGAAATGTATAAGGGATGTTTAAATCATTAATATTTAACTGTAAGTATGCATTTTCTATAATAAATATACCTTATGGAATATCTTGCTTATTTATGCAATACTATTATATATTGATCAATAACATTTGGAACATAGATATTGCATTAGTGCACATTGCAGTATGTTGGTTTCTTACAAGTAACTCAAAGTGCGTTGAAACTCGGAGAATACTTTTCAAGCAGGAAAGATCAACATGGCTCCTAAATTTTTTCGATCTGGTTCGTTTTTGTCAGTTGACTTACAACCACACAAAATAGATTCCTTTTATTCAATCGCACTCTTTGTCAAGTGATATATATTATCACACAGATTATTCAAAATGGCGTCATTGTATGAAAATGTGTGTTTTGTGCTGGAAAAATTTCTGGAATGTTTATATTACACAAATTTATTTTTTATATCGTTTTTATCTCCACAATGTACAACCAAATACTAAATATGTATACGAATGCTTATAGAGATTAGTGGGGCGGTGGCTCAGTGGTAGAGCGTTCACCTCTGGTGCATGGGGTCCCGGGGTCAAACCCTGCTCTCGCCAAGTGAACTTTGTGGTGGACAAACACCGTGTGCGTGGGTTTTCTCGGGGTTCTCCCTTTTCCTCCCACTTTGTTCATTCCACCATTTCATTCATTTCTCATAATCACCGTCTCCTTTAGCCTAACCGGCATAACCGTGGGACGTAAAACTCAAAGATTTCACTTCATTTTATAGAAATTAAAATAACAAAATATATATCATTTAATCTACGGAAGAACATTTCAGAAGTTACGAATTACAAATATATGATTAATTGTAAAATTGGAAATGATTCGACAATTACTTAAATACATTAACATTGCAAACGTGACGATCGTCAAGTCTTTCATAAGTGACATGACAAATTAACATATATTCTACAATGTCATTAAGGTTTAACGGGAAAATATACAAACATTATATATTGCAAAGTTCTGCTTGTGCAGGTGTAAGTAGAGTATATGTAGAGCAAATTATAGTCCGGAATAGTTTTCTTTCACTAACAAATTTTATGGTAAAACAGTATAATATTCCTTTTTAAAACAGTATAACACAAAACAAGTACAAATTCTCTAATGTTTGGGTTAAAATAGGTATCCCTTCGACCTCATGGTCTCGGAAAAGATCCCTCACAAAGTAAACTAAGTGAGGAGGGGTAGAACACTCAAAGATGAAAATGGGTGCATGTTTTCGTAGAAAACAAAGTGAACTTTCGTTAAACACAGTTTTTCTCTTTGATACCTGCATATAGCCCTTAAGCCACATTATGACAATCACATAAAGTTTGAACTAGAATAAAGGAACCAAGTTTTTCCAATACATTTTTCCAGTACAGTACATATACTATAGTCAGAAAACTGTTTTGAACTACTATACGCTATGTATTACAGCACAATAGATCCGTTTACCCGCTTGAAACCGTGATTTTACTGTTATTCCGGCTAATCCGAACAATTACGTAATCCGAAGAGGATTCGGTCCCAATTAGTTCGATTTTATATATTGATAAATCTCTTTGAATTTAATGGTATTAAATCTTCATTCTTAGAATTCGAGAAAAATGAGAAAGAACATTAATTAAAAGTTGAGTTGCGCTATAGCTACCTTATCTATAAAAATGAAACTGATCCCCTGACGTTCATCATTATGATTAGCAAAATGACTGTACATACTATGGTTAATGATATATATTATTAATATTATGAATATATATATAGTTAATGAGATTAAGTCCAACATTGTTATTGACTTTTAAAGTTAAATAATTTCAAACTATGGTAACTATAATATTGTGCAATGATGACATGCATATTGATATATGACATTGAACCGAACAAATTGTGATGATTGAAAGTGAATTGGGCGATGTTATACAACAACCATTCAACCCACAACGAGTCAGTTTTGGGGAAATCGCAGTTATAGATTTTTTGACCCCATAAGATATTACCTTACGTGGGTTGACTTTTCTCTTCATAAATGACGGACCGATCACAACGCGTTACCAGGATTTAGTATGTTCCTTACATATGTTCGAATCATCTGGCAGGGTTAACTCATTTTTTCCAATTTTGTCGGTTCACTGGTTGTTGCATAACACAGCCCAATTCTTATGCGTAGTTTTCGGGAAAATCGGGAAAAATTGTTCTTATTGGTCAGAAAAGTAAGTCGTTAATTCTCAATACTTGACAGTTCTTATTCTACTGTAAAAAGTTCCTTATTTATTTATGTAGTTCATGTTAAAAAGTGCCCGGTTTAGCAGCAGATTATATCTATTGATGTTTGTACTATCCTAATGGTGTACTACTACATGCTTGTGATAGTACTGTACCTATTTGTAAATAAAAGGGCAACATTATTAAACACAAGGCTTCCAATAGTGCCACATTTTTTTTAAAAAAAAACGAGTATAAATATTGATACAAACATATTTACAATTTTCTTAGTACAGAATAAGTAAACACCGCACACACTGTGACAGAAGTCCACTTTCAATGTCACTTCTTCTTCTTCTGTCACCGCCTTTTCCTATGTTTATGTACGGTTGGGGTTCCCGTGTTTAATTCTTTTCCTCCACTCATGGCTAAGTGGTTAGCGTACGCGCCTTTGGCGTGGCGGTCCCGGGTTCGACTCCCGGCGGGAGCTCATGTAGTTCAGATTCCACGTTATTCAGTAGGTCCCATCTCATATAGCCTCGTTGCTGAAATAGGACGTTAAATTCTAAATCAACTCATCTCTTTTCCTCCACTATTTTATGGTAAGCGACGGAGACACCATGGCTCAGGGATAGAGTCCTTACCTCTGGCGTGTGGGGTCCCTGGTTCGATTCCTTACCAAGTAAGTTTGGATGGACAGCATCGCATCTCTGGATTTTCTCGGGTACCCTGTTTCCTCCCACATTCTCATTTGACTAATTCTTTCATCACTATTCACTTGTCTTAATTATCCTTCTCCTCTAACCTAAAGGACATAATCGTGCGAAGTTAAATATTCATTTTATTTTCATTTCTCCTGATCGCCCCTTGTTCTTCAAGTCACCTCTATCTTATCCTTTCATCTCATTTTGGGTCTTCCTTCTTGTTGTTGCTTCCATCTTTTCAATTCTTCTTCCCACATAGTCGCCGTTCATTTTCCAATATCATTATGAAACGCTAGTTAGTTATAATTGTAAATGAATTTGCGGTGTGCACACTATAAAAATAAATACTTCAAACGAGGTTAATAGAATATTGAATACTATCATATAAACGTTATGTGTTAAGTATACTAATAGTTATGTTGACGCTTACATTAACCCGATTGAAAATTGCCGTCTAGTACCTAGTTCGAACGTTATCGTCATGTTTTGAAAAGTAAATAATGCAATTCATTATTTTGAAAGATTAGAGTATAAATACCTATCTTATATCCTATCTAATATAAACTGCAATATTACTGAAATATCTCTATTATGATATGACGATAAAAAGTTTTATGGCAGAAATTAAGTTTGCATGACAGTACTTGTTCTGTCTCTCCATTTTAGCTTCTTTGCGTGAGAAACAAGCACATCATCATACATTAATCAATACGTCTGTGAATTGTGTATAATAAGATATGTAGATAATACAATAAAATCCGCCTATCACGGAACATTATGGTTGTTTTTTTTTTTAAATGTTTACCTTGACAGTTTTTGTCTAAATTGGAAAGGACTTTTATATAATTTAAATAAAATAGAAAGGGAAATTGCATTCTGTGTAAACAATGTAGAGTAATTCGGGGGGAAATGACCATAGGGGTGAAGTGAATAGAGTTAAGGTTAATGTTATGTGGCAACAAAGCGTGATCGGCCCTGACCTTGCAAAGCGACTGTATGTGTAGTATTGAGTCTGGGGCTGAGGAAGAAGGTAGTGCACAGAGGAAAGAAGCGAAGTATTGAATGCAACGAGCGCCGACGGGGAAGGAGAATAGATTTGGAGCCCTTCTGTTGCTATTGTAATATGAAACAGTAAGAAACTAGACCAATTCCAGGGGCCGCGGTTGCTCAGTGGTAGAGCGTTCACCTCTGGTGCTTGGGGTCCCGGGTTCGATTCTAGTCCCCGCCAAGTGAACTTTGTGGTGGACAAACACCGTGGGAGTGGTTTTTCTCGGGGTTCTCCCGTTTAACCCCACTTTCTTCATTCCACCATTTCATTCATTACTCACCATCACCGTCTCCTTTAGCCTAACCGGCATAATCGTGGGACGTAAAACTCAAAGATTTCATTTCACTTTTAGACCAATTCTATCCTGAAGTAATCGTGTTGTACCCAATATTTCCACAGCAGCATGAGGCGATTATTAGGTACGCTGTATATAGATGTACCTCAATATATTGCGACCATAAAGATACAAAGCATGTTTTGAAAAAAGAGGACGAGGTGGGGTAAGTGACTAACATATTTTGGAAAATGAAATGAAATCTTTGAATTTTACGTCCGACGGTTATGCCAGTGAGACTAAAGGAAACTGTGAAGATAAGAAATGAATGAAATGGTGGAATGAAGAAAGTGGGAGGAAACGGGAGAACCCGAGAAAACCCACGAGCACGATGTTTGTCCACCACAAAGTCCATAAGGCGCGGCACGAGGTGGGATCAAACCAGGGACCCCAAGCACCGGAGGTGAACGCTCTACCACTGAGCCACCGCGCCTCTAACTAAAATAGTTTGGAGTGATGTGAATAGTCCTGTTAATCATTCCATAATGTATTATTAATCATTACATGTATATAATATGGGCCAAAGAACATATTATATCTAACTATTTCTTGTCTGTCCTCCAAACCACAGCCTCATATATGAGAATCTTGAGTTCAAGACCTATTGGGAACTCAAATATTGTGCTCTTCCTTGTAAGGTCAAACAACTCAATGATCTCGAGACGGTACTTTGGACATGATCTCGGGTTGGCATGTCTAATTGCTTCTTAAACATTTCTACAACAATAACTTATGTACCTTTACATCATGTAAGTGTTCCTCGTTAACTCTATACTCATTACTTGGCAGTGTATATCTTGTTATATACATTATGTCAAGGACACTTCTTCTCATCACTTCACCTCATATGTATATTCACTTTAACCCTTCGTGTGGGGTGAAGTGAATAATTTACCTTGTATGATTCATTCCTTTTTGTACACGTTACTGGAGGCACGATATGAACCATACTTGTATTTTCAGAATGCAGAAGGTCTGTTCTATTCATATATAATTATCAATCGGCCGTGCTACCATTTCTATGTAAGACTTTATCACTTTCATGCTTATTATTTGTACTTCCCCCGAATTACTCTATTACAATATTGCAGAAAATGTGTTTAACGAATAAATATATGTACTGTATATTACTTCTACATCATGGTCACAATTATTGGACAATGTAATTTTCACATACGAAGCTTGTTTCCTTTACAGGAGCCTGGTAATTATTCAGCGCATCGTCATACATTAGATAAAATAAAGTCCGTGTTACTGAATGCTTATGCAGTATCAATGCATTTTGATAGCTTTTCCTTTCTTATCAAATGTCCTTTTCTAATAAGATATTCAACGAATATTGGCATAACTAAGATATTTTGCTAGGAAGGGTCATAACCTTTACTTTAGAGAATTAAGAGAACCTTACCAGTAGTCTAACTGTACTCCAGGAGAACCTGCTCCACCCCTCTAGTTACCTCTATGCCAATAAATGTGAAACATGTTTTCGAGAAAGTGTTATTCAAGTATTTTTGGTCTCATTGTAACGCCACGATTCAGAAATATTTAGCTAGGAGAGAATAATAACAAGAAATTAAGAAGCCCTCAGTACACGCAACGGAAGGAAAAAAGCGGTATGATCCAATGAGTTCACGACTCGTTGTTGCCAAACTTCATTTGGAAAGTTTACAATTTTTTAGACACATTAACAATGCAATGATCTCACTAAGTACAAACAGCACATTGGCCGTAGTGGATTTGCACATCGCACCGCTGGGAATGATATTGTAAGCGGATTGATCAACATGGAAGGATGCTCAATGTCATACGCTAAACCGGCTGCTATGCACAACGGTAAAAGTGGCGCGAAGAATTAGATCGGAAACTTAAATGCATAAATATTTTCAAGATAGTTTCTTTTATTTATTTACTTACAGAATACCAGTTCTTCGCACGAGAAGAATACGTTTCATTTTGGATATAAAAGGCTGAATTTGATTTAAACTGTATCAGAAGTGTTATTGTTCGACTTAGCGTCGCCAAAAACTATGGATTCGACACTAATAACGGTCATTTTCTGTCATATATATATATATATCCACCCCTCAACCAAGTTGTAGGACTGACTTTGGATTTGGTTTTAAACAATATCAGAAGTGTCACTCTTCATCTCAGGAATCTCGAAAACTGGATTCAACATTAATATTGGTCATTTTAGATCATTTTTTAAAAAAATATCTCCCTCTCCTCCTCTCCTACGTTGCACCGTAAAAGTGAAATGATAAAAACCATCCCAGGCCGGAACCTCATGTATGTTGAAAATTTGATCGAGATCGGTCATGTGGTTCAACAGGTACGAAGTCACAAACATGGTGACTTTTATGTGAATATATATATATATATATATATATATATATATATATATATATATATATATATATATATATATATATATATATATATATATATATATATATATATATGTATGTTTCAACGAGAAGGTAGAAAGGGGATTTCTGTGTAGACTTCAATATGGACACGAAGGTTTATATGGTATTGAGGTTAGAAAGCACCAGACAAGTTTACGGATTGCAATTTGTACCAATTTCTTTGGTCAAAATATTTCGTGAAAGTACAGTTTTATAAGTATAATAAGATTGTTGTATAGAGAATGAAACAACTTTACATCTGCACAATGGTAAAAAAAATGAATCTGTTCTCACTACAAATCATGCATTTTTACTCTCATAGTTTTAAATTACTGCAAAGAAAGAATTTTACGATTTAATTTTGTGCATGTAATTGAAATCTTGTTATTATATTTTATTTTACCGAAGTTCGTTGAGTATCTTTTGCATGTGATAAAGTTCAGAATTGTATCAGAAGGTGGATTCAACCTTTTCATAGAATAAATTTACTTATGAGAAAGCCAATATAAGAAGTATTACAGTATTTCATCTTATTTTAAATGATTCTGTCTGAGAACTATAGCAAGAAGATAAAAATAAAAGTTTTCCCTCACACTGGGAATGGAACAACACTGACAAGATAAATTAAATTTGTATTTGTTGTTTAGGAAATTTTCCGGTACAAGTTTTCACCCCTCAAGCGCTGTAATTGGCTGTTTTACCCAACAGCTGAGCTGAAGACTTGAAAAGAAAAGTCTTAAAATACAATCTCTCAGAGGAGCCTTTAGAAAACACAGCGCGGTACTCTCTCTCTTTTACACAGAGAATAACACCGGGGAACCTCTAAGTTGAAAACACTTCCTTTACAAAGTGGACAAGTGCTTTGGGATTGCGTGCTGTTCATGGAAACTTAAAACTATATTACAAGCATCATACTTAATTCAACTCTGACTGAAACAAGGATAAAACAACATAAGAAACTTTTATCATGCTACGTTGGAAGATTTCATTAAATTAACTACACTTTCCTGTTTTCCTCTACATCTAAAGCTGATTACATTTTTCTCTAAACCTTATATTATCAAGTATCATTTCACAATATTAAAATTATAAACTTATAATTATGAAGTTTAATCAACTTAAAGGAGAGGATATAACTTTTTTTAAATTATTTTCATTGAGACACTGAGAAAAACGTATATGACGTACGTAGGTTACATGCGTAAATCCTGTAGTTTTTGGACTCAACGTACAGCAAACGTATAACTGAAAAAGTATATTTTATGCGTACTTTTTTCATGTAAATGTTCCTAATAAACGTACTTTCCGTATGAATGAAAGAACTGTATATAGGCGGTCAGGATCTCACATACAGATGGACATTGTAACATATAGCTACCGTATGTAACATACGTATAAGTATGTAATATCCGGATGACTGTTGGATGTCAGACATCATGTCCTGCCACGGCATGATGTAACATCTAAAGTCATTACATATGTAGGATATGGATAACATATGCTCCATACTAATTTCTGTAGTAAACATAAGGATACTGTACTGTAAGTTTGGGTGATTCCGGACAGTCGCTGAATTTGGACATCCTAAGCTTACGATAATACTGTTCCTCCCATGTGTAATGTGTAGACTTGTTGTGACGCCTGTTTGAGGCACCGTACCTTCCTACAGTTCACTGCTTAGTAGGAAGTGCAAAGAGTGTTATACGTAGTTTCGGCGATGGGGGAAAGAAGAAGAAACAGGGAAGTTCATGCATGTTTTTAGACCTGGTGTAACTTTTTAGAGAAATATGTTGAAGTTTTACACAAAAATGGTTAAGTAAGACATATAAAGAAGCGAAGACCCTACTTTACTAGTTGCATGTTGGAATAATTATATTACTTTGCGCGCGCCTGCTGAACGTGTGCACAAGTTTACAGAGCTCAAAACGGTAGAATCCGGACGCTTAGGGAAGGGTGAATTCGGACACCTTTATTACGTTAAGGTGAATCTGGACAATGTAATTAATGAACTAAGAGGATTCAGAACACTCTCTCGTCTCTTGCTTTTCATGAGTGTGAAATAGTAGATGAGGTCTATTGTTTATATCTAGCGTCTATTCATTTTTGTCATAAATGGACTCCGAGGAATCATCAAAAAAAGTTATAAAATTATCTTTGGATCTACAAACACAACTAAATTACAGAATGCTAATCATAAGGTGCTCAGAAATTCTACACTACTGAATGGCTGCATCATCTGGTATACTCCCAATTGATTCGCAAGAAGTTCGGGAACATGAATTTCTTTTGTCGAATGAAAATGATCCACCAGCAGCTGGAAACAATTTCTCTTCTGTTGAAACAATCAGACTCATCCACAAACACGTCTCAATAGCCTTCAGAGTCCTCAGTTAAACAGTTTCTACCTTTTCCTGCTGTTGCTTCTTCCAAACCCACATCCCAAAGGCCAGGTGTTGCTAAAAGATTAAATGTCACGAATTGCACTTTGTTTCAAACTGTCTCCTCAAACACAATCGAAGGTATGGATGAAAATAACTGTGGATTTTGTGGGAAGAATTATTATGCACCATCATCAAGCAAAGGGTGAACTATCACCCGTAGTTTCTGGGTGTCCTACACTGTGTGTAAGACCTAGTTTCATGAAAGATGTGTGGGAGGTAATAAGGAACTGTATTTTATCTGTGAACGATGTGTCTGAATTATGATTAATGCTTCACGAAGCTGGTAGACGTTTTTAACGCAAAATAATAATAATAATAATAATAATAATAATAATAATAATAATAATAATAATAATAATAATAATAATAATAAATGCTAGTCTCAGTGCACACATATTATATATTTTACTAATAATCTAGTTGTTACTAGCAAAAAATAGTAATACAATGTAGTTCTAATGGGAACAAATGTGATTACTCTGTTTAATGATTAAACACTATAGTGGTAGTTACATTACTGTGCATTTAGCTTACAGTTACAACAGTAATTACTATAGAAATTGCTATGTTAGTAATTTGTATATATTTATCATGTATTTGTATTTATTTTCTGTACTTATCATATTAGAATGTTAGTGTAGCAAGATAGTAAGCTCGAATATACCTATCAAGTATATATCTTCCTTCAAAGTTCAGTGTCCGGAATCGCCAACCTACTGTCGGGATTCGACAGTATTCTTATTGTCAGTTACCAGATATTTATTGTATAAGTTGAAGACAATATTGACTCTTGAAATTGTAGTATAGATGTATTTATCTGATACACATGATTTTGAGGTAACTGTGATATATATGCTATGTCATTGCTCCTAGCAAACGAAAGGTATTGCACTACTGATGAATAGTGTAATTATTAATATTACTATCCAACTCGTTTACTTTTACCATCCTAACTAAAGTGTTACTAACAACATATGGAACATGTAGAAGGATCATCGTGGCACTATTGTTATTTCCGCATTCATTCGTTCATTTACCTAGTTCTGCAGCACCATTGCGGTTCACGCTGCTTAACACTGTATCTGTTCCAGGCCTGTGTTAACCTCAGCACCTAATCTTTAGTGTTGAAACAACGTGCTAAAATAGTAGTTATGCTGAGACTAATGTCCTGTGTCAAAATGCAGTTGTTTTACCTACATTTTTTGATGCGTTGAAATGAATTTCCAAATGAAGCAATTCTTGAAATTGGGAAGGAAATAGGCATTTCTTCATACTGTAAAAATGCCGTTTTTATCATATGTACAGTTGTATAATAATGAATATATATGAAGTTAGAAAAAAAATTCAGAACAGTTATATTCTTTTCACTCAAAGTATGTCACGTAAAGGTTTATGTTTCTCATTTTTTGAAACTTTTTTTTTCATAAGCATGCTTTATTGAAACAATAGCTACGAGTGCGAACAGTGAGCTTTAAAAGCAAGATAGATGTACGACTTTCTTTCAGCATGATTGTCCTCTGTGAATGGTGAATTGTACAGTCCGCAGCAAAAACCCTGCAACTGAACATTGTGAAACGTCGAAATCTTTTGCTACAAAATAAGTGTGCAGGGGAGGACGCCGAGGTTTCTCCTGGCGTGATTCGTGCCACTTAGACGTTATGTTGATTCCGTGCGCTGTTAGGCGTAGTTTCACAATAAACGTACATGCTCATGTTGCAGGTTTTTTGCTGCGGACTGTACTTATGGAGAAAAGTGTTCAGTATGGAAGCAAACAAAATTAAGTATGTAAAACAAAACAAACAAAGATGTAAGGTGCTCGCACAATTAATGGAAGCTTCGTAGTTTCTTTAAGACTGGTAAATTGCTCCCAACAGAAGTATCAATTATCCAAAATTATACTATCATCATGCTGTTTAAGGGAATTTTATTATCTAAATAATTACTTATATAATTACTCTTAGTGGTATTGAAATAACATGTAATAACTCATTGTACTGCAGAAAGAAGACAGCCAATTATTGTGAAATTAGGGAACTTTTAAATGTACACAACGGAAGACTATTAGAGAAAGATCAATGATAATTTAATTTTTTTCTGAGTTATCTGGCATTACTGCAAAGTGTAAACATGAAAAAAAGAAACTGGAAACAGGTGTATATTGCACCAAGATTAAAAGAGGCCACTTTATTGTTTCTAAGACTTCTGTTATAC
Organism: Thermobia domestica; assembly: GCF_964235325.1. Classification (NCBI taxonomy): domain Eukaryota; kingdom Metazoa; phylum Arthropoda; class Insecta; order Zygentoma; family Lepismatidae; genus Thermobia; species Thermobia domestica. Next base: position 234,670,868 of record NC_137456.1, read on the forward strand.
TACTGTTATCTCTAGTGAGGTCCACATAGCGTAGTCGCTAACGTTTTTGTCTGTGGTGCGAGCGGTTCCGGAGTCGATTCCCGGTGGGGACACTCTGTTGAAAATGTGTTAAAGCCATTTTACGTCAGCCATCCTGAGTCGGTTCTTTCTTTGATTTGCTCATTCATACGAGCTAAATGCTAGGATAGTATCTAACAAAAGTCAGGTTCCAGTTGACCTAGGATCAGTTTCTTGCTTCCCCACTTTCCTAGATAATGTGATCATCGAGGGATAATATCCCTCATATGTGACAGGTTTCATGCCGAATGTCCAGAAACATAATTCATAATTATTATTACTTATATTCGCAATTATCCAAAAATGCAAGGAAAATAAGAATATTATACCTTTTCTAGTTTATCACTTTACCTTTCTTGAATCCTTTAGCTGTATGGGTGTACTTCAGTACCAGTTTCCTCTTAGCAGGACCTGGCTATCACACACAATCAATTTTTTAAGTAGCTTGGTATACCAATCAAAACTCCTTTATGTATCAAATTTGCTGTCTATGTTTGTGAGTTCATCCACAAGACAAAAAAACTTCTAGTACTACTTGATGAATCATCATCCGCTTTGGTCAGGATGCAAAAATCAAAACTTAGGAGTCAAGTTCGCTGAGGGAAGTGATCTATCCAGTTGATCCGAAGATGTCAGCCTTCTATGTACCTCCATAGTGGGTTGAATTGCCCCTTGATAGTATGCAATCTAACTGCACATCAAAGTTAGATTGGTTGCATACTATTCAGTTACTTTCAATATTCTAGCCAAACTTATTTACGTGGTGAACAAGTCACACTGCTACTTGTTACGTTAAAAACCTCTTCCCTCGGTTTTCTCAAAAACAAAGCATCAGGATTCACATTCTCCCGTATCGTTTTGTTCAGCTTAATGAAATATGTCGATGGTCATATTTCTCTTCTTCAACTTTGTTGTTATTGTCGTTGTAAGGTGGCGGACATATGTCTTTGACAAGGTAATGGCGACTGCTTTGAAACAAATGCAGAGTATGAGAATTAAATCTGTCTTATCTGTAATTTCGTGTGGAGAAAAAACAAAGTTGTAAGGCTAAGGTTTAAGAACAACTCATGTTATTAATATAAACTTTGCCGAAGATTATTAACTTACATAATCATAAAAGAAATACGAAAGACTTTTTGAAACGAAGAAAAATAAATACAACTTTGCAAGGGCAGGCAAAAAAAATCTAAAGTAACCAGACTAAAGACGAATAATTTACAACGGGGGGAGTGATTGTGGTTCAGTGGTCAAGGCGCTTGGCCAAATCTTCAGGAATAATAATAGTAATAATAATTATCTCGTACAAGGTTAAAAATTAGAAACTTACTGTCGCTCAAATCATACCATTACAAGCAGAAACGTGACATTTGGCAAAAAAATATTTCGGTTTTGTTTAATGTTGCCCATGAGAAGAGGAATTTCTCATCTCGATTCTAAAACAAAACGAACAAAACCGGGATGAGAATTAACAATTTATATTCGAGATGGAATAAGGCTAATTCAAATTATCATCTCGCTTTGGAAGTGAGAATCGATACGAGTCCCTACAACTAGCTAAATGTTAAACGGAAAGTTTCCAGGCAAATTTCACGTAGAAAGTAGGGCTACTGAACTCACAAGAGCCATAACAAAATTTCTTTTTAAGCAATGGTTATGCCGGCTAAGCTACAGAAGACGTCGATGATGAAGATAATTGGGATAAAGAAAGTGGGAGGAAGCAGAACCCGGAGAAACCTACACACACGGTGTTTGTTCAGCATAATGCCCACTAGGCGGGAGCTGGCTAGAATAGGGTAAACCATTAAATTAACAACGCTTCAGTATTAATAATAATAATAATAATAATAATAACAATAATAATGGTATTAAAAGTTTAAAGTTACCCTAAAATTTGGCAAAACTTACTTAAGCTAGGGATTTCGGGGAAGGGGTTCCGTACCTTCAAGACACACCTCTGCAACTATCCAAATTTAAACGAAAGCTTTCCACTAAATTTTTATGTAGAAAGTATTCTACTGTACGTTTTAAGGAAAATAACTGTAATAAAAATAACTGAATATCATTGAACAGTACGACATATAATAAACTAACTTGTAGAATATGCAGATGTAATTATAAAAGCTTTGCTACAAAAATATATACACAGACGATAATTCAGTGAGCTCTGAAATACAAAGTAACATATTAACGTATAAGATTCAGTCTAGAGAGCAATTGTTTCTTAAAGAGTGACATACACTGTTTCGAGAATCGAGATAAGACGAGAAATGTTTACGATACTTTTCGCCTCGTCTCGATTTTCATCTCCAAAGCGAGACGATAATTCGAGTTAGCCTTGTCCTGTCTTGAATTTAAAATGTTAATTCTCATCCCGATTTTGTTTGTTTTGTTTTAGAATCGAGATGAGAAATTTCTCTTGTCATGGACAACATTAAACAAAACCGAAATATCGACATTAAACAAGACCGAAATATTTTTTGCCAAATGTCACGTTTCTGCTTGTACTGGTATGACCTGAGTGATAATAAGTTTCTAATTTTTAATCTTGTACGAGATAATAATAATTATTATTACTATTATTATTCCTGAAGATTTGATAGTTCAAGTATTGAAACATCCGAGTATTCAATATCTGAATATAATAAAACGTGTGTGTTATCGCCGGTCAATCGCCATCAAAACTCCTCAAGTAAAAAAAAAAGTCCGACGTGGATTCGATCCAACAGCCTCCAGATTACTGGCCAAGCGACTTGACCACTCAACTGCTATAATTACGCTGCAAACGATTCGTCGTTAAGCTGATTACGTTAGGTTTCTTTGCCTCCGCTTACAATGTTGTATGTTATTTTTCTTTGTTTCAAAAAGTTTTCGTATTTCTTTTATGATTATATAAGTTAATAATCTTCGGCAAAGTTTATATTAATTAATAACATGAATTGTTCTTAAACCTTTGGATCACAAGTTTGTTTCTTCTCCACACCAAACTACAGATATGACAGATTTAATTCTCATACTCTGCATTTGTTTCAAAGCTTTCTCCCTTACCTGGCCAAAGACTTATGTCCGCCACGATACATAATAATATACTAGAATTCCGTATTTTACAGTGGAAGTAAAAGCTGTTTATAGTCACTCTACAGAAAATGTTTCAAAGCTTTAAATTAGAAATGATGTTAGTGTAACTTGAGTAAATACACATAGTAAATCCGAGCATATGGTGAAACGCAAGAACTCTTGATCTCGTGCGAAGGGATTTTAGATAAAATCAGATTTCGTTGACAGGTTACACAACCTTCCGTGGTGCATTTTTATCCGAACAATAAATCCTTAATCTCGTCCCTCATGGATTTCTTTCGAAATCTTTCTTCGCCTCGTTCAGATTTCTTCCTCTCGTAGTAGTATTCAGAAAACTAGTTCGGACCTCAGTCAATCTCTTCTAGGCTGACTCTCAGGAGATTGACTACATTTTGCTTGAACATTTTTTCCTCTTTTAGAATATTAATTCAGTTCCTTTGAAAGTTCTCTATAAAGTCTTCGAGAAAAAGTCTTCCATCTGACCATAATTTTTAGTTCACATTTCCAATACTATTCTCGCCTTATATTTCATTGACATATTTTTAAACAAATTTACATATGTGCAACAATAATCAAGGTGTTTATTTACGTTGACAGTTCAGTTTATGTGCATGAACATACAATATTTGCAAAGTACTTCACAGAATCTTTCGTTCTACTATAACTCTTAGCATCTATTTACAGTTATATTTAAAAATTCTGGTTTTCCGAAAACTTTTGTTTATTCTGCTGTCTGTGTATTTGTCCGGAGGCACAAAATCTCAAATACTACTTGATGGATTACCATGAATTTTGACCATGACTTTTAAATCCAAGATCAACTCCCAGTTGGGGTAAGACCCCTAGGCTTCGTACGGGGAGGGAAAGGATAGACATAAAAAATGATCGAAAGGTATCGATATTAGTCTCAAATCCATAGTTTTCTGGATAGTTTAGATAAATAGTGACACCCTGATGCCATTTTGATTCCAGTCCATTAGCACAGGGGGAGGAGTGAAATGGTAGCATGTAAAAATATCGAAAACGACCTATATTGGTGTCAAATCATTAGTTTTTCAGTGTCGCTATTATTTTTAGACATTGACTCATTGTTGTAGGTCACATCACCAGAACATATTTACTCAAAGTATTATGGCGCTAAAAAAAAAAAAAAAAAAGCATTTGCTGATATGCAGTTGTGAGCTGGTCTGCACTTTCCTTCTCTTTCCATTCCCACTCCGCCTTTCATAAAACTCAAAATTTCCCATCCTCTCAAAGCTCTTGTACGAAATATAAATGTCAGCAACTTTTATTTGATCCCATGCTAAAAGTTTCAGCTTCTTATAGTAAACTGTATATTTCTAGCTTAACACACGTTTTGAACATCTTTTGCAGATGAAATTGATCTTAAGCAAACCTTCATGTTTTATAAATTTACGGCCCACATCCCAGTGAACGACAAAATGTATAGCGATTTTCCCGCTCTGTCAATGTTCCAGAACATGAAATCAAGAACAAACGTTATATTTTTGTCTTGCTACTTCTGAATTGTATGTACAGAAAAAAGAGGTATCTTTCATAGGGGAATAAATTCAAACGTTTTCCAATTTGATTTGAGAAAACCACAATTATTAGAAATTATAATGCCACAAAAGAGTTCGATTGTATACACTGAAATTAGCTCTTACTTGCTGGCTTTAACATACCTTTTTGAAAACTTTTTCTTTTAAATGAAAGCAGTTTACTTCATACCATATCTTAAATTATGCTTGTTTTTGTATGATACTTGTATTTTAAATCCTTAGTCTGAAGATTGTTCCAAGTAATGGAACTATGACGTCATTTAAATACATTTCAATTTATTCTCAGTGAATTTTCCTCCTTATAGGAATAGGTACTTGATGTCATTAATAAATACTGACATTTAACAGTCTGTTCAATTACAAATAAGTGAGCGGACATGGTGGCTCAGCAATAGAACGCTTTACTTTTGTGCTTCGGGTTCCTGGTTCGATCCCCAAGTAACTTTGTAGTGGACAACATGGCAAATGTGGATTTTCTCGGGGTATTTCTGTTTCCTCCCACATACCCATTCTACCAATTCTTCCATCATTATTCACTTGCCTTAATTATCGTGTCTACTTTAACCTAACGGGCATAATCATGGGACGTTAAACTGGAATATTTCATTTTATTATTTAAGTGAGTTTCAATTCAATTGTCAAATTGCACTAGACTTCCAAAGTTCTTGGGACGCTGAATCCATATTAAGAATTTTATGACTATTTCTTATAGATTGTATTCTACACGGTGTTCAAGAAGCCCCAGGACCACTAGGTTTGGGTTTCATAAAGGGCAATGCCAGTATAATTTTAGTTCATTTTTTCAGTACATACTATTCACTATTTACTGTTCACTATTCACTATTTACTGTTCACTATTCACCATTCACTGTTCACTATTTACATAAACGAATTATGAATACAGTGGATCTGTATCTGCTCCATCGTCCTGCACACACACACACACACACACACACACACACACACACACACACACACACACACACACACACACACACACACACATGTTTCCTTACATGCCTTCTTATGTCTAATATATGTGCTATTTTTGACGTATCTTGAAGCAAACGCACATTTCTCTCAATCGCGCAGGGTTGCTTTAAGAAGTGGCTCCTTGCCAAAGAGATTTCTAAACGTAGTCATTACATACGTAATTGTTTGCCTGCGTGCTCCCACACATACGCCACTAACCGTTTCTCAGCTGTAACCATTCACTTCAATCATGACTTTACAACTGAACTGCTTCAGGTGATCTTGAGACGCAGAATATCAGACATTGCTTGAAACCAGGAGTACCAGACATGCTGGCTGTGAACATGTAAGCTACCAATACCACAATTAGAATTAGCCTAACGTTGTTCTCTTTAATATTCAAACCTAGAGGTACGGAGACTTGTCGGACAACCTTTGTAGGAGTCAGTACTAATCCAAAATTCGTACTAATTTTCACTATTTATAGTTTCAATAGAACAACAAGAATTCAGATTGAGTCTATTCTTGCGATCCTCATTCCATAAAAAAAAAAAATCGTTAGTCGGTGTTTCTTACCATTTTTGGTCTTTAAGCTTCAAGATAGGAACTGGGAGTGTAAAGCAGATTTCTACATCTCTATGTTTTAGTAGATGCAAAAGGGCTGAGACAGAACATATTTTTGCAATATAAAAAAGAACTGCTTCGAATTATCTATTATATTTTTTTCTGTATGGTAACCAATGATAAAACCGGAAATTATAGATTTCAACCACTTCCTGTATGAATAGAAAGATAAAGATGAAGATGAAACTTACTCTTGACACATTGAATCCATATTTCTCGCTCACTTTATAGAGATAAATGTTAAAACCTGTAGTGCTGGTAGTTTTGTATGCTTTCGGTTTTAATCTACCGTATATAAATAAAAATGAAAGTGATTATGTTTATGACTTAATAACTGTTGAACCACCCAAACGATTTTGATCAAATTTCCAACAAAGATGAGGTTCGTGTCTGGGATGGTCTCTATTATTTCACTTTGACGGTGAAACTTAGGAGAGCAAGATACATATAAAATGATCGAAAAGGACCGATATTAGTGTCGAATCCATAATTGTCAGAGTCGCTGAGACGAACTGTGACACTTCCGATGCTGTTTAAATTCATATTCAGACTCTATTAGCAATCCTAAGGTGATGACATGTAAAAATAATTCCAAATGACCGATATTAGTGTCGAATTCATTGTTTTTGGGTTCCCTAAGTTGATTGCTGAGAGTTTTGGTGTCCCTTATGTCCACAATGAAACGCATTCAAACCGTGCGAAGAAAATAGACATTTTGCTATTACAGAGATAAGAGTGGAAACGGAACATATTTTTGGGTTACTGAAACCATTGAAAAAATTCTTGCTTCATATCATCATTTTGATCTATGATGGGAGTTAACATTGAAACCGGAAATTGTTTATTTCTACTGCTTCCGGTTTGACTAGGGAGTTAAGGAAGATCAAACCTATACTCTTGAGACACTGATTACTAGGCTTCGGATTTTTAGGTCCCAAAAAATTCAAATTAGGATTTTAAAAAGTGCATTTTAGGATTTTATAGGTTTTTAAAAACACGGTTTAGGATTTTTAGCGTTATATTACTGAAAACGGAATATTACTACACTTTAAACACTTTGTTAGCTATTTCATACTTAAATGGTAACCTTAATTTAGTAAGCTTTATGCTAACCAGTCTTCTGCGTAATAAAAATAATAAAACTCTTCTTACCTTGGACTTTTTTTGATAGCTGAAATATAGTTTAACATATGTATGGCCTGTCGTACTATAGTAGTAGTAGTAGTAGTAGTAAATTTTATACAACACCACAAATATTACTTCACTTTTCTAACGATACACTGAGGAAATACGAATGTTCAAATATTGTTTTTCCGGCACTTTTCATGTTTTCTATAGCTCAAAAAGTGGTCACTTCAGTCTCTGTAATGGCACTGAACAACAAAATATTTGGCAAGATTTTCTGTTGTAAACTTTTTCCTGTCGTCTGACAAAATTCTCTTGAATGCAGAAAAACTGCGTTCCACATCACACGATGTAAGAGGCGCATATTTCATACTGGCTAATTCCTCGGGATCCCATAGCAAATTTTCTTGGACATTGTCTCCACGAAGAATTTGGCCCACTAATTGTATCTGTGTGAAATCAGGACTGCGTTTCAAAACCGCCTCCAACTTGTCCGCAATTTTTGTTCCAACTTCCCCAGGTACTTTTTTCTCTTTCACTTCTTGAAGAATTTGAAGATCTTCTGTTAGTGGAAGAGACTTCTTCTCCAATTCAATGATGGCTTGAGGCAGATGAGAAAAGTTGGCTTTAATGTAACTTAGTTGTTGTACAGCAAACTGTGACTTCAGTGGTTTTTTTTTTTCTTTTTAGACGTGATTAAAGTGGCTTCATCTCGTCGAGCGAATCGATGATCTGAACAATGCTTTCAAAATTATCTGCATAGTACAGTGCTGCTGAGAAGCACGTTCCCCAACGGGACACAACGGGCTGTGGTGGCAGTGGTGTGTTTGGAAGCATATCCTTGAAAGTAGCCACTCTGTTAGGAGCTTTCAAGAAAACCTTCCTTACAAATGAAATTATGTCGTTGACGATTGGCTACGTGTTTGAAAGTATTTTTCAAGTTAAAAATAACTATAAAGAATCATTTAGGACGTTATAGGTTCTAAAAGCTAATTTAGGATTTTTTAGGTCCTAACCCCCCAATTAGGACATTTTAGGTCCTATAAAACTAATATAGTTCTACTTATAGCAACTTGAAATGTAAAGAAAACACGAATTTTTTGCATTCACTGTACAGGAATAAAATAGGTTCGAACCTAAGAATCCGGAGCCTACTGATTACATATCAGAAAAAAAGATACTTGCTCTCTTACCGTTTTTGTTCTGATAGCTGATGACATGCAGGCAGACGGACGAACGGACGTAGGTTTCTTCAAGACCACAGATAATTAATTATATTTTTGTCAGTTCAAATAATTGTAATAGTTCGAATAGCTCACTACAAAGACTAAATACTTCTTTCTAATCAAGAGGAACATACTACTTAGGACACTCCGAATCTTGATAGAAATCGAAGAATCAATATCACCGGAAGTAATAAAAATAAAAACACAAAAATGTACATCTAAAGCGAACCACAACAGAAAAATGTCATTTCATAATTACATTTGACTTCAGCAAAATGGATACAGTTAATAGAAATGATTGTGGGCTCTTATTTCCTGCTGAGGACTTTTTTCCTCTCTTGTATGTGTGCACTGTTTTTTGTTTTCTTTAACGAGATATCTTGACATACATTTTAACTTCTCCATATCACAATTAGGCAAAATTGATACAGAACAATCGAGTTACCTTTTTTTAGTTATGTCTTCTTTTATAAAATTAATGTGTGTCATCTATTTTTAAGTCTTTGGGAAATTCTAATGTAAGGAGTAGTTAACAATCATTTCCTGTCACTGGAAATAAGTAAATATAAAACAATGCAAAAGTTTCGAAGTATGGAAATGTTTCTTTTACACCGAAATAAAGATACATGTACAGGATATATAATATTGAGAACACAATTATCTTAGTCATTGACCTATATACAGTGGTGCTATTCAGTTGGGTCGCCCCAATTCGCTAGAACCGGTTGTTAAAACATTTCGAGTTGGCAGAGCCGTTTGTTATACCGAGACATAACAGTGTTTTATCCAGTTATGCCCAGGACAGTTTTACGCAGTTATACCAAATATTACTTTAATATTTTTTTAGCAGTTCCTACAGGTACAGGGTTAAACATATGAGGGCATAAGCATTTATTTCTTAACCTCAAATGCTCAGATATCTAGAATGGTAGTAGTGAAAGTAGTGTAGTGGTGAAAGTTATTTATATTTAAAACGCATATACCATTATCAACAATTGTCCATCTATTCCTGGATTAAAGTCTTTTCAATATTTTTGACAACCATCTATCTTGGAGAATTCGTTTCCAAGATATTCGCAGTGCTACCTAATTTTATCACACCACTTTGTATTAGAATGCTGTGTAGGTCACTACTTGTCACTTATGGTATTAATAGGAAATGCTTTTGTTTACCTTCTATATTTGTTTGCTAAGAGAGTTATATCTATCTATCTACCTATTCATCTACTGTCTCTCTTTCTCTGATTTTGAGTTTAGCGCCCTTTTCAGCAGCGAGGCTCTATGAGACGTGGACCTACTTATTAACGTGGAATCCGAACCACATGAGCTCCCGCCGGGAATCGAACCTGGGTCTCCTATGCCTCATGTTCAGTGTTGTCTTTCTCTTTAAACGAAGAATTGAAGAGTTAATTTCCGTGAACTGAACTCTAAGCTTGCAGTATAAAATGTATATTTCATTCTTCATATTACTATGGTATATCCTGCTAAACTCTAAAGACTAATTAAAATTGCCAATTGTAACTTCATTTTAAGATTAATAGCGCAGCAACAAGTCAACATACTACGTAATTAAAAGTCTATAACGCAGTGACAACAACGAATATCGACGTCGATTTGGGTTAAAAACAAAATTTAGACCTTTCTTCTAACTTCATACGCTATATGTATATGTGCATCTTTAATAGGCAAAAAGTTGCTTGCACACTTTAATTTCCATGTTGACAGGATATAGTGGCTCAATAAAGAAGTCAGACATATATTTATTTATATACGCATTTCAAGAGAGAATAAACATTCTAAGAACACGCTTCAGAGAACAAAAAATATAGTTTAATTACTCTATATTATTTACTTATGAAAAGTAGAAACATCAATGACAAAACTCAATTTCATGACCATATAAAAAAAAAAAGTAAAAACATAGCGTAAATCCATGTCAAAAAGAACTCAATTTGCAGCAAAATTTAGAATGTTGTTATATATTTTTAATATTTTGTTGGCAATTTTTTTCACGATGGCTTTCAATCTTGCGGGCATGGATTTTACAAGTTTATTGCAGAAGAAAGGGTCATTTTTTACGCATTCAATCTGAAGTGCAGATTCCAAGTCTTCCTTCGTTCTAATAGTATGATTTTTAAACTGGTTTTCCAAATGAGTGCTCAATAACGTTAATATCAGGAGATTGCGGAGGTGTTTCAAGCATATACGGACAGTTATATAGGAGCCACAAACGGACATTGAGTGCTTTGTGCTTGGGATCGTTATTCTGGTACTACTGGAAGTTCTTTTTTATTTCCAATGTTTCAGCACTTTGTACCAAATTTTATTTCAGAATGTTTAAATTCTTTGTTTGGTCCATAATTTCATCAATTACACAAAGGGTATCTGGACCAGCAGCGAACAAACAATTACCCAAACAATTACCGAGAAATCACCATGTTTCACAGCGGATCTTAGATTACGCTCTCGGAGTTGTTCATTAGGTTTTCGCCAGATATAACATTGACCACCTGAGCGGAACAAATTAAATTTGCTTTCGTCCGCGAATAACACAGTCCTCCACAGGCCCCCCCAAAACAAAATCGTAAATACGCCACTATATATATATATATATATATATATATATATATATATATATATATATATATATATATATAACTTGCTCACGAACGTTTTTCTACGGGCTACTCTTCCATGTAAATTTGCTTCTTCTTAAAACCAATCTTATCCTAGTTGTACACTTTTATTAAGATGTTCCGATACTTCTTTGGCTAGTTTAGGACCACTTTTCTTGGGATTTTTATCAACCTTTTTTCCCTGTTTAAAATATTTTAAACTAATTTCTCTTACTTCTAAAGAAGTTTGACCACGTTGCTTTCCAATTTTAACTTTTAAACACACAGTTTCACCCACGTAAAAACAGTACGGCTTCAACTCGTTTCACTTGAACACCTAAAACTATACTCAAGTAAACAAACTCTTGAAAATTCCCCTATTAAGCTCAAAAAAAGAGAGTGCTGCCACCTGTCAGTGTTCTTTTTTGGCATGGATTTAGCTGTAATTTCGCTTTTTTGTATTTTTATAGTGGTGAAATTGAGTTTTGTTTTTGCTGCTTCTATGTTATATAAGTAAATAATATAGAGTAATTAAAATGTATCGTTTTCTCTCTGAAGTATACTCTTGGAATGTTTATTCTCTCTTTAGAATGTGTAAGTAGGTATATGTCCGATTCCTTTATTGAGCCACTGTATGTTACAGGGTAGGTAACTACGTTTTATGTGGTGAACCGAAAGCACTTCTTGGTGCAACAGGATATTGAAAAGCCACACTGGGCTCGAAAAACGCGATAATAGTTCAGCAATTTGATGGCATCGAGCTGATCCCACACCCTGCATATAATCCTGACTTTGCCCCTTTGGATTACTACCTGTTCCACTTCATGACGCACTTTCTGAAATCATGATGTTTCACCAACCAACAGGAGGTGGAGATACAGCAGTGACTGACTTCTTTGCCTCTAAAGACAAGACATGACATTAATGTGGAATCGAGAAACTAGCAAAAAGATGACTGCAGATATTCGCAACCGAGGGGCTATACATGAAATGTTAACTTGCTTGCATTATATTGTAATAAATACATGTATGTTTTTACCAATATGTTGCAAGACTTATTACTGTTGTATAAAGAAGTTTTGGTAAAGCAAAATCCTTAAAGTGCCTATGGAAGGGAATTATGGATCATTTCACTCCACAGGTATTCCATAATCCCTTCCCATAGGTTTGCAGAACTAATGAATTTCATTAAATTTTCAAAATTAAAGTTTAATGAAAATAGGAAAAGGTAATGAAGGAATAAGTGACAGAAGGCAATCTCATAACACAGAGCTAAACACCAAATATACACAGTAGAACGGAATGATAAAACTCGATTTATCTTCTAATAGTACGGAAAAGTTGCCTTTTGATGTGAAAAGGCAAATTTTTTACACTATCTGTATACATATAAACATGAAAGTGACTATACTTGTGACTTAACTCTTGAACCACAGTTCTCGATAAAATTTTCAACATAGATGAGGTTCGGGTTTGGGATGCTTTTTATCATTTCGTTTTGATGGTGCAACTTGGAAGAGGGGAGAGGTACATATAAAAATGATCGAAAATATTAATGTTGAATCCATAGCTTTCAACATTAATGGGGTCGCTAACACGAACAGTGACACTTCCGATGCCGCTTATGTTCCAAATTCACTCCTATATGTAAAAGACGAAACATATTCTATCCGTGCGAAGAACGTGTATTCTGCGAGTGAACGAATAAATAAAAGAAGGCGGTCTCATATCACAGAGCTAAACAGCAAATATACACGTTAAAAGTGGAAGGATAAAATTCGATTTATCTTATAATAGTACAGACTCTTTCACACTATTACAAATAAATAAAAAATCGAGGTTTTTTGTTCTATCCGAACACACAGTCAGCTAACATATCAGATAAAAAGATCTGACCGTTTGAAGATGGGAACAGCATATTGCTTGAAATGATGGATGCCTACAATTTTAGTTGAAATATCTTCGGAATGAGACATGAAATGATAATATTAGTACACAAGTATAATATTAGTAATAATATTAGTATAATATTAGTAGCAAAGCAGAAGTAAGTCGTAAATATCTAGAATGGAAAATAATTTTGCAGAGTAGAATCGAGTAGTTCTGTTTCTGTTTCTGCAAGACTAAACCATCTTAGTTTGTTAAACCCTAATGTTTATTTATTTATTTATTTATTTATTTACTAGGAGAATACCCGTTCTTCGCACGGGGAGAATGTTTCATTTTGGATATACAGTCCCAATGGGGCTGAATTAGGATTTAAACAACATCGAAAATGTCACTGCTCATCTCGGCAACCCCAAAAACTATGGACTCGACACTAATATCGGTCAATTTTGATTATTTTTATATATATTCCCGTCCGCCTCCCCTAAGTTGCATCGTCAAGGTGAAATGACAAAAGCCATTACAGGCCCGAACATTGTCTATGTTGAAAATTTGATCGAGATCGGTCGGGTAGTTCAAGATCCATTACGTTTTATTTATTTTTATAGATCTCCTCCTCCCCTCTTTCTACGTTGTACCGTCAAAGTGAAATAATAAAAACCATTCCAAGCCCTAACCTCATCTATGTTGAAAATTTGATCGTAATCGGTCAGGTGGTTCAATAGGTATGAAATCACAAACACAGCCAGTTTCAATTTTATATAACAGATTTCTAAGCTTAACGTGTATCAATTTAGTCAGAAAGATGTCTCAGATGCAATATAATAACTGAATCTGAATGAAGTAATGTATCAAACGATGGTCACTGCCCAGGCAGAGAAAATTATTATTGTTGTTTGCCAGTTTTAATATGCAATTTTGTTTGCTTTGACTTAAATCTTCCTTTTCATCAACGAGTATATGAGGAGTGAACGGCTCCAGCTTAATATGGTATCTGAACCATATGAGCTCCCACTGGGAATCGAAGCTGGGTCTTGTGCCGAAGTGGCAATTGCTTAGCATTTTAACTAAGAGAGAACTCCAGTTTTAGTTTACAATATGATGAACCAGAATATATCATGAATAATAAGAATTTGTATTCCATTGAAAGTTTTAAAACTCATTTTTATGTTTACAGATTGGTTCATGCACTGAGGATTCATTCTTCTTAATCCCATGTATACAGCACTGTTGGATTCCCAATCGTGTTATATAATTTGATTAATTTTTGTGAAAGTACAATAAGACTATTAATATTTGTACGAATGAAACAAAAATTTAAAAAAAACTCTTAGACAATATTGTTTCAAGTAATTAAAATAGGAACAATGACATATGATCCCTCTTGTTTAAATGTATTGTTAGGTTTATCTTGTCTTCTGTATACACAGCTACAGGAAACAATTCACTCAATTCAATTAGAACAGATTGAAATTGATATATCTAGTACAACAACTTCCTAATGTTTTGTGTTGTGTTAAAGCTGAAAGCAACGTTTAAAGCAAGCGTTTCATTTCAACTAAAACAGCATTGTGCATAAGAAAGAACATTGTTACTTGTATTTTATTACATATTGTGACAAAAATTATGTTTTTCTTCTGGTATAAATCAATAATTCAATACAAAAATATTTTTATTACTTTGTTATTAGGTTAATGTATTAGACAAATATAAATGTAGAAAAATATTGTTGACAATACACATCGCACGATTGACTTGCCTCGCCTGCTGTATGTGTGATTATTTGTCTCCTGACACTTTTCAACTTTGTTATACGTATTTTTGTATCCTTTTTGTTTTGTCTACTCCACTTCCGTTGAAATCTTGTTTATTTTATATACAATGCAAATATCATAAGAACACTCATTGGGATTATAGCTAAATGTTGTTTTAACCAAAAAACAGAACACACTTTGTTCTCGCCACCAAAGACGTTACTTTTGTGATTATACAAGGGTCATTTCATAAGTCATGACAGCCTTTTTACATCCACAAAAAACTTGAAGCAACTGAAATCTACTAAATACATGCGTCTAAAGGTTATACAAAGGTAATTTCAATGCCTCGAACAAATGGAGTCTGTATGCAGGAGGTATTGACAGCGTGTAATCGAATGAATTCATTGCTTGATCAGGCTTTAATAAGGACAAGTGAACAAAAGTCAAAAGTCGCCAAGTATAGTACACATACGTAGCGAACAGCGACCATCATTCAAATAGCCCCCTCTACTCCCCATACTAAGGATTGGAAATGCGTTGACAGGTCAGGTTATACATATCCGACCGGTAGTATTCAAGCTTTCCCTATCTACGGTGATGATTTCAGGGAACCATCCAAGGGGGTAAATTGTCCTTTCCCCAGAACTACGAAACTCCCTCTGGAGAATTTCTCTGATTATGCTCAATTTGGGTTACCAGTATTTTTGCAGTACTATTTTCACAACCTGTTTATTCAAGTGCCCTCCTGAGTGAAATCCAAAGTACCTGGAGTACTTAATCAGGATCTGGAACAGTATTTTGCGACCATCACCGTCCGAAGCGAGTTGTATAACCTGAATATCTGAGATCGGATAAAATTTCCAAACTGCTTATCAACACCAACAACGCTCTAGCTCAAAGAAAATGATACTAAGAACATCCTAAGTAGACCATCGATGAATGAGAACGTGTAATATTTTCCTATCAGTTCTCTTTTATATTATTTTCAACAATACACCATGCTTATATATAGTAGACACCCAAAGAAGCTTGTGCTTCAAAACAAGCGGTGGCTCTATGATATTTTGAGCCTTATTTTCCTGGTATTAGGTGAGTTCTGTGATTACATTTCGATGACATATTACCCAGATAGACCAACATCCTATGGTCTAGATAGTTTCCAGCGGTTGACGCAATTTTCTAAACTTGCAATGCACTAATTCACTCTATCTGAGCTGTTTAGATGTTTTTTCATTGCTGCTGTAGTACTATTCAGGCCCGCTCAATTCTTAGACCTGTTAAACTCACACTCCAAAACACACCTTCTACTCGATCCTTGCTGACGGACTGAGTTTTAAACTGTTTGAGGAATGATACAATATTCTTCTAGAAACCATGATGAATCAGCTGTTCTGCGGACTAAGAGTGGTCCCTCCCCCAATTAATCACGTAAGTTGCATTTTCTTCAGAGTAAATTCCTTATTTTCATATCCATCTATATAGCCATATCTACATATGTAAGCTTATTTTTCGACATATCATCAGAAAACGCACGGAACGTTTCATCTCTCCTTCTTTACATAATGGTTTTAACCTTTGGGATGGGATTCATAAAGACCTCATCCAATTCTTTAGTGATAATTTTTCACAAACACACTTTTTTGCTACGTCCTCTCGCTTGTCATTGAGAAGGCAAAATAAAATTAGGTGTGATTTATCATGTTTAAAAATTAGAAAAGCAAACTGGGCAAGAGTACATTTGGCTAAATTGTGAAAAATGAAATCTTTAAGTTCTACGTCCCATGGCTTGGCTAAAGGAGATGGTGGTGATAAGATATGAATGAAATGGTGGAATGAAGAAAGTGGGAGGAAACGGGAGAACCCCGAGAACCTACACACATACGGTGTTTGTTCACCACGAAGTCCACTTAGGCTAAATTGTAAGCTAAGAAATGATTATTTATGTGAAATTAGTGTTGTGTTTATGCCATTAAAAAATTAAAACTGACTTCATTAACAGTGTGATCACATTTTTTTCATTTTTAACATCATTACGTATTCAGCGCTTAATTAAAAATCTCCATATGAACTCCAAAATCAGTCATCAGCTTAGATAATCTTAGAATGACAAAGTTAGCACTTTTACAAAGGTATGTAATTTTCTTTATTTTTCATTGTCATAGCCTAGATGCTTTGGTATACAAAATTATTTATTCTTATCACTTCATGTCCATTTGAAACTGTAAAATACTCTTTGCTGCAGAAAATGCTATACCAAACTTAAAATTTGCTATACAAATTTAATTTTTTAGTGTCTTGTTATGTAAGACACAAAATTTGTTCCTTTAAGAAAGCACTAATCTTTACAAGTATATTTACTTTTTGGGGGTGATTTGCTTAAAAAACCAATATGTATATTGTACTGTAGTATATATATATAAATATGTATATGAATGTGTTAATGCAACTAGAAGTATACGTGTCGTGATTTAGTTATCCTTATGCTAGTGGAAAATAAGTATATTTATCGATTGCTATGTTCTTAGAGAAATTGTAGTGATCCATTCTGTCTCTTAAATCCCTCATATGCAGCCTAGTTAAAAAAAAAAAAAAACTCCTTATCAGCCTTCCTTTAAAAGACTATACTCTCTAAATCATGAATAGGAAATTCAAATACTTTTGTTCTAAGTAAAATTCTCCAAAGGAAGCCCACATTTCTTTGCTTTAGCTCCGAATATAGGTGAGAGTGTACGGCTTTTCAAATAGATGTAGGTAGTCAGATTCTTTCGAACAAAACTACCTAATCTTTATAACAATAAACCCTTAAAATAAGGAATTTTCTCAATTTATTTTACATTGTTATTTTAATAATGAGTAATAGTACAGAACGCCCAATTAAATGTGTATAAACACCATTCCTTACTAAGTACTGTATTTTAATCCACTAATCTTTAAGTGATTAGGTTGCTATATAAAGTCCACAAGTAGGCATGCAATATCATTTGATAATATCATAGAAGAGAAAAACAGTGATAATAATAAATAGACTGTTTTCGATTCGTAATTAACCTTTCGATAACTCCATAGATTGCTTCCCGCTACTTGTCATATCCTGAGTTCCCACCAGCTTGATTAATTTAACACGTCCGGTTGTTCCAACACCCAGCGTACATTATTCACCAGGGACATATTATTTGTTGCTTTGCCCTCAACTACCAAACCATACTTCATCATGTGAGTTTATATGAGATAACGCTTGTATTGTGGGGTGACACAGACTGTATAAATTATATATGTATTCCTGGGATAATACATCAAAAGCGGAAGTCGCATTTTTACACGAAAAATAATATATTATACATGTCTCGCAACTATTATCAGATATTCAATACATACTTTTATGAAAGTATAAGAGTTCCTAGTTTATTACTACGAAGAAATTTGTTGTTCATAATAGCTATACTGCTAAATGCACACGTACATACTGAATTATGTGTATTATGTAGCAACCATATACGAAAGCGATTTGAAGGGAAAGCTTCTATTGATTGCCGATGACATATAAATATAGAAACATAGCTTGTAACATACGAATCCGAAAACTATAACCTTTATTTATTTATTTTTTTTTTGACATTTTCTGCATTACAACGCCTTTGGCGCGGGAGACCCGAGTTCGATTCCCGGCGGGAGCTCAAGTGGTTCGGAGTCCACGTTAATCAGTAGGTCCACATCTCATATAGCCTCGCTGTTGAACGGGACGTTAAACTCAAAAACAACTCAACTCAACTCAATTTTCGGCATTACAATGTTGAAATTCTTTGAAAGAAATCTGTCGCTTGAGAGTGAAGCTATTTTAAGAGCACATTCAAGAAATAATACTCGACGAAAATTTCACATCTTACGTATCAGTTACAAAATGAGAAAATTATCACTTCTTGCTTAACAGTATAGAACTACCTTCTGATCTGGGGCCAGCTGTGTGGAAATTTTTAATTTGCTAACTAACTCTATGATCTATGGAACCCGGAGGTTCAATGCCGCGTTCACAAAAGCTCTCCATTGACTTCTGTTCATAGCCAAATGAATTAAGTTTCTACTTTGTATTCCTATTTCTGATAGACCCATCTTAATATTGTCCTCGCAACTGCACCTAGGTCTTCCTAATGGTCGTTTTCCAATTGGACTTCCAGTTAAAACTTTTACTGGAAAGTTCTTACTTTCTTCCATTCTGGCTACATGACCTGCACACCTGATCTTCCAGACTTGTGTGACTCTAACAATGTTTGGTAAACGGTATAAATTACGCAGTTCCTCGTTATGAAGTTTCCGCTACACCCCGTTCACGTTGCTCTTGGGTCCGAATCATCGTCTCAGGATCTTTGTTCTCAAATACTTTCAGCCTAAGTTATATCCTCATAGTAAGCGACCATGTTTCGCATCCATACAGAACAACAGGCATGATTATCGTTTTATATATTTGAAGGAAATTTTGAATATAAAAGATTAAATAAAAAGTTTTAGTTTAATGTCCCACGATTATGCTCTTTAGGGTAAAGGAGGCGCATGATTAATGAAAGTATGTGATTGTGAAATTAATTTTTTGTGTTTTCCCACTGGGAAAAAACGGAGGACTACGTGCATCAAAAATACATGCGCAAGTTAGTGGAGCAGCGTGGAGATCATTATCACATAACTGTCGACTGACATGCGATAAAGGAGTCGATCATCAATAGCAAGAAAATAGGCAGGAAAATGATTGTTCAAACCTAGACCCAGTAGTTCAAGCAACTGAATTTGTAAATTCAATGTTCAATGTTTTTGCTTTTCTCGATTATTATTATTATTATTATTATTATTATTATTATTATTATTATTATTATTATTATTATTATTATTATTATTATTATTGTAAAAAAAAAGAAATTTCTGTATATTTTTCTCTAGGTTACTGTACTACATGGCACACCGCGTTTTTTTTTTTTTTTTGGGTCGAAACAAAGTTCTGTTTTAGTAAAAAATCAACCTTTATGAAGAAGACTGTTACATACTGCAAATCATTTACAGAATCATTGATAACTAACGAACTCCCGATGCCGCGGTTAACGATAACAACAATATATCTTTGAAGGCCGCTACAAAGTCAGTTAGTAAAAATGGAAAGTGCCCTGAAATTCCTATGCATAATAATTCACATAATAATAGAATAATTTGTATTTTCAACAGTTAACCAGCGGTGCGCCTACAACATATCACACAATCTTCCTTTTTCTTATTAACCCTAGCATGTGTTTATTCGCAGTCATAAAGCTTAGTTGACTTTTTCACTAATATTGTTTCAACTTATAATTGATATAAAAGTTGCAGTATTAAGATTGCCCGTTCAGTTGTGCGATTTCCCTGTTCTAAGCAAAATTGTTTTAAACTATTAATTGTATAAAGAGTGGGGATAGTGACGCCGGATGTGGTTATGTTATGCAATATTGCAATATATATAGGGTGTTCAATATACAATGCAACCCGGAGTTTGGGATAGAACTTTTGAACCTAAAGCGATACACAAATAATGGTTAAACCAAAATGAAGCCTTGTTCATACATATATTTTTAAGCTAGGAAGTAACGATTGAAGTACATTAGGAACCACACAATGTTGCCAGATGTAATCGAAGTTGTAGATCATTTTTTTGCAAAACGTGTAATTTGACTCATAAGTCATACGTATGGATGTTCTCTCGTTAATTTTCAGTTTGTGTAGTTGAAGTTGCTGGGAAATTATGGAGCAGAAAAAAGGACTTTTCATTTCCACGATAACTAATCGGATGAGGCCTCTGTAAGGGCCTAATCGTAGTTTTCATAAATTAACACTCTGAATTGGCAACATTGCTGATGTTTCCAATAGCAGCATAGACGAGAAAAAAGTTAAATTTACAATAATTGGTCAATAATTCCACATAATTATTATCTGAAATAGTTGATGAGTTATTACATATTCAACTGCTTATGTCTAAAAAATTAAGATTTTGAGATACGAGTCTTCGTCAAATTGTTGACGATATATACGTATATACAGACGAGGATCCAAGACGGTTGCTATAGGGGCTATAGCTCCCCCCTTGACGCTCAGGTATACACTGGATAAAATGGGCTTCAACCCTGCTTCACACTGGGTAAAGCGGTAAACCATGGTTTAGCCCCTCCCTTGACCATACCCTGGATCCGCCACTGTATACATATATTCGTGTGTTGGTATGTTCCTTTGGTATAGCTTCCAGCAAAAGAATTCCTTCCCTGTCCCAGAAAACAGTTACCATAACCTTGCACTGAGAAAAAAAATTGTAGGTGGCGTACTTAAAAAGATAAGTTACATGCGTAATTTCTGTAGTTTTTGGACTTAACGTACAGCAGACGTATAACTGAAAATGCATGTTTTATAATACTTTCTGTATAAGTGTTCCATCTATACGTACTTTCTGTATGAAACAATGTAGGCGGTCAGGATCTCACATACAAATAGGCGTATATAACATATAGCTGACGAAGGTAACTTAAGTATATGCATGTGATACACGGAAAACTGTTAGATGTCAGACATCCTGCAACGGCATGATGTAACATCTAAGGGCAGTGCCTATATAGCATACGGATAACGTATGCTCCGTGCTGATTTCTATAGTAAGCAAGAGGATACCGTATATTTGCACAATATACCGCTGTCCGGAGAACGGATTTTTCTCTGTGTGTCAGCCGATTTCTTTCTCCTGAATTTTTTGGATTTGGTGACACCTGATGCTTCCACTGCATGGACTCTTGTTTAAATTCTGGGTTATACCAGTGAGCCCATGTTTCATTCCCTGTCACTACACACCGGTAGAAGTAGTTATCTCCTTCCATAAAATCCAAATTTTCCTGACACATTTGCACCCGATTTTGCTTCTGAAAAACGTTCAAATTGTGAGGAACCCATCTGGAACAGACTTTTGTGAGTCGAAGGTGTTGGTGTAGAATATCCCAAACACTATGAATATAAATCCTTTCTTCTTCCGCTATTTTTCTAATCTTTTCTCGTTGATTGTACTTTACTATTTTTTTTTAAATTTCCACGACTTCAGGTGAAGTTGCTGTTTTTGGTCGACCACTCCTAGGCTCATCTTCGTCGTTTGTTTTACCACACTTAATCCATAGTGTTAACTGTCGACGCGACAGTACATCATCACCATACACTTCCACCAAGTGTTGATGAATTTCATTAACATTGTCATCCTTACGAAATAAAAAAACGAATCACATGTCTCTGTTCTAAATTAGTGTTTCTTTAGTTTTGCTCAACTTGTGCACTTGTGGAGGCTCTGGTGACCCGATCATTTTACATTTTCCCTTGAAATCTTATCCATCTTCTTAAATATGCTTGTTCTTTATGGCCAGGTTGCTTTCATTCACCTAAAAAAGAAAATAGCTGTAATTAGACATAACTTTCCCAACAGTCCTTGTAATAATACGATAAATAATCAGCAGTGAGTCTACAACATTTCCATCACCCCAAATTCCGTAACACAGACTGACATAAATGACGAGTACTACAAGTGGCTCATTACGTCCTCTCCTTTAAAATTGTAAGGCAAAGCGAGAAACTGTTTTAATATAAATACAGCAACTGAAGGACAGGCTTCATCTCTTATTTTACAATTCTTCTGTAACCGAAAATACTAATGTATTACTTCCAGTTTCAGCATTGAATCCTCATAGTTCGAAAAACTGCCGGATCACACGAAAATCTAAAACAAAAAGCATCAAAATGTACTGAACTAGGTTAGATTAAATGAGGTTTGTTAGGTTAGACTAAATAAGGGTAGATTAGATCAGGTTGAGTTACAAGTCACTTACCTTCAAAATAAAGACATGAAAACTTTTCCAATTTCGAATAGAAAATCGTGTAGAATAGATTCAGGAAGTTTCCTTTCCTTAAACAAATACTCCGTTAAATAACCCTCGAAATGCTCTTCTTTCCTTCCCAATGCTGACTCGTCATTTCCACATTGTCTTTCCCACTATTAAATCATAACAAGTGTACCTCTCCGCCAAATCATCCCTTCCGCCTTCACATACAATCCCACTTACAAGATCAAAAACAACCACCAACAACAACCAGTTTCCTAACTTCAACTATTCCCCTCACCTATCTTTCACTCTTAGTCACAAAGCAGAATAAATTCTCCAATTCAGTTTGTAAATTTCTTAAAACTGGTCCGGCGATACAACAGATAATCCTTAAGTTCTATTATTATTATTATTATTATTATTATTATTATTATTATTATTATTATTATTATTATTATTATTATTATTATTATTATTATTATTATTATTATTATTGCTGTATCTCGGCTTAAACCGGTTTCATCTTAGTAATCTGACGGTTGTTCCTGGAAAGTGAAGATTGTTTGAAGAGTTCTTCTCCAAGGAACTTTCTGGCCATATGTCAGGTGAAGTAGTGTTACTGATTTTTGTAGATTTGTTAAGAGATGTATTGCGTTTACCTGTTCAAGTAGTATCAGTACTTTTAGGAACAATTGCTGTAGTTAAGATAATGAGTAGTCTTACTGTAACTTTCTGACATTTCCATACCTTTTTGGTTTCGTCAGGTCTTTATACTTGCTTATTTTCGTACCGAATGTTGTACGTATGTTATGAGTCAATGGTACTGCTACAACTATGAGGGTTACTTCTTGGTTCATTTTACTGATAATAGTGACATTGGGTCTGTTTGCAGTTATCATTACATCTGTTCTTATTTCTCGATCTCGGTAGAGTGGGGCCGCGGTGGGTCAGTGGTAGAGCGTTCACCTCTGGTGCTTGGGGTCCCGGGTTCAAATCCTGCTCCCGCCAAGTGAACTTTGTGGTGGACAAACATCGTGTGCGAGGGTTTTCTCGGGATTCTCCCGTATCCTCCCACCATCATTTCTCTCATCATCACCGTCTCCTTTAGTCTAACCGGCATAACCGTGCGATGTAAAACTTAAAGATTTCACTTCATTTCATTTTCATTTCGATCTCAGTAGAGTTTGTATTTATCATTTTCAAGTACTGGGCTTGGCTCGTGTTTGCAGTATGGTTTGGTATCGGTGATTAGTTCCATGTTATGTGCCAGAAACTGGTGAATGCTTTTTGCAATTTTGTTATGTCTTTTTAGATAATCAGTTTTGAGTCATTATGCGGCGTCAGCCTGTGATGTGTTCTTTTTTTTCTGATGTGTTTATTATTGTGTTTAAGTCATATGCTCAGAACATCGTAAATATAGAAATACTTCATAAATATAGTTATCCTTTATCTGCAGACATTTAGCTATATTTTGTGTTACAATAATAAAAATATAGTTTTTTTTAACATCCAACACTGCTAATCAACGTTTTGGTTTCTTACTGTGCCTATAGTGTTACTCGGCTAGAACATCAATAACGAACATCACACAGTCCTGAAAGGACAAAGAAAATTAGGTGCTGTTAACACCAGAACGGTTATGTTTTTGACAGCTGGGAGTTGGTTTTCACATTGACGGAAGTACGTGAACATAATCTCAGTATATCTAATTTCTTGGTTCCAAAAGCGATCCCTCACCAATGACATTTCGCGCCAGCTGAATTTCGTGTGACCCAGTAGCCGACATATGTCACGCAATTACTCAACGTGCTTATGGGAAGAGGCTGATTAACATTTCTACCAACCTGCCTTATCCATTTGACGATCTTGAGTAAACCTACGAAAAGTGAGATCAACACTTGTAATGCTTTTTGCTGGTGAAAAAAAATATGGCGATAGTTACTTTCCTTTTTAGTTAACAAACATGTTACACGAAAAAAAATTAAATATGAGCATCTAATTATTTCTGTGAGCAAATTCTTTTAACTTGATATTTGTATTGAAGCGCTTTATATTCACTTCCAAAGCTGCAAAATTCTTCATACAGCATTCTTCAACAAAGAAGAGATTATAACATCTACTTCTTCTTTCTATTCTCTTTTTAAAGTTTAAAAAATTGCCGGCAAAGCTTAGAAAGAATACAATTAAGTTCAAGGATCTATTTTAGAAAGTCGCTTATTTCTTTTATTATTTACTGATCTCGTTGTTTGAAGAAACTTTTTATTACCTTCCATAATTTTTACACGGTACATCTTATATTACCTATGCAGATTATTGGTAAAAGTATTTTTAAAGACATTTGCCAAGTCTTTGCATTGGGTTTGTAGCGTTTAATAGAAAAAAACAAGAAGAGTTTGTGTTCGTGAGTTTATGAAAACTGAGTTGATGACAACTCAGACATACTTTGCGTATTAACATTCAAGGTCCAACATAGAATACTCAGAAAAACTTATGTGGCGTACGTAAAACGTAGGTTACATGCGTAAATCCTGTACTTTTTGAGCGTACAACCCTATGTAACATCCTACAACAAACGTATGTTTTTGAGCTCCTTCGTGGTTAAGCGGTTAGCGTACACGCCTTTGGCGTGGGAGACCCGGGTTTGATTCCCGGCGGGAGCTCATGTGGTTCGGATTCCACGTTAATCAGTATGTCCACGTCTCATATAGCCTCGCTGCTCAAAGGGACGCTAAACTAAAATCAACTCAAACGTATGTTTTATAAGTATTTTTCGCATAAGTGTTCCGAATAAACGTACTTTTCGTACGAAAGAAAGAACTGTATAAAGACGGTCAGGATCGTACATATAGATGGAAGTATATAACATATAACTGACGTATGTAACATACGTATACGTATGTAATATACAAAGGAGTGTTAGATGTCAGACATCATGTATGGGCATGGTGAAATATCTAAGCGGAAAAAGGGCAGTGCGCATATAGTATGTAACATGTAGCTCCTTATTACAGATTTCCATAGTAAACATAAGGATTTCGTATCCACTGTTCAGATAACGGACTTTAGTCAATGAAGAGCATTGTCATTGGAATCAACATTTGAGTTCTCTGTTCACTGTATAGGTTTGTTTGTGGTGGTTAAGCTCAAATTTCTTAAATTCGTGTCACGTTCTCCTCTGCTACACATTGTATCCCGAAACTCAAAATTTTAGACCAGTGGTTCCCAACCTGTGGGTTCAAGCTACTGACAGAAACAAATCACCTATACATTCATAGTGAAAAACGGTTACGGATAGCAAGAAGCAGATTTTTTTATGTTTAAATTCAAAGTACCACAAGAAAAGTTTCCATCTTTAACTTTCCTCCTCTATTGCCACCGGAAATGGTAGAAACTACTATATTACTTCAGGTTTTAAGGTTACTGTTCCCTCCTCCTTCTCCGAGCACTTCGCCTTTTCGCCACCAGATGCTCACTTTTTCATTTAGCAATCACTGCTGGCACCTCTACTGGGAAGAACTGAAAGATCGTAGTGCTCAGTTTGAGTGTGTCCAAGATATCCACACTTGAATTGGGCTGCAAGAGGAATCCAATATTTTTTTTTCGTGCACCTGCAGTCAGTCTATTTTTACAAACAGTGTTGTTCAGACGTAGGGCAAAACCTCAACCATTGACGGGTAAATAAATCTTTTATTTTTGCAGGTAGGAATGTACGAAAAACGAGAATTAGGTTGCAGAGAACGTCATTTGCATCGCGTTGACTAATTTTCTTTCGTGCGTTAATCACATGAAGTTCTTTTTTTTTTATTATTACCAGAATATGAGATAAAAAACCTAAACTGTTCTTTGTATACAGAAAACAAACAAACAATACTAATATTTTCTTACATATCAGTATTATATGATTTTTTCCTGAAGTGTAAGATGCATGAAAAATGGACAGAATGAATTTGACTTTTCTATTTGTCGCTATCCTTCTGAGTAGAGAGAATGCTGTGGCGCCTATTAATTCTCATAAAGCGAAAACATTACGAGGTGACAAACTATTTTAAGATGGATTCAGTATTACAAGAAGAGATTTCATCTCAGTTTTATTCTGCTA
This sequence comes from Thermobia domestica, assembly GCF_964235325.1. Classification (NCBI taxonomy): domain Eukaryota; kingdom Metazoa; phylum Arthropoda; class Insecta; order Zygentoma; family Lepismatidae; genus Thermobia; species Thermobia domestica. The sequence continues at coordinate 234,697,723 of NC_137456.1, forward strand.
CTGAAACCAGAACTAATAAGAAATAGTAGAACTTTCGGTTTCAACATGGATTGCTATACTGTATGCCATAGCAACAAACTGTTTTTTTGATATGAATTCAGTGTCAGATTAACAGGTTCCATTACTCACATTAATTCTGTTTTGCAGCCAGAAGTTATAGATATGTTTAAATAATGAATTCGTATAGTTTGGAGGTCTACGATAGTTTCAAATTGTCATTGTTGATCCCATCCCTTCTATTCTTAGTAACATATAATTTTAATTTTCTTTCTATGCAGTTTTCGTTTAGATACTTTTCGTTGTTATATGTCTTTGCTACCCGTGAAAGTTAATATAAAATCCCGTAGATGAGCAAATAATAGAAAAAAGTATTCAATGTCAAATATTACATATGTCTACGGAATATAAACAAAAAAAGAGAAAAGAAAAGTGAAAGATTTTTTTTTACAATGAATTGATTAGGTTCTGTTTGTTTATTTGTTAGAAAGAAAAGTTCTCTTAAATAATTCTTTTTTTTAACTTTCTTTGTGTTGTTGTGAATATTACAACTGTAGTTCTCTTCTATAGCGTTGTTTCTTTCTTTCACGTTTGAAATCTCTTTTCTATACAGAGACTTTGTGAGACGTGTGCATACAGTTAAACATGACATCTTGATCTCATTATGCTCATTTGAAATCGAACTCGGGAGTCCCGCTTAGAAATCTAAACAAGTATAAAATACGAAGTTCCTATCTTTTCAAATGTCTCAAAATCATCTCTATGTGAAGTTTCGAAAGTACATACAGGTGAAATCTGGTAAAGTCAGTAACGAGGATGACGCTAAAGCAATATATCCTTTCATCATAGGCAACCAACAATTCTTTGCTGATGTACAGGTGACATAGGAGCTAAATAATGCCATAAAGTTTAGACAAGACACTGCATTAGAATCACCGTTAACCATGAAGATGTTAACTTATGGACACATATTAAGTCTCACCTAAGATAATTGCTCTTATTATGACTTGCAAAAGAAAACGATTTAAAAAATTACCTTTCCTTCAAGAAATATCATTCGGAGTGACGAACGAATTAATATTACAATTTTATAGCCTCACTGTGTCATCCTAATTAAGCTTAGTATGGAAAATAGAACATTACAGAGCAAAACATTAATAATGATTCTAGAGAATCTAACTCAATGAATATTCGTAGTCTCCCCTCTGGTCTAGTGGTTAAGTGCGCAACTTTGGTGCACTGGGTCCTAGGTTCAATGCCTAGTAGGAGAGCCTTGATATTGGAACGCTTTATGATGGTTCAGATTATATATTAAATTGAAGATATATGTCTCATATAGCCTCGATGCTGAAAATTAACGATGAACTCCAACTAACAAATAAAAAAATATATTCGTACTTCTGGAAAATATTAAGAAACAGACAAAAATGAAAATACAAAATTACAGTAAGTCACATATATTGAGGCTTTAAATTTTCATTTCTATGGAGAGAATTAGCTGGGTTAGACGGAAACCAAATAAGAGAGTGTTAGAAATGGTGGGGAAGAAAATAATAAATTTAGATATTATTAAGAAGAGGAAGAGAAACAGATTGGGACATTGACTAAAAAGGCGTTGACTGAAAGTGCTAGAGTGTAGAGAGGCAGGAAAGAGAAGGAGAGGGCGAAGGAGACTACAATTAATGGACGATATTAAAACAGAAAAATCGTACATAAATAAGAAGAGGTTAGCGGAAGTCCTTGAAGCATGGAAGCTTCTCAGTTGCCGCAAGTGACCTGCCAAAATGGCAGAATTCCTATGATGATAATAATCATTTCCTCTTATAGCACCATTATCAAGTCTCTAGATAACTCTTAACTGTTTGCTTTCAGTATCAAGCTCTACGTAGTTAGTGTTTGATGACTATACATATCATTTGGCAAATTGTACTTCTCGTAGAAGTAAATGTAAAGTTTGAGAGAAGTTGCGTTGTATAAAGGAGTGCTAACTTCATTCAGTTGATTCACTACAATTTTAAAACATGAGTAAGTATTTCTAATACTTGAGCTGTATAGCATGCAAGTAACACCAAAGAACACCTACCTAGGTAATTTTTTGTGCATTTTTATTGCACCTGTAAAGACAAGAATGTGGTAAGTAAAAAGTTTTCCCTTATTCGAGAAAGTGCTAACAACTTGCCTCTAATACCTCATTTCAAACCTTTATTCGTGTAGGTCAGAGAGCATAGTTACGTGTTCTATCTCCTCCAAAAAAAAAAAAAAAAAAAAAAGGTACATTCAATCTGCGATCGATCACGTTCCTCGCTTTCGACATTAACAACTCTCTGCGTTGTTCAAACTTTACATTCAACCAGAACAAGAGAAAGAAAAAATATTGTGCAAAAATTAGGAAGCGTAAGCCGTAAGACTATATTAAATTACTTTTATTATTATTATTATTTTAGTTTAACATCCACAGTTATGCCCTTTACACTAAAAGCGACGAATGGCTCATGAAAGTGAGTGACTTTGAAACTAAATGTTTGTTTTCTTCCACCGGTAATCAAACTCTTTAAAATATCCCATTACTTATTCAAAATTTTAAAATTATTCTAAACTGGAAAACATTTTAATTTGTTTAACCATTGAAGATCAAGCGTACTGCGGGGGGGGGGGAGCACCCATGGGAGAGATAATCGGGTCCGAAACTTCGTTACTCGTCAGATACGTCAGTTATTTTACACTTTCGTAAAATACCCATGGTTGCTCTGACAGAGAAATAGTTGATGTACCTTAAAGATTTGGTCTTACACTACATTTGTACTCTTTCTTCTCGTACAAAAATAATTTAGTTTTCTTCTGAGAATATAGCTAGTAGTTCTTTAAAATTACTTATTGGTTTTTCGGGTGTAGAATAATACTAGTTCAATACTACCTAGACTTAATAACTACTACTGATGGACCCCCGACACAAATTTCTGCGTGCACTTCGCCAAGTGTACGAGAAACAGTCAAGAAGTTTCCGGAATTTCATTGTACCTATTTATTACCACAATATAGGTATACATTCACTTTGTCTCCTTCAAAATAGGCTCCCTGCGAACATATACACTTGTTTCACCGCTCCTGTCATTCCTGAAAACAACGCTGAAAGTCCTGTTTTGGTTTGTTCCGAAGTTCAACTCTCACATGGTTAGGATGTCTTCTATGGTGCCAAAACGGTTATCTTTGAGGTTCATTATAATCTGGGGGAAAAGCCAGAAATTCTCTAATTTAGCACCGGCTGATTTAGTATTGGTTAGTATCGTTAGAAGATATCCAAACCAGCAAGACTGCTGAACTTCGGAACATACCAAAACAGCACTTTCAGTGTTCTTTCCAACATTGGCAGCAGCAGTGGTACAAGTGTATGTGTTCTTAAGGAACCTATTTAGAAGGTGATTAAGTGAATATACACGTGTATACCTATATTGTGGTAACAAATAGTTTACTCAAAATTCCAGGAACTTTTTGACTGTCCCTCGCATTCTTATTTAATGCAACATTTGTCGTGAATGAAATTACTACAAATAAAAGTTATGGTAAATGAAGACGCAGATTCAACGCAGAAGAAACCAAAGTTCTTTGGGAAATTTAACACGGGCATGGTTGTTCTTATTACCTCTCTTAGGTGTTGCTTTGCATTATTCTTTCATCCTTTTGATCTACTCAAAAGATTAAAGAAAAAAACTGTACATGCACTTCACTTATATTTCCTATCTGAGAGATTGCGTCACGCACATTAAACATTGTGATCTCGCGATCTCGTGAAATAACTTTCTAAACTTCTGAACAGACATAGTTACAATTCCAAATTTATTTGAGCATTCTATTATTCAAAAAAGAAAAAAGGAAAGAGAAATATATCACACAGTATTTTGTATGTACCAAGAAGACGTAGGCGAATGGATAGACGGGATATTCCACTTCATAATATACAGATTAAACAAGTTCTCAACTTGTTGAGAACTCACTGCTGGACGTCCTGACTGTATTTTGAAGAAGTTTTTCTAATTACCCGCTCCAAGTCTGAAATTTGAATATATCTTGCAATATGTGTGTGGCACCTCTCTTCCATCTTATAACACAGAGACTTAAAACCTCCGGAGCTTAGTATATTGACAAAATCTGATCGAAAAAAACATCACATTCCTTCGATCCAATAATTATGGAAGTAAAACCCCTAAATTAATAACGTTTCTTATTCTTTCCAATATTTTAACTTAATTTGACCTCACATCTTGCATAGCTCAAGAGCCCTTGGAATATCCTTTTTCAGTTTAGCATCCCACGATTAGGCTGAGTGACGATGATTAAGGCAAATGAATGATGATGGAAGAATCGGTGGAATGAGAACATGAGAGGAAACGGGAATACCCCAAGAAAACCCACGGACCTTATTGCCCATTACAAACTTACTTGGGCGGGGATCGAACCAGGTACACCACTCACTTGAGGTAAACTCATTACCACTGAGATACTGTGCCCCTCGAATGTCCTTTTGGAACGTCCCACGTTTGTCATACCTATAAGGGTTGCAGGAAATTTTAAGGATAATGGATATCTATAGGGGATTCCCGATTGATTTCGATAGAATGCAACTGTCTCGAGAATATTTGGATGTCCGAAAGTTGTTCTGCAATTACTTTACAATGAATTCAGAAATGATACACAAAAATCCTACAGGAAGTCCTGTTTCGAAGTCAAAAACCGATATCTGAATTCCTATAGAATATGTACGCCACATACATTAGCAAACATGGGCATCCCGTGGACCTTCCGATATTACGGAACGGGCGTTCTTCGATGTTTTTGAGCTATAAAAGATATAATGATCACTACAATCACATCGTTCCAACTTATAATTCTCGTGTTTGTCATTCTTCAATTTATCCATCATTTCTACAGCAAATAATTGAATCTGACTTTTCCCATGTTTCTCATTCATACTTTTAATATCCATAATAAAGGTAACTTCGCGTATTTTTCACAATTAATTTAACAATTTTTGTGTGTATCATGTTCATTATTCATTCTTTTATTTAAAAATATTGAAAATTAAAATTAAAGTAAAAACTAGAATGTAGGAAAACAACGTAGTTAAAATTATTTAAAAATAAAAACGACAATTTTTATATAACTACTAGCAGAAGTACCTTTTTTATCCCAGTAAGAAATAAAGTTTATGAAAAATATTTGAAAGATAAGACTTCTAATTTTCGCATGCTTGTTGACGCAGACTCGGTTTCAGTGGAGTTAGTTCTTTCCTTACACAACTGTACCTAAATAACTATCCACAACGTCGAGACTGAGTCAAATTGTTTTATCTGCATCTCAAATATTATAATTCCGTTCCATGCAAAAGCACTAGGATAAAATGTTTAGATCGCAATATACGCTAGATATACACTTTCCAACACCAACTGAGGCACGAGTTAAGACCAAACTTTGAATTTCTTGGTTTAAAAAATCGGATGATACTCTCCGTATAGTGGAAACTGTTACTTAAAAATTGTTACCCTCTGAAATGATTTCCTAAAAATTAAAACTTAACTGACTTTATCCTGGCTCAAAACTTCAGCCAAATTGCCTTCTTCCATGAGATATTTTCATCAAAACCACTGACGTGATATAAATGCTGTTGTTGTATGATTAGTGTTTTGAAAGATATACGTAACAATAATGAAAATTTTTTATTCACTCTACCCACTCTTGTGAACTGAATTTTTCATATCTTTGTCTTACGTGTATCATAGTTTAGGGCCTAAGTAGAATATTGGTACAAAACTTCAAACCAAAATAATGCTTCAACGTCAACAAATGAAGAGACCGCGGTGGCTCAGTAGTAGAGCGTTCACATTTTGTGAATGGGGTCCCTGATTTCATCCCAGTTAGCGCCAAGTGGAGATTGTGGTGGACAAATACCGTGTGGGTGGGTTTTCTCTGAATTCTCCCGTTTCCTCCAACTTTATTTCACTATTGCATTTATTTATCATCATGACCGTCTACTTTACCCTAGCTGGCATAAGCGTAGGACGTAAAATTAAAAGATTTCATTTTGTCAATAAATGAAGCTGAAACTTTTAAATATATAGTTCTCTCTCTCTCTCTCTCTCTATATATATATATATATATATATATATATATATATATATATATATATATATATATATATATATATATATATATATATATATATATATATATAATACGGCCTACAAAGAATTACGATTTTGAATTATTAAATATGTGCCCATTACTGGTGACTGTACTTTTACATATAGCTTCAAATAGTAAACATTTTTTATATTGTAGTAATTAGTTAATTAACTGATCTATTTGTTGATTTAATGATGTAAATTCCTGTACACGTATATATGAATCCTCTAAGGATAATTTTCTCTGTGTCAACAAAGTTGTGTCTAATAGTCATCAAATACAGTCTTTTTATTTTAAATTATAAACATACAAGCTAGATTTGATGTGTAAGTAAGCTCGAACACAGAACACAAACAATAGAAAACATTTAATAATCTTTGATTTCTAAAATAGCATTCGTAAATTGACATTCAACATGAACTATTTAAAAAAAAAAAATTCTTGTAACAAGTAAAATTAGGGTTTGCAAGTTTTACGAAACTCAATGTTTTGTTCCAAAAGTGGTTATCCTTGATATTCCGGAAACAAAATGAAAATTTGACGAGTCACTAGTCATTGATTGATGGAATGTGTAACAAATCAGGATAAAACAAAAATGGGGCACAGACATTTGTGAACTGAAGTATGTAAATTCATAAAAGAATTGCATATCGTACATCTAACTATTAAGGATATGTTAATTCACTGTCACGTATCCTGCGGAACGTTTCTTGAGAACTGATTTACGGTCGAGTATCATGTTTGCTGGGTCAGAAGTATATTCTATATGCAGAAATAATATGCACCATTCAATAAAATGTAGTAAGACATTCACTTATATAACCATAAGAAGCAATTATAATAAACAATATACAAATTTAAACATCTGTTTTCTATAAACTTTAGAGTGTATTTAAAATTAAGTCTTAGCAAATTTTTAATGAGAACAAAATATAAAACTTGAAAACAAGATTCCAACATAATTCGAACTATCACGAATAGCACCAATTAGCACAACATTATTTAAATGAGTTAAAATATTCTATCACGTAAGTTGATACTAAATAATGCAATGGAACATGAGAGATACATCAAGTTGTTTTATCCGGAGAAATCAGTCCTAGCGGAACACAGTATAACGAAAGGACATAGAATTTTATTTTCAGACACTAAAATTCTTTCAAAGAGCTCAAACCACTGGGATAGGAATTAAAGAATCTCTTGCCATACTACAAGGAACCAACAATATTAACAGGGATACAGGATTTCAACTCAGTCAGACATAGACACCAGTCATAAAGAAAGCATATATGAATACAAGAAATCAGCGTCAAGCTTTAGACCATCCAATCAGAGACACGAATTCTTAAGCCTCCCCCACTTACCTCTCCTATATACAGATGGTGATCAAAAAAATGGAAACACCTGTAGTTGGCAACACGTCAGATGTATGGGTTGGCAGTGGTGTCGTGGCGCCCGCAGCGCCGAACCGCTGGTGGTGGTGTGTTAGGTCGGTCTCCATACTACGTCAGGCGCAGTGGAACAGCAGTGTCCAGTGCCTGTAGCAGACGGAGGTAGTGTAAATGGGAGACCTCTCAGATTTTCAAAGAGGGCAAATTGTTGGTGCGCGGTTATGTGGAGTGAGTGTGACGGCAGTGGCTACTGTGTTAGGTGTGTCGCGTGGGACAGTGTCGAAGGTGATAACGGCCTACACAACACATGGGAAAACCACATCGGCGAAGCGAAACAATGGGCGGAAGAAAATCATGAGTGACAGGTCACGCCGGGTATTAAAGCGCATTGTCACGCAGAACCGTCGTGCCACTGCGGAGCAAGTGACGGAGGAACTCAATCAGCACTTCCCCCACCCTATTTCGACAATCACAGTCCGCCGCGAATTACATAACATGAACTTACGGGGTCGTGTTGCACGGGCCAAACCACTCATCAGGGACCATAACGCTTTCGCACGCCGCGACCATGCAACTTGGACCGTTGAGGACTGGAAACGTGTGATATGGTCGGATGAGTCATCCTTCACCCTATTCCCAACCATGGGCCGTGTTTGTGTGTGGAGAACGCCCAAAGAAGCTTATGATCTGCAGTGTCTCCGCCCAACTGTGAAACATGGCGGTGGCTCGGTGATGCTGTGGGCCGCAATATCATGGTTTTCATTGGGTCATGTGGTCACACTTAGCGGACGAATCACTGCCAACGATTATGTTGCGATTTTAGGAAACCACTTGCATCCTATGGTCCGGATGTTGTTCCCGGACAATGACGCCATCTTCCAGGATGATAATGCACCCATTCACACAGCTGGCGTTGTTGAAGCGTGGTTTGAGGAACATCGGGATGAAGTTCAACACCTCCCCTGGCCCGCCCAATCCCCAAATCTCAACATAATTGAAAATCTGTGGTCCGTCTTCGAAACACGACTCCGGCGACGATTTCCACCTCCATCCTCTCTCACAGAACTGGCCGATGCCCTGCACGAGGAATGGTGTAAAATTCCACTTGCTACCATTCACGACCTCTATGCCTCCATCTCACGTCGCATCAAGGCTGTTCTGAAGGCGAAAGGTGGCCCGACACCATATTAATCTGGTAAGTTGCAATTTCGTTCAGGTGTTTCAATTTTTCTGATCACCATCTGTATAGTACACACACGAACTGCTCTCACAAGGAACATTTTATATTGATAGTAGCATTGCCCAATGAAACAATGCACAATCGATAGAGGAGTGAAGAAAAGCGAGAAATCCAAAGTTTTACGGGCCGACACCCAGAAACACAGGAGATACAGAGGAAAGAAGGATCTAGAATCATGTGAAGATAACAATGCAAGAGACATACTGACACAGAAAGAACTTCAAAATGATTACAGTAATCAAAATGGCATTTGCACAACAGTATAGTATGCAAACATTGTACCCACAGACATGATCAATAACACCATATGCAATGCAGTGTTGCCAACTGAGCACAAAATGAAGTTTTGTTAAATGACCCAGAAAACAAATTATAACTTCTAGCGAATCTAATTATGAGTAGAACCATACCTGTGACATCTTGATGTACAGTGTTACCAACGTTTGAGGATAGGTCATATGAATTTCTTTATGAATCTTGGATGTAGAACACTACATACAGTACACGATTCGAACTAGTTAAAACCAAAATATGAGACCACAAGCAAGAATATGATCACTGAAGTAAGAAAATAAGGGGCGAAGCACAGTGTCGAAGCAGTTTTACCCAAATGGAAAATCAGAATAGTATCAAACACAACACACCAAACTTCATATAGGAACTCATTAGGCCTATCTTCAAACGTTAGCAACACTGTACATCAAGACTTCACAGATGTGGTTCTACTCATAATTAGATTTGCTAGATCTTATAATTTGTGTTCCGTGCCATTTAACAAAACTTCATTTTGTGCTCAGTGGGCAACACTGCATTACATATGATGTTATTGAGCATGTCTGTTTGTACAACATTTGCTTACTATACTCTTGTGTAAATATTATTTTGATTACTTTAATCATTTTGAAGTTATTTTTATGTCAGTGTATATTTTGCATTACTATCTTCACATGATTCTAGATCCTTCTTTCCTCTGTATCTCCTGTGTTTCTGGGTGTCGGCCCGTAAAACTTTGGATTTCTCATATTTCTTCACCCCTCTATCGATTGTGCATTGTTTGATTGGGCAATGCTACTATCAATATAAGATGTTCCCTTGTCAGTATTATCTCCCTGAAGACGAGAACAATGTCAGTTCCTAAAACGTCGGCTAGAGAACATCTGTATAATAAATAATGCAATGTTGGGATTAACGCTAACCTATATGCATTATATTCGTTTGATGAAGCAAATATTGCTTATAGGGAAAAAAATCACGTCGCATCTCTGCAATTACAGTAAAATAATGTACCGTTCTTGTAAATCTGTAGTACGAACCCGAATCGTCAAATTTAGACTTTTGAATAAAGATAATTAAAAATAGTTACACTAGTAACTTCTAATTCTCGTTATCTGTGATATAAAGTACGGTGGTTTAGTGTTAGAGCTCTCGCCTTGGTTCTAACAATTCTTATGTGTGAACAGTATCGTGTCTATTGTTTTTTTCTCGTGGTTTCCTTTTATCTTTACATTAACTTTATTTAATCAATTTTAGCACAACTCACTTCCCATTTCTTCTCTCGATTGCGTATCGAATATTCTTACCTCGCACATTTCTGGTCAGTATGTTGCGGCAACCGTCTTTATTGTAAATACTGTATTGTCTCCTAAGTATTCTTAGACATTCTTTAGACCTCTGACAATGTTTTGGACTGTCTAATAATATTGGTCACGTAGTGGTTGATATTCCTGCTTTAGTAAACGTAACTTCAATTTATTTGTATAATTGAGATAATTTATGTTTTATGATGTTTTTAAATACTTTACTTGGTATGGTTTACTCTTATCCTTATTTTATGAGATTCCTTATTAAGTACTAGCAGCGCTTCGCTGCGGTCACCCCGAAACGCAATAAACTTTGTTACTTAGATAATTTTTACTTTTTCGCTTTCAAATTGCAGTAAATGTTAAAATTATAGCGCCTGTCATTTATGTTAACCCGCCGAGTCACATGGTCATGCGGGTTGCATATAAATACGTTTATTTTTACCTATGATGAACTAATAACAAAGGATTTGTACGTATGGACACTTGAATGGTCAATTATCTCAAGACACTGGTAATTAAAAATTAAAGTGATATGATAAAAACCATCTAGGGTCCAAATCCTAATAACCCCCCAAAAATGAAAGAAATTGGTTCAGCCGTATTAGCGTGATGAGTTCACAAAGGATTTGTGCGTTCTCTTTTATATATATAGATTTTATTTTGTTCTTTATTGTTTTTGACTTTTCACGAAATCTGTTTATTTTTTATTTAGTATTTTATTTGATGGTTGTATCATGAGGGACGTAATAGAGGGTATGGTGGTGGGAAAGAGAGGGAGGGGGCGAAGGAAACTACAATTAATGGATGATATAAAAACAGAAAGATCATACGCGAAGACGAAGAAGTTAGCGGAGGACCGTGGAGCATGGAAGCTTCTCGGCTGCGGCAAGTGACCTGCCAATAAAGGAAGAATACCTATGATGATGATGATTTTATTTGATTATATCATTTCGTAGTACTTATACCCTTTTCTAAACCTTATTTTGGTCTACTTCGTTTCTTTAATTTTATGAGAAGCATGTGTTAACCACTGGACTTATAGCAACAGAGACATTCAGCCACACTACTAACGTTACCATTAAACATATCAAACAATCAATATTAAATGGTCTTCTTCAACATAACGAAATAATCTACACTGAGAAAAAAAGTGTGTGGCGTGCATAGAAACGTAGGTTACATGTGCAAATTCTGTAGTTTTTGGACTTAAAGTACAGCAAACGTACAATTGAAAAAGTATATTTTATTCGTACTTTCTGTATAAGTGTTCCGAATAAATGTATTTTTCGTAAGAACGAAAGAACTCTGTATAGGCGGTCAGAATCTAACATACAGATGTATGTATGTAACATTTAGTTAACATATATAACATACGTATACGTGTGTAATATACAGAAGACTGTTAGATGTCAGACATCCTGGAACAGCATGATGCAACATCTAAGCGGAAAAAAGGACAGTGCGTATGTAGCATATGGGTAACTTATGCTTCGTACTGATTTCTGTAGTAAACATAAGGATTTCGTATATTTATACTATTTACCCCTGTCCGGATAACGGATTTTTCTCAATATAAGCAGGTTAAAATTATATTTGTTGCTTCTGTTACACAGGACTCACAAACCAAGTACAATTATTTATTTGTTATTTTTTTAGTTGACTGTTTTGTGGGAAAATATCTGTAAGATATCCTATATCATAAAACTACTGAGATATGAAATATCCTTCATCCTTCCCCATTTAAATTTCTCTGACAATGTTTAAATCAATATTAGTGTTCAATTCCATATATTTGTATATTGGTAATAAAATAGATGTCGAGTGAGAAGAGTCAACACTCGGATGTATGCACTTCGAAAACGATGGTTGTTGAATGTTTTCCGCCAATTCACTTAACTGTACTGGTGGCTTCATTGCAAAATGTCAGCTTTCTATTTATTACGGGTAACAATAGAGAAATAGGAAAGTCACGAAGGTAAATATTATGCTTTCGCTGTCTGGCTTTTGGAAGGAGTATTCTTTTTATTATAGCTTTCTCCGAATCATCTTTCAAGTTCAATCTTGTGTGCCTAAACAACAACATAGCGGAGATGTCACTTGACTGGAAGCAAATGGAAGATCTTTTGTTGGTGGCGCCAGTTTGTCGAAGTGTGTGTCACTTCTAATGTTATTGTTCCTTTCTTGGAACAAGTACAACATAGATTTCTACTTGAAAATATAGCAATCTGTATACTGCCTCAAACTCTCTGTCACACACAAAAAGACTTCATTATTAGAGACGTCCGGTTAAGAAAGCTCGTTATCAGAATGTTCATTATGTTGTTGAAGGGAAAAGTTTTACGAGGGAAGATAAGCTTTCTTTAAATATGAGTGATAGAGAACAAATAACAGAGGTCAAAGAGTCGAAGTTTGCAGAGAAAATTTAATGAACTTTGAACGTATGCCAACTTGGCTTTTTACGAACTGGAGAAAAACTTTCAAAACCCATATTGGAAATAAAAAAATACATTGAGTGATGTATACATTATAACTATCAAATGCTCATGATATTTAGAGATATAGCAAGTTACATTTACATTCTTTTATTTGGACCGTTTGGATCCCAAGTGTTGAAACTCCGAAAAGGAAATTTTTCAGTAGAGAACTTTGAAGTTTAATAACACATTTAAAAAAAAAAACTTATTTCTTTTTATAGTTCCAACTAGTGGCATACTTAGGATTTTGTTACGAGGGGGCTGTGTATAACACGGGGAAGCAGGGGGCAATTGCCCACCTGAGTTTGAGAATTAAATATATTTTATTCGATTGTCTATTAATATACTAGGAAAAAACGTGAAACTCGTATGTCGGTGGAGGATCTTACCTCCCTAGGCAAATGTGAAATGACGCTTCTGCAAACACGTGTTGAATATCTGTAATCTCATTTCAATTTAACTCATTCCATTTTAGAAAAAAAAATGGAAATTTCAGTTTTATCTGTGTACGTTTTTTCCCTGAAAGAAAATGTTGAGACAAGTTGAAGCTGAAATATACTGATTGCAGTTTTAATGGCAAGAATAGCAGACCGGTGAATCTTATGGGATAAGATACACACAAAAAATTAGTAGTGAACCTAACCTTTTATTCTATTCATAGAAAACAAAAGGAAGCATCCCCTTGGTCTACCTAATTTCCCGGGCTACTTATTCCCCCTCTTTTCTTTAATTCAAACATTTACCTTTCTTTATAACTAAATAAAGTAAATATTCCTTTGCTCTAGTAACTAAAGTCCCGTTAAGTTGATATCCGTGCAAGTTGGTTTTGCTTATCAGCTCCTCTTAGTTTTGGTGTTACTGACGACGGTTACTTGAATCACAACTAACAACGGTCGAAAGTGTAATAGGAGAAACGAAAGAAAGTAACAACCAAGATAAAGAAACAGAAGAGTAGAATGGACGAAAGAAAGAAAAACAAACAATTCTTGTATGGAATGAAAGACAAATAAAGTATTGTTTCTGAATAAAGAGCATAAGAAAATGGAAAGCCAATGAAATTCTTAGAAACGGTAAGAAGGATTATTGTTGTACATGGAATGCGGAAAACTAACAAATTTATTTCGGCTGGGCGGCTTGGGCCAGATAGCCCCCAATAAATACGCCACTATTTCCAACCAAAAACATATGAAGTTTATTTTATAATACTAATAGTAAGTAACATTTTCTTAATTCGATTTGCATGAGGTATTAAAATTCAAAGTTCTCTTCTGCAAAATTTCAATTTTTTGAGTTTTTCCACTTGGTGTCCAAGCAGTCTATTTAGACCGACAAATCAATTAGAGTCCTTTTTGATCAAGAACTTTATCAGAACCAATATTTACATTTTAATTCGAAGCCTATTAGAAATCGGATCCTAGGCCATATGCACAGAAAACGTGACATTGCTCACTTGGCCACGAACTACTAATTTTATTTAGATATATTTTAAACATACATAATAAACTATATCCAGACTATATGGCAATATTTATGTAATTACTAGGGCCCGGATAATTATTTAATTACATATTTTTGTAGGGGTTATATTTTTATACCAAATCAGGGTAATAATGTCATTTGTGACCCATAGTGCCTAAAAACACCCATTTGAAAGTACATATATTTACATATTTTACATTTATGTACATATAATTACATATTTTACTCATGAGCACATAATTTTACATATTTCTTGAGATTTTTATGTTTTATAGAGTTTTTTCGTACAGAAACTGTTCAACAATAGACTTTGAAAAGAAGAAAACAGTCGCTTCTCTTTGAATTTAAAGTGCTTGCTTTATTTTTAATTTTTAATTTTTATTTATTTACTTATTTATTTATTGTTTCACTGCGTTTCACCCTTTTAAAATAATACTGAAGCGTAGTTTGGCGGATTGGTAGAGAGAGTTGGACACAACCTGATTTGATTAGCAATCGTACACTCTCGGTCGCGGCAGTAGCGCTCACATCCTTACGTGAAATTAATAATTCAATCGAATTACTATCGCGACGCGGCTTTACGATTGCCTATCGTGTTTTTGTCGCAAACTCGCCCCACTAATATTTTCCTTCAGCGAAAAATATTAAATCAGATAGGGAAGTTTGCATTCACGCAATTGATAACACTGAACTCTTGATTTACAAAAGTGAAGCGCCTGCCGCCACAACGCATGCCGTAGGGAAAGTGTGAGCTATTTTATTAATATTTAATCTCCTGTGCTGTCAGCAAATCCTGTTTCCAAGATGCCAAAGGACAAAACCTCGTTGTCAATAAGACTTAAGCATTTCACGGAAGAGTTTGAGCATTTTTCCACAGATGGAAAAGTGCTTTATTGCCAGGTTTGTGAGAAGGGTGTCTCATGCGCTCAACATTCCCAAGTTGTGCAACACATATCCACATCACGCCATCAGACCCGAGTTTCAAAACCTAAACCACAAAAGCAGTTGCTAGTAACTGAATCTCAAGCTCAAAGTAGTCCAGGGTCACGGAAGTCTCAGTTTTCAAGTGATCTGTGCAGTGCTAAGGTATGTGCTGATACCCCTATTTTGAAACTAAACAATACAGTACTTCATGAATTTCTACAACAATACACACACGAAACAGTTCCAGATGAATCTACAATCAGAAAGCATTACGTGCCTGATTTATATGTGGACACAATGAACTCGATTCGTGGGGAAAGCGATGATGGTTCTATTTGGGTGTCAATTGACGAAACAATTGACGTAGAGGGGCGACATGTTGGTAATGTTGTAATAGGTTTGTTGAAAGATAATGAAGTCAGCTAGCCTATCCTGTTAACTAGTGATTTGTTCCCGCGATGCAACCATCAAGCCATTGCAAAACTCTTTAATGATGCTATGGGACTTTTGTGGCCTGATGGTATCAAGCATAACAATGTCTTCCTTCTAGTGACTGATGCAGCACCGCACATGTGCAAAGCTGCAGAAGCTTTGCAAGTATTGTATCCGAAGCTGTTACATTTAACTTGTCTTGCCCACGCATTTCATCGTGTTGCAAAATTTGTTCGTTCTAGATTTTCACAAGTGGATGCATTAATTTCAAATACAAAGAAGGTATTTTTGAAGGATCCCAGTAGAGTTGAGAAATTCAAAGAACTGTTCCCTGAACTAACTCTTCCTCCTCAGCCGGTACTAACGAGGTGGGGAAGGTAGATTGATTCTGTGTGTTACTATGTTACGAACTTTGATGCAGTGAAACAAGTGTTACATTTTGATTCTGAAGACATCTTCCATAGAATTAGTGAAACAAATGTTTGATGACGGGAAGTTGAAGCATGATATTTCCTACATTCAGAGCAATTTTTCATGTCTCAGTAGTACTATTTAATCCTTGGAGAAATCATCATCTACCCTTTCAGACAATCTTGAAATTGTTCGCTCAACAGTTGTTTCTCTGGTAGGTGTGAAAGGACGGTTGGGAATGCATTGAATAAGAAGATAGCTTTCGTTTTGGAGAAAAATCCAGGCTATAAGACAATTTATGCTATTAGTGGAGTGTTAAGTGAAGCAAAATCCATGTCGTGGCTGTTGAACACGCACCTTCTGATTTGTGCAAGTTTAAGTATGCACCAATTAATTCGTGTAATGTTGAACGATCGTTCAGTCAATAAAAAGCTCTGTTGCGTGATACCAGGAGAGGTTTTGTGTTTGAAAATTTTAAACACATTTTCGTTCCTTACTGTTACGGAGATCGACTGTTGAAATAGTGAAAAGATTAATTGAGAATGTTTTGTTCTTCACGATATTTTTTACTAAAATGTTTTGAGTGTGTAATGTACGGGAAGGTTCTATAACGCTGGACGCTCATTAGATGTACAATGGCATAAACAAAGTTTTCGTAAAAATTCCTTCCTAAATAAGGTTAATTAAGATTAATTAGAGATTAGAGAGGTTAGGCTATGTTAGGGTAGCTTACTATCTGTTGTACAGGTAGGCGGGCCAATGTTCTAGAATTCTCCCGTAATGTACAGTTGAACGACCTTTGGATGATTTCTGAAAGTATAAATATGCAGCAAGACTTTGTGTGAAGTGAAACGACCATTTAGTGCATAGAAACTCTTTTATACGCGATAACAAGGTAAGTTTTCTGATTGAAAATTTGAAACTCATTCTGTTTCTTAGTGTTGCGGAGATCATGCTGGAAAAGTAACAGGTAGTAAACATTGTAATTGAATAAATATTGTATTTACCACATCAAATGTAGAAAACGTAATAGAAAATGCTGGTATTTTCATTTTACATATTTTGCTCTTTTGGAAGGGTTTTATTACATATTATTGAGATTTTATGTACATATATATGTACATATTTTCATTGTTTTTAGTACATAATTATCCGGGCTCTAGTAATTACAATAGTAATCCTAAAAATTTATTAATCTTCGTAAAAGTTAAAAAAAAATTGTTATAACTATTGAATATATCATACTTCTACTGTATTTTAAAATAGTATTTCGTAATAAAATGGCCATGAATTCATAAAAACTAAACACTTGGAATTTAAAAATTAAGAATTTTTTTTTGTATTTTCTTCAATTGCAAATTATGGAATGTAAAGTACCAATAGTATTAAGCGAAAGTTTTCAGTTCAAATACTGTGTGTTTCATCCGATTTCAATTAATCGCAACTGTGCCGTTTTTTATGCATTTTGAACCAACAATAAACCGCCGGAAAGAAGGACTTCTCAAGTTTCACGTGAGTGTCGATAGGTTGCTTCCTTCACCGGTCACTTCAGTATTTGTCAGAATGGTCACTGTACAGCAGAATTTCGTTTTCATTTCTACGCTTTGCAAAATGTGAGTCTGTTAACTATTATTCAGAGTGGATTTTGTCGACAATATCCTGTTGTTACAGCTTCTACCGCTCAGAGTATTAGGAGATGTTACGGTACTACGGATTGTTTATGTAAGGAGAAACCCAGTGATTACAGCACCCGTGGAAGTAGTGGACCCAGAAATGAAGGCAAAAGTTTGGGACAAATTTGACTACTGTGTGGACATAATGCTGTGCATTCTAAAACGACCATATTGAGCACCTATAACATTGGCGGATCTAGAAGGCAAAAACTGGGGGCAACCAGAGCTCAGACTATGATAGGCACATCATGGGTTTACTATAAACTTTCAAAAATACATAAATAATAGCTTAAATTATTTCTGTCACTCAAAAAACTGGAGGTCTAGGCCCCCTCGGTCAGGGCTAGATCCGCCACTGAAATTTGGTATGTAAGCAAACTTCATGATTAGCTTTGTAATATAAAATTAATCTCAAGTGTCTATGTTCTATGCTACAAATACTATTTATATTTTAAATTAGATGAGTCTTTCTGAAACACCCCATACTTAAAAGGTCAGAAAAGTACTAATGTCGCTTTTATATTCCATTGATCTTAATTTTTTCTATCCACATAAACGGGATCAATGTCAAGACTTTATTGTGGAAGAATCAAATTTGCAAAATGGGATTACGAAATACATTGCATTCTATCGTCATTTAAAGAATAAAATTTTAAGAGAAAATTGCGATCAAATCCATGATAGGACTCGTGTCTTCTAAGTTTACAGCTTTGAGCTGTCAACACTTTTCCACCTGTCGAGGTTTCGCCTACTGGACTTCCAACGACGCGACGGCTCAACTGCTATACGTAACTCTTCTTGTGGCAGACCAATTCCCACTGAAGGGAATTTCAGTGTCGCTTGAAAAGAAGACTCAACTCTCCTACACTTGTGCTTCAGAGTTTGGATGTCCCATAAATGTTCAATCAACCTAACTGTCATTAATGAAGCGCAGTTCAGAGCCACTCCAGCAGTCCTTTTCAGATGCCATCTACTTTTTTATGGTCGGTTTCTTCTTTACCTGGGCCACGTCAACAAACATTTTACTGTCACCTTCATATACGGCTACATTTTATCTCTTTTTCCACTTTCTCCTGAATTCTTCACAAAGATACTTTCTTTTTTAAAGAAGGCTAGTTTTGTCTCTTACAATTACATGACGTAAGGAGTAAATCAGTTTTGGTGTAGGGTGCTACTAACAAATAATAAATAACTGTTATTTATTCTCATTATCAGGAACCGCACTGTTGTTTTACTTCCAAGCTGCTATGTATGATTAATAGAATTGGATAGATAACTAAATAATCGTAACTCCGTACATTTTAATATTTATTCTTATGCTGCAAAGATATATTATGTATAGTATGTTTTTTTTTTTAAAAAAAAAACTCAAAGCAGATGGAAGCACAGTGGCTCAATGGTAAGAGTCTTTCCTTTGATGCGTGGGGTCCCTGGTTCGGTCAAGTTAGTTTGTGGTAGACAACATCGTGTCCGTGCATTTTCTCGAGGTACTATAGTTTCCTCTCACTCTCATTCCACCAATTCTTTCATCATTATTCACTTGCTTTAATCATCGCCTTCCTTAGCCTAAATGGCATAATTTTGGGACGTCAAACTGAAAGATTTCATTTGAATTCAAAGCAGACCAAACTAATATTTGTAAAATGTGAATCCAGTAATTAGTTATTACGAAATTACTAGTTAGATATACAAACAGACTTAACTAAACATCCACCCACATTTTGAATAATAATAAGAAATATGGTAAATAGTGAGTGTAATTTGTAGAATAGCTCATGAAAAAAAAAAGAATTTAATAATTATATTTATGTTTAAAAACGCTGTTTGATTTACACAGAGATTATTGACATTTCACTAGCTGTTTTATTTTAATCTAAGTGCACCCTTTGAAATACCATTTTAGTATGACGATTGTGCGGAAAGTATTATAGACATCCTGCTCTTTGGGTATTTTATGAAATTAAACACTTAAATTTTTTAGTGTGAGTTGGGGAAAGGAGGTGGATGATTTGTGTAGTTTTTGTTGCATAAGAAATAATATGCTTTACAATGTCTGCCTTAATCCAGAGCAATACATGCACCACAAACAAGGAGACACCCGGACATTAAGAGCTAAATTTTAAGGTAGGGGAACATGGATTATGAAAAAAGAGTCACATTTCTGATACACTAGGAGAAAGGTCAATATGGGTGTATTTCAAACTCTCAGAATCTCATACAGTTAGAATCATCTGTTTCCAATTTTAGAATGGTTATCAAGATTAATTTAAATTATTTAATTAGTAATATATAAGTAAGTAAAACGATTAATGATTCACACTCATACGTAAAAACAGATGAACAAGATTTGTGCGAAAAACGAGTAACTCATTTCATTGCAATTCTTATGACTGTGTGTCTGCTTCCATGAAATGTGGTAAGTTTTTAAAAATCCAGAAAAATCAGAACGTGAAAGAACTTCTGTTATACAGTAAACTTTCATGTAAAGTTGTTGTTTATGAACGCAAAACTTAAGTTATTAAGCTAAATCACTTTTGAGGAAATTTGCAAGATCTTGTTTAGGGAAGGGAGAGGAATATTTTTTTCTTAATTAATTAATTTTCGATGAAATTGGACAACTGTTTTGAGGCAAAAGAAATGTATTTTGCTCTCGGCTTCGGAAAAAGGTGTTTGAAGATGGATTTGGGTAATTCCATTTCAAGGAATCTAACGAGTTTAACAGAAAATTTTCACGAAATGGTTGAATCTACAATTTTTGGGGGCCAAAATGCGATTTTTTCATCTTGTCTTCTTGAAGAAGCCATTTGGAGTCGAATTTAGGGAAATTCATTTTGAAGAAAAGGAAATAAGTATTTCCTCCATTTTTGTGCGTTGCTTTTTCAGTTTACTAGGTCTTGATTATATTTCAGATATTTCTTAATAAATGTAGGAAGTATATTAAGAAAGGGGAAAGGCTAACGAATTTCAGTATGAGTCATTATTATTTAAATTCCTTGATCATGAATTATATTCTGAGAAATGATGACGTACCGGAATATGTTGATCACTTTTCTTGAAGTTATCCTCATTTATAGCTGTAAAATATTATGCTGATACCTTAAATACAAATTTCCTAACTCTTGTTATTAAAATAAAAAAAATCATTCTTGGAACAGGAATCTGAAATATCATTAGTTATCACTAGTGACTTTTATACATATTTTTCTATTTCATAACTAAATTATGTATAAACAACTGTAATGATGCAATAATTAAGTGCAGTAGCTCTTTCACTCACTTTACAAATAAATATTAAAATTACGTATATTTAGAATTATATCACTCTTTTGTCCTTTCACAATGATATTCCATAAAATTGTATTATTTTGCAACTCCCATGATTAATATATTTCCCAAAGAAAGAAGTTCTTCAATTACTTACCTAATAAATAACTTAGTATGATATAACCAATATGCTTATTGTCTTCCAAAAATTGTAACGTTTATACTCTATCATAATAAAAGAAACACTTTTAGATTACTCATGTAGTTATTTAAAAAAAAAAAAACTCAAAAATATCAAATAAACGAGTTGCTAAGCATAAATTCTTACTTAACAATAGTCAAATTTTTAAGTAGTAGTTAACAATGTGTCTGCAGTATTTTAAAAAATGATGATATAAACTGTAAACAATAGATGTATATCTAAGAGAAATCATATAATTTGAAGGAATATACAATGAAACCACCACATAAACGCCATGGAATCATTATTAGCTTTTCCTCCAATGTTAAGCAATGTTTATCCCAGAAGGAGTAAATTGAGCAGCACTCCGACTTCTTGTAGTTGTTTGTCATTTATGTTGTTACATGATACAGCTCACCAAATACCGGGCAACATTGCATAGCTCATCGGTTTGCACTCCTTCCATGTTTCTTTAGATTTTACTAGGGATGGCCAAAAAGTTCCGGTTCCGGCGGAACCGGTTCTAGACCTGGATCCGAAAGCCCCCAAAGACCCGTAAAGGAGGAATAAAGTTCACCTTCAAAAATAATGCAAAGAGGACCATGCGCTTGTGCCTTCCCCGCCCAGACCCGCTTGTGTCCCCAGAAAAAAAATTTTGTCCACCAGTGGGTGTTTAGCCAAATGAGTTGGCCAGTTTGCCTATTTAACCAATGAGTTTGCCAGTTACCCAGTTTATTTAGCCAAATGGGACAAGCTGCCGCAGCCTGGGCGCCTGCCTGTCGCTTCCACCATTTCATCTAGCATATTGTTCACAGCTTGCCAGCAGCTCGGGTTTAGCGTAGGGATGGTCACAAAGTTTCGGTTCCAGCGGAACCGGTTCCGCGAGGAACCGGTTCTGTTTTCAGAGCCGGTTCCAGACCTGGATCTGAAGAACCGGTTCTAGACCTGAATCCGAAAAACCGGTTCGGAACCGGATCTTCTAGAACCGGATCCGTTCAGACCCGAAAACCGCTTCCACCAGGAACCGGTTCTGGCCATCCCTAGATTTTACCAGATATAATTGATTTAGATATATAACTGATTTTCCGCTGGAAAATATTTTTCTCACACCGAGTTGACGAGGAGAGCGTGCGAAAAATTCTCTTATATGGTTTGTAAAAAAAAATGTAAATTATATTTAATTATGAATGATTACTTTAGTACACAGGCTTATTTATTATTTTAATCAGGGTGGTTGAGACGGAAAGAGCGAAAGTGTTTTGTTTACTACTACTTTTATACCTTAAAGGTAGAATGATATCATTGCTTATAATTCTTAACATAAGTAGGGAGTACAGGATAGTTTTATAAGTTTCAACTAGGTTTCAAACAAGCCCAACTTTCGTTTTATTCCCGGGTGTGGGGCGCGGCGCGTTGATTACAATGACTCATTATGCAAAACTTTCATAAGGCAGCTAGCTAGACAAACATTGCAATGACGATCGTCCGGGTAGCGCCTAGTGAGGATCCAGAAAGGGCGCGTCCCTCCATGAGAAGTAAAATATATAAATTAGTTCCTAATGAAGCGCTTGTTCAAAGGCTGTGGAAAAAAGTTTTAAAATTTCTCTCAAAAGCAAGATTCTGAGTGCATTTTCCACTCATTGCAGATAATGTATACGTTTCCAGTTCACGGTAATCCTGGATCCCTCGTATTGAACAACATTGCTTTCCTCGATGTCACCTCCGGAAGGGTGAAGATATATACATATTATAAAGCACTGCAGTCCATTTTTAGTTAGAGAACCAAATATCGAGAAATGCCTCAAGTTTATTTTTCAGACCTGCGCCCCCTACCCCCTCAAAAATTCTTTGATCCGCCCCCACTAGTGGCTGTTGCCAATTAACTGCTTATAGTCATAGCGTATCTTTTGAAATGTTTTCAAACGTTCTTTGCACAAGGAACAGTTTCCCGTGTTCTTTTCCTTCGCCCTTACGCCCTTTTACTGTGCACCCTGGAGCAACTGCTCCACTCGCTTCATTGTAATTACACCATTTCTCCAACAACGTATTTGATTCACACGGCCAATGCACTCAGGTTTCTTCTTCTCCCTATTCTTTCCTGCCTTACTCTCTCTCGATTTGGTTGTTCTGTCCTCTGATCAATATGTGACCATCGTTATGGAAATTGCCCATCTTACGAAAATAATCTTTCGTTAGTAGTAAATTGAAATGAAAAGTTTTATCTGACAATGGTATTGATTGCTTCGGTAACGAAAAGTTCTATCTGACAATGATATTTATTGCTTCGGTAATGAAAAGTTCTATCTGACAGTGATATTTATTGCTTCGGTAATGAAAAGTTCTATCTAGCAATGATATTGATTGCTTCGGTAATGAAAAGTTCTATCTGACAATGATATTTATTGCTTCGGTAATGAAAATTTCTATCTGACAATGATATTGATTGCTTCGGTAATGAAAAGTTCTATCTGACAGTGATATTTATTGCTTCGGTAATGAAAATTTCTATCTAGCAATGATATTGATTGCTTCGGTAATGAAAAGTTCTATCTGACAATGATATTGATTGCTTCGGTAATGAAAAGTTCTATCTGACAATGATATTTATTGCTTCGGTAATGAAAATTTCTATCTGACAATGATATTTATTGCTTCGGTAATGAAAAGTTCTATCTGACAGTGATATTTATTGCTTCGGTAATGAAAAGTTCTATCTGACAGTGATATTTATTGCTTCGGTAATGAAAAGTTCTATCTAGCAATGATATTGATTGCTTCGGTAATGAAAAGTTCTATATGACAATGATATTTATTGCTTCGGTAATGAAAATTTCTATCTGACAATGATATTTATTGCTTCGGTAATGAAAAGTTCTATCTGACAGTGATATTTATTGCTTCGGTAATGAAAAGTTCTATCTAGCAATGATATTGATTGCTTCGGTAATGAAAAGTTCTATCTGACAATGATATTTATTGCTTCGGTAATGAAAATTTCTATCTGACAATGATATTTATTGCTTCGGTAATGAAAAGTTCTATCTGACAGTGATATTTATTGCTTCGGTAATGAAAAGTTCTATCTAGCAATGATATTGATTGCTTCGGTAATGAAAAGTTCTATCTGACAATGATATTTATTGCTTCGGTAAAGAAAAGTTCTATCTGACAATGATATTGATTGCTTCGGTAATGAAAATTTCTATCTGACAATGATATTTATTGCTTCGGTAATGAAAAGTTCTATCTGGCAATGATATTGACAGCTTCGGTAATGAAAAGTTCTATCTGGCAATGATATTGATTGATTCGATAATGAAAAGTTCTATCTGACATTTATTTATTAATTTCGTGTGGTTAATATTACCACAAAAGGCAAAATCAAACTAAAATGAATTAAATGAAATTAGTAGAAAGTAAAATCTGCGAGATCAATGAACCAGGAATAAACTTATCCCTCTATATCTCAAAATTTTGGAGATTACGTACTTAATATATATAAACGAGCAATGTAAATTGAAGCTCACATGCACGTTAGGTTAAAGCGACTTTAAGGTCGTAAGTCATCTAAATAGAAATAAAATTCACAGAGTAAATTAACTGTCAAATTACTATTGCTATTTCGCAACTAAATTATTATATTTGTAAAACTTTTTTTGAACATGAATAGAAATCCGAAAGATGCGAAAGGACGCTAGAACGCAATGGAAATTTATTAGAAACAAAATAGGAAATCGCTGTTTATTTATTTGTTTGCTTTTAACTTAGTCGCTTGCAATCACTAAGTTTTTCTCAACATTTAGTCAAGTGAGAAAGAAAAACAAGAAAGAAATCGGTTAAATATAACTCGTATTCTAGATTCAATGGTGATACTCTAACATTCATCTTATGAAACCGACACACTCAAAAACTGTTTTGAGACTATAATCAGTAACCATTGCAAGACAGCAATGAAGCATTTATTGCAATTGTTTGGTGAACCGAGGTCTTTTGTTGCGACTTCGATGGTATCTTGACCTAAATAAATTCTTGTTTAAGAAGGAACATTTAATGAAGGTCCGTATTTGTGCCAAAATATTTGAAGAAAAAAGCCTCTCAGAATGTATTTGAGGGTCATTGCTTAATTTAATATCTTTTAAATACGAAAGAAGCAACAGTCGGAGGCTACAGCTAACTACTACTGTCTCGTAATACTTATCTTTACAATATAGATATGTACAGCTTACAATGCGAACAGTTTGATTATTCAAGTATTGCAATCTTTTGCCTATATGTAAGGTTTATCTGAAATCAAAACACCCATCTTATTGTTTCGTCGTCCTAATCCTCTTCAAAGTATTTCTCTACTGCTTTTACTGCTCTAAACTGGTCTTGAACCCCTTTTAAAGAAATGTGTTAGGATAGTCGTTGCGTTGCACTTGATATCTTATCAGATCTGGAAGCACATTTGTTTCAGGTGACTTTCGATTTGGGAGCAGCCAAAAGTCACAGATTTATATTCATAGAGTAAGAAGCCTGACAAACCATCACAACATTGCACCGAAAACTACAATCACAAGTGCCATACAAGGGTATTATGCTGGTGCAGTTGCTCGGTGTTTTGATTCACTATGCCACGGTATTGAAAGAACATTATCAATATTACTTTGATTTTGTTATGCACCAACCAAGTCTTTATGGATTTTGGCGAGCTAAACTTCGGGAAGCACGGTGGCTCAGTGGAAGAGCGCTTACCTTTGGTGTGTGGGATCCCTAGTTCGATCCCCTCAGCCAAATAAGTTTGTGGCGGACAACATCGTGTCCGTAGGTTTTCTCGGATACTCCCTTTTCTCCCACATTTTCATTCCACCAATTATTCCATTATTCACTTGCTTCAATCAACTATCTCCCATATCCTAAAGGGCATAATCGTGGGACGTTAAACTGAAAGATTTCATTTCATTTCTAGTGGCACTCGTACATCCACATCATCCACGTATCCGTACACACCCATACATATAACAGAGCGTATCTACACACAATAGTATCCATCATAACTAACCCTTCATAACAACAGACGTAAGTGAAAGTAACAACACTTACAGGCTAAACACATCATGTATTCACATTCTACGATGAGCAGTGTGGCCAAGGTGCAAAATTATATTTTTCTAAAAGTAAAGAAAGTTGGATACTTTTAAGATAAACCTTGCATTTCAATACTTCTTCTGTGCTTCAAACCAGCGTTACTGAAGATCCTCTGTCGCTTTAGAGAACAAACTAGGTTGATAGATCTGCCTGTAGACAGCATAAGAAACCAAAAGCACGTTGCTTATCCATGAATTTGACTGTCTGCATCGCAACATATACTGAAGCCTTGTCCTAGGGTGCGAGAAGACCTAACAGAGCTTTCTTTCCTCGAGTCTTATCGACTTAAAAAGGTCGTATTGAAAGCAACATTGTTTCTGCATCATTAAACACGGCGAGTGCAACTATGGAAATAAAGATGACAACTTTGTAGACCAATGTAATGGAAACGCAACACTTTCACTTTTTCCTTTTTTTTCAAAAAAAAAAAATAGGCCACCCGAAAATTACTACACTTCATTTCTGAACTTTCTCGTTTAGCCCACAACAAATAATTAGGGAAATTAAACATATCATTTTAGTTTCGTGGATTACATAGACTATTATATCGTTTTGTTATCTTACATTTAAAGTCTAATTTACGCACAACAAAAAAATCTTCGATAAGAGAACACCTTGTGAAATGGAGAATAAGTTATATATATTCAAATTCTGTTTAAAATATTTTATAGACCTTATTTTATGTATTGAAATTCCCTGTTTGTTCTTCTGTATGCTGATTAAAAGAATGATATGTTTTCTTGGAAAGGAAAATAATAAAATTCTCAGAAAACAAGTGAAAAAAAATAACATGAAATGTAGGGTACATGCATGTATGCAGTGTCATGTATACAAGAAACTGTAACGAATACAGAAACAAAACTAAACATATGGTTCTTATATAAACAAGAAAAAGTATGCATATAACTAAATACTACAATAGTAAGCTTATTCTTATGTTACACTTTATTTTTTGTATTAATTTGTTCTATTTTACGTGATATTTTGAAAAGGCAAATTACAATTTAATTACTACTGGTTTTATCTTCATATCCATATTTGAAATACTGTATTTACAGCCTACGAAGTCGTTTACACTGCAATCATCAACGATAAACTTAGGAAAAAAATTAATAAAATGTAGATAGATGTCAGCTATGTTTATGGCCCAAGATGTCAGCATTCTCATGATGGTGATGAGATAAGCCCTGGAAAACCTCAGACCTTAATTTTCAAACATTAGAAAAAAGGATATGTGTTTTTGATTTGTTGTTCTTACATAAATTATTAAATGGTAAAATTGATTGTCCAGAATTAGTTTCAGAAGTATTATTACGTGTCCCAACAGGTAAGACTAGAACAGCAAACGCTGGGACATTCTATTGTAGAAAAGCAAGAACAAAAATATTACATAAGTCTCCTCTGTGGAGAATGTGTGCTTCTTATAATGAAATGATTCGACTTCATGTAATAGATGTGTTTAGTATGTCAGAGAACAATTTCAAAAGAATTATCATGCAATAACTTATGTATAACTAGATAACGTATATTTGTGTATGTATAATAGTGTATCTTAAATAATTCTGTATACGACACTATAACTGGGCATTAAGCCTGTTGTGTTGTCCTTATGAAATAAATAAATAAATAAATAAAATAAATAAAATGTCCAACCGTGGATTCAACTTTTGAGATGACACCACTAGGTTTCTCTTTCTCGGTGACCGTGCGTCGTGAGAAAGAGGATAGGAACCCGTTGACCGTGCGTCGTGGGTATAAGGATAGGTACCTCTCGGTGACCAAGCGTCGTGAGAGGGGTTTTAGGTGTTGTGATCAATCCGTGAAGATTGATGTTGGTCGAGGTGTGCAGGTCCTTTTTATTCTGTCTTGTCGGCTTCCATCGTGGGTATTCGTCCTTCCGACTGATGGCGATGGTGATCGACTCCTCTTCGGGAACGTCGTCTGTTTGTTTGTGTTTATTATCAACACATGTAGTTCACACGTGGTTATTGCCTGGTACGGCAACGTGGGGATCCTTACACCCCCGGGGCGTAGAAAAAAAATAAGCCACTGGATTATTTTTTCGTGTTTGTGCCAGCATGTGGAGTCCGCATATTGGGCACAGTAGACACTGGAAAACACTATAACACTGAAACACAAAATCAAAGTCAAAAGCACTGGTCACTGATATCACTGTTTGAGATATTATCACATAAGTTTTAAAGTTGAAGTTGGAGCACTGACAGTTTGTCCTCTTAAGCTAAGCAGGATCCGTAGATTACGTCATCTCCCTCAAAGGAGAGGCTGTCGAAGCTCTGATGATTACAGTTAATAGTTATAACTACGTCACTGATAGTAATGTCCGCAGTATATGTTATGAAGTTCGCACGTCATATGGTGCTATTATATAAAAAGTTTCTAATATTGGTCTAGTTCTAGCTAGTACTAGTTAATAGATGACAAAACATACTTAGAGAATGGTTAAAGTCAGTACTTTGAGAATTGTAGTCACGGCGGAAAAAAGGTTGCCAATCAAAAGTCCTGATTTTCTGAACGCTCTGTATATGTAGGTTAATGTGGTAGGGACAGTTATATGATACGCAGCAGAGGAGCGAAGATAAAAATGTTGTAGCTGGCCTTGTGAAGTTCGTTCGCTCGAAGTCGAAAGAAAATGCTGGCTTGCAATTTTGTTCACTGAAGGAAATTGTATGTATGCTTATTTATATGACAGAATGCAGGTTGGTTAGGAATTATAAGAGTGAGAAAAAAAGACAAGGGATCGCTTGAGATTTGAATACTAAGGTGGGTACTAGATTTGGTCACTTCAAATAGTTAGCTGTATCATATGCTGTATCTTGGTTTCTTCTATTCCATGGTTTATTTCTTGTCTCGCTTTTTTTTTTCTTTGTCTGCCGCTAAAACATGAAGAGTGCGCTTCGCATGTCGCTCGTTCATATCTGCTGAGGGAATGATGATCTTGGTTTTCTCTCTTCTTTTCTTCTTCCTAGCTGGTGCGTAAGTCATCATTATCGTTGTATATGTATTCTTCGGCTGCATGAAATTGCTTGATCCTGTCAATGGAAATATTCTGTTCTCTCTCCCTGAAATTGTGGGGCATGCGAACTCGATAGAGATTATTGTTTAGTTTTGAGATTATTGTAGCCGGTCCGCAGTATCTATCGGTCCATTGTGATGACTCTCCAATTCTTCGAAAGGGAAAGTAAATGAGTACTTTATCTCCATTGTGAAAAGTTTGTTGTTTATGTCTTCTATCAAAGTACTTCTTTTGTTGTTCGTGAGCCTTCAGTAAGTTATGCCGTGTCTTTTCTCGAAGTTTTACGAGTTGGTCCCGTTCAAGCTGTAGCTGAGGGATAATCCTTAGTTTGCAATCGCTGATGGTCCTGGGTTCGTATCCAAACATGAGGAAGAAGCTGGATTTCTTCGTTCCTAATTGAGCGAAACTATTTAAACCAAAAGTAATATGAGGTAATAACTTTGGCCATGTTTCGTGATTTTGTTGGACGAAAAATTTTAAGGAATTCTGGAGTGTTTTGTTCATAACTTCGACTAATCCTATGTCTTGATGGTTGAAAGCAGGGCAAAACTTAAATTCAAAGTTATATATCTCTGCTAGTTTTTGAAGTTTCTTCGCTCTGTGCACAGGATGTCTGTCTAGATGAAGGAAACGAAAGGCGCCGAATTTCAGAATTATTTCTTCCAATAAGAATTGTTCAATTGTATCTGCTGTAATCCCATTAACAGCTTTTGTTACTATATAACGTGTACTTGTTTCGATGGCGACTAAAACATATTTTGGTTTTCCTTCTTCGTGCGGATAGGGACCTAAGCCGTCAAACATCCATCGTTCTCCTATATGGCCTATCGGGTGGTGCAGAAGTTCACCTTGTTGTTTTCTGGGTAGTTTTTTCAATAGTTGGCACTCCCTACAGTTCTTGATTCTGAATGCCAAGTATGATTTCATGTTTGGCATGTAGTATTTGTTAAGGACAGTCTTATATGTCTTAGAAAACCCAAAATGAGGAGCTGACGGGTCTTTATGAATAGACTCGAACCAATGTCCTGCCAAGCTTTTTGGGATGCACAAAAGATGAAGTAGCCCAAGTTCTGGATGTTTTTGTGTTCGATACAATATGTTGTCTTTTAATTGGAAATATTTGGCTGCTCTCGTGGTGGAACTTTTTGCCGGTTCTCCCCCTTCTAAAACTGTTATAATATCAGCGTATGCGTCATCCTTACGTTGTTCTTCTCGTAAGTTCTTCAAAGATCCTGAGTATTCTATTTGGAGAATGGGTTCCTCTAATGAATTAGATCTGTATGCATGTAGATCTTCGATTGCCTGATGTGGGTCCATGGGTTCTGAAATATCACTGCTATTCTGCTCTAAGCGGCTAATGATATCAGCCGGATGTTTCTTTCCTTCAATGTGACAGATATCGAAATTATAGTCAGCTAAGAAAAGTCTATAGCGAGTGTATTTCCCTACCCTGTCCGGGTGACTACGTAAAGAGGTTAGACATTTTGCGTCTGTAAACAATTTAAATTTACGATTGAGTAAGAAATATCTAAATTTGCGTAAAGCATATATAATAGCATACAGTTCTTTTTGCCATACTGAGCTCTTGATCTCAGTTTTTGTGAGACGTCTACTACAATAGGAAACGATTCTTTCTTCGTTAGTTTTGGGATCAAAACAAGCTAATAGCCCTCCAATCTGGTGAGAGGATGCATCTGTGTATAGCCTTATCTCTAGCTTTTCGTCGAAATGATAGAGAGAAGGGGCATTCAAAATGTCTTCTTTCAATTTTTCAAATAATTCGTCATGTTTTTCTGTCCATTTAAATTTGGCATTTTTGGTAAGAAGTTGCTGGAAAGGTTCTACCTTGGTCGTGAAGTCCTTGATATGACTTCGTAAATAAGAGCATAGGCCAATAAAGCTCTTAAGTATGCGTTTGGTCGTTGGCTTTTTAAAATTCTTGATCTTTTTTGCGATTTTTGGTGAGATGCTTATCTTCTCTCCGGATACAAGGAATCCTAGTACTGGTAGTTCTGTATATAACAGGTGCGTCTTCTTGGGGTTGGCTCGGAAGTCGTGTTTCCTTAATTTTTGAAATAAAAGCTCCAAATCTGAAAGTTGTTGTTCCCATGTATAAGAACCGATGACGATGTCATCTGCGAAATTGGTTATGCGTTTAGGTAAGCCGTCTAGTAGCATTTTTATTACTATAGTCAAAGATTGAGAAGAGGAACAATGGCCCATTACGCATCTAAGGAATTTATAACTTTTGCGTGTATGATTTACCTCGAAAGTCATATATTTAGTGCTTTTTGGATGCAATTTTATTTGAAAATACGACTGGGAAATGTCCAAACTTGAAATCAGGTTTTTCCCTTTTAAAACCTGTAAAACGTCCTCTGTATTTTGAAATGGTATGCTTAGGTATTTTGTATAAACATTACATGCCTGGAGGTTCAACACAAGCCTGAAATCTGAACTGTTTGGCTTTTTAATTGCAATTAAAGGTGAGGAGAAATTACTAGTCTGCGTCTCCGTTATGATTTTTGCATCTAACAGCTGTTGTATCTGCTTATCAATTTGATCTCTTATCCCTAATGGAATTGGTGGGGAACGGTGATGGAATGCCGCACTTTTATCTATACGAATTTTGTGTTCATATCCTCTAAAATAGCCTATATCCTCTGGGCTGTATGAAAACACATCCCTGTATTTATACAATAAATTGGTTACAGCTATTCGCTGGTCTTCTGGTAAATCTGGATTTATGTCAAAAAGGTTAATGTTAAAAGATTTAGCAGTTTGCCTTAATCTTTCCTTTATCTCTTCTTGAGTACGAAATTGATGCGCTTTCTTTCCGTCTTCTTCTATTGTAAATGAAAATTCTTCCACGCCCTCCTCTGTATACGCCACTGGTGTACCTTTATTTAATGTTATTATTCGTGACGTGGGATTGGAAATGAGTAATGTGAGGTCGTTACTCGGTACTCTCATGGTCATTGCCTGTAAGCCGTATCGGTCTAATAATGATTGCAATGGAGTAATGTAAAATGCAGCGTCATGAATTGTTTCTCTTTGAATCGATACAGGAAAGAAGAAATGTGATTTCGCTGGTATCGTAACTTTACTTGCTGTGATGACGTTTGCATTCCTTTGCAAGTGCAATGAGTGCATAGTGTCTCGTGACATTTCTTCCGATTCTTGCTTTTCTATTGGAAACGTAGGTTTCCTAGGTTTTCTGTATAATGATATAGATTTATTCTCCAAGTCTATTTGAGAGAAAAGTCTTGTGAGAATGTCATTCCCAAAAATTGGATTGAAGTCAGCATCTATGATGCGGAAGTAATGTGAAAAAGTGGTGTTGCCAATTTTAAATTTAATTAAAGCTATTTCTTTTAAAGTTAGAACTTTGTTGGCAATGCCCTTGATACGAGTTTGAAATGGTATTAGCGTACACTTTGGGGGTACGTCCCGTCTTGACCATAGACTAAGACTAGAACCAGTGTCTATTATAGCTGGTAGACTGTTTGTATTCACATGAATATTGAGTAACAGTTTATTATTTTCTATTCCCAATCTAACATGTTCACGATGTTCATTATTGGTCGTCTGGGTGAAAAATTTGGCGTTCGTGTCCTTAAGAGTTTTCGCTGTTGCCTGCTCTTCTTGAATGCCAACACATCTTAATTGTGGTGGTGTTTGTGTGGCCCGCGCCGACTTTTCGGAAATGGCCCGCGAGGCTTGACTTTGGCCTGCGAGCCCATCTAGGCGTTTCCCTGGTTGGAATTTTTTGGATTATTCCAACAGGTAGATGCTCCGTGGTTCTTCTTGTAACAAATTGAGCAGACTGATATTTTGTCGCCCTTTACAAAATTGTTCTTTCTTCTACCACCGTTATTTCCTTTATTGCTATTCTTCGCATCCGCTTTTTGTCCGTTTCCTTTACGAACTTTTCCTCCGTTGTTACGCCTATAATTAGACTTCATGGCATTCTGTGCTACCATTAACGATAACTCGGCCATTTGATTTGCTAATTTGGTAAGGTCCGTGTGAGGAGGTTGTGAGGGCGGGTTTTGACTATGGTGGGGGTGCGGATTCGAAACTTCTGGTGCAGAGGAAGTTGACTGAGGAGGGAAGATATTCTGCGATGGAGGTGCAGAAGGTAACGATTGCGAATAACTAGGAGCAGGTTGGGTGTGATGCACAGTAGAAGTTGGCTGTTGTGCATGGGTTGGCATGCATGAATTAGAATTCATTTGGCTATAATGGTCGTACAAAGGGAGTGGTGAGGGGCGGTTAGGTTGGCCGATTAAAGAATGAATTGCCTGTGACAATTCTACATAATTCCTCTTTTGCATGAGATCTTGAGCTTTTTCCAGTTCGTGGAGTCGTTCCTGCAGCCGCTGGATTGTTGGAAAGGATTCCAACGCTATCTTTTGCAGCAAATTTCGTTGTAGTCCTAACGAAAGAAAATGAATTTTCTGTTCCTCTGAAGCCTCTGGCATCAGCTGTCTAATAGCCCTCAATTTCCTTAGAAAATATGAATCGACTGATTCATTTTCGTTTTGTTGAATTTGAAAAATTTCTAATTCCGCCTTATACGCTGGTATATTTGGGCGGGACAGAGAAACTAATTTGGTTTTCAGCTGTTCGTAATTTGGTGTGTCGAATTGATTCAGATTTTGCAATTGTAAGACAAAGTCAAGAGCTACGTCCTGTAGATACATAGGAAGAATTTCTTTCTTCTTTTCGGGGGTCCAAGCCTGAAGTAAAGCCAAATGATCAAACAGCATGAAAAATCGATCGGGATCGTCAGTACTGTGACCAGAATATCTAGTTAAGTGAGGAATATTAAGAGGTATGCGGGAGCCTGATTCTGCCATATTGTTATCGCCTTCTTTATATGTATTTTTCCCAGATCTAGTTGTCGGCATAAATACCTGCCAGCCTATAACGAATCAATCTACCGTTAAGAGTAATGAGAGTATTTATGAGAATAAGGATACTATCTTTTATATGATCCTGCTTTTAGTAACACTTACACTGTATGTTAAAAGTTTTTAAGTCCGTGATAAAAAGAGCGCCCCGTAGGAAAGTCCTTTTAGTGTCTGCAAATAGACGCCGACGCATCTACCATGTAAAGATTTCTCGGGTAGAGCAAATAATGTACTCGGGATTTGGACTTTTCCCTTCACCTTTTTATTACAAAAGTTTTATGTACACAAATTATAGTAAGAATTTCCTCTAATATTTAGGTGAGATTAGATAGGAGCCCGGTGACCAAGCGTCGTGGGCCTTGGGGTTAGGTACTCTCGGTGACCGTGCGTCGTGAGAAAGAGGATAGGAACCCGTTGACCGTGCGTCGTGGGTATAAGGATAGGTACCTCTCGGTGACCAAGCGTCGTGAGAGGGGTTTTAGGTGTTGTGATCAATCCGTGAAGATTGATGTTGGTCGAGGTGTGCAGGTCCTTTTTATTCTGTCTTGTCGGCTTCCATCGTGGGTATTCGTCCTTCCGACTGATGGCGATGGTGATCGACTCCTCTTCGGGAACGTCGTCTGTTTGTTTGTGTTTATTATCAACACATGTAGTTCACACGTGGTTATTGCCTGGTACGGCAACGTGGGGATCCTTACAATATGTTTTCTTGGAAAGGAAAATAATAAAATTCTCAGAAAACAAGTGAAAAAAAATAACATGAAATGTAGGGTACATGCATGTATGCAGTGTCATGTATACAAGAAACTGTAACGAATACAGAAACAAAACTAAACATATGGTTCTTATATAAACAAGAAAAAGTATGCATATAACTAAATACTACAATAGTAAGCTTATTCTTATGTTACACTTTATTTTTTGTATTAATTTGTTCTATTTTACGTGATATTTTGAAAAGGCAAATTACAATTTAATTACTACTGGTTTTATCTTCATATCCATATTTGAAATACTGTATTTACAGCCTACGAAGTCGTTTACACTGCAATCATCAACGATAAACTTAGGAAAAAAATTAATAAAATGTAGATAGATGTCAGCTATGTTTATGGCCCAAGATGTCAGCATTCTCATGATGGTGATGAGATAAGCCCTGGAAAACCTCAGACCTTAATTTTCAAACATTAGAAAAAAGGATATGTGTTTTTGATTTGTTGTTCTTACATAAATTATTAAATGGTAAAATTGATTGTCCAGAATTAGTTTCAGAAGTATTATTACGTGTCCCAACAGGTAAGACTAGAACAGCAAACGCTGGGACATTCTATTGTAGAAAAGCAAGAACAAAAATATTACATAAGTCTCCTCTGTGGAGAATGTGTGCTTCTTATAATGAAATGATTCGACTTCATGTAATAGATGTGTTTAGTATGTCAGAGAACAATTTCAAAAGAATTATCATGCAATAACTTATGTATAACTAGATAACGTATATTTGTGTATGTATAATAGTGTATCTTAAATAATTCTGTATACGACACTATAACTGGGCATTAAGCCTGTTGTGTTGTCCTTATGAAATAAATAAATAAATAAAATAAATAAAATGTCCAACCGTGGATTCAACTTTTGAGATGACACCACTTCAGAATGTGCTGAATCTAATGTGAATACCTTCGTGATAAAAATCTGGCTATGTTTACAGAAGAAATCAGATTTCTCCCTATGTCTTATTTTCTACATTTTGAAGATTTGATTCTATTATTGATATGGTTCATGTTATTTAGTGTTTCTTACATTCAATTGTATGAGAGAATCAATAAACTTGGAGTAAACAAAAACAAATATAATGTATTATCGATCAACAGAAATAAAAATGCCCTTAAATATGATTATAAATTTAATAATATTTCTATAAGCAGACCTAATACAGTTGAAGATCTAGGTGTAATATTTCATCTGGAATTAACGTTCAATAATCACATCGAAAATATTACCTATGATGCTTTTAAATGATTAGGATCCGTAATTAGAAGTCGAAAGGACCTCAGAAATATTGCAAATATATTACTCACATGTATGCTCTAATTTGGAATATGCTGTTGTAATTTAGAACCCTTTGCAACAAAAGTATCACCAACAAACTGTAAAAGGTTCCATCAAAGTTTCTTAGGCATTTGGTATACAAAATGACTCTTACTTGAAGACTATAGCACATTGGTTGACAATTTCAATATTTACTCATTAGAACAAAGGCATAATATTGTCGATCTGGTATTCCTCCAAAAGAATGTAGTTCAAAATGAATTTGATTGCTTAAAATTTACATAAACTTTAAACTTTTGTGTTCCTTCAATTAAAACTAGAACTAATAATACAGGTCTCTTTTATTGTAAAAAAAGCTAGAACCAACGTAATGCTGAGATTACCATTTTGGAAAATATGTTTTGGCTATAACCAAGTAGTGGAAAAAGTGATAAAATTGATATATGTACAATGTCCTGTATGGCACTTAAAACTATTGTAAAAATTTATAGTAATATTTTCAACATTGTAATAAGCATCTATCTGTTGTATTGATGAACAAACAAATCAAATCCTACGCTTTATAGCATCTTCTCACAATTTACAATCTTACACGTGGGATATACCCTGATCATATTATATTTTAGTTTTATTATCTCAATCTTTAATTTAACTATCTTAAAATCTATATTAAAAAACAACCATCTTTTTTTTTTTTTTGAATAAAAAGAAATGAGAAGCATAATCACCTCTCTATATAAGAAATCCTGACTGACGGATCAACGCTTAGGTCAAGCTGCTAGAGCTAGAAACTTTAAATTTGGAGACTATATCTTTTAAACGCTCATTGACGCAACTGATGAGTCGTAGTTTTAAACCTCAATAGATTAGCCTCTACTTAAGATAGGAATATAACGGTTAATATATATATAATGGTTAAAGAATTTAAACTCTGTTATAACAACATGTATATATATGTCTGTATTTTCATTAATTTCGATCGTGTCTGAAGAAGGATATGCTAGATATCCGAAACAGTTACAAATTATAATTTAAAATAAAGTAAAATTTTAAGCTCTGGTCAGTATCTCTTTTGTTAAAACAATTAATCCAAAGCCATGAATAGTCTTACTATTAAGATAGGAAGATAATTTTGATATCAATGTATTTCTGAAGGATAAAACTTTCCGTAGATATGCATTTTATGCGTGTGGGGGTACCACGGCGGGAGGAGGGTAAAATTCGTATTTTTTTGCATTAGTTTTTTTTTTTTTTTTGGAGGATATTCACCCCTAGGGGGTACACTCTTAAAAATTGGTATATGAAGCAATGAACTATGATCCATTGCTTGGTAATACCCTCTATGTGTACTTGTTGTTTGTATTGGGGAAGGAGTGGGGCCAAATTGGCCAATTTTTTAAGTGTCAGTTTTTTTTTTAATTTTTACATAAACTACATTTTTTGTTTCTTCCTATTTTCTTGTACAAATAGGGCGGAAATTGCCACGTTGGAATCTGTGCTCCAGAAGCTTTCAAACAATGTATTGATCATGACTCTTGATAACTAAAGGGGTTACTAGGGCCGCCAAATGGAAGGTCTACAACAGCCCTTCGAAAGTGATATACAGGGCGTTTATTATAGGAATTTCGTTATGAATTTTTATCTCTCTTTGTATTGTAGCAATGGCTACTATTTTTTATATTATTGCTACAAATAGGCTGCCTAGACATTAGCATTATTTTATGAGCATAGGGTGACTGCAAGAGTTGGCAGGGAACCTCCAAATTCTAAGTTTTCACGTTTTTAACGATTCTTCTTCTTCTTCTGTTAGGAATAGGGCGGGAATTGCACAAAATGTTACCTTGTTGGAATCTTTGTTCCATAAGGTTGCCAGTGCTATATTAATTATGACTTTGTGATAATTATGGAGGTCGCCAGGGTCCCCAACGTGAAAGTCTACGATTTTGTTCAAATCCCTGGGGAGCGTAGAAAAGATATAGTGTTTGTGATGTAAGATACCACTAAAGAAGCGCTTTTGCAAATTCAATGTGGAAGGGGAAATATGTATGACAGAAGGTGGGCTGGTTCACTGAGATGCCTAACAAGAATTTTGAATTTCGTGAGGGATTCGAGTTTAAATGAAAGACGCAGAAGTATTGATGAAAAATATTTCCCGCACTGACACATGAATTTGATATATACACATATAACAATGAAAATAAAATATAGTCACATATGCGTAATTATCCACTTTAATTTTTATCGCATTGCACCAATTGATAATACTCCTCCTCCTTCAATTGATAATAAATCTTAAATTGACTTTCTCTGCAAATTTTACACATTCACTTACCATTTTACTATTATTTTTGTTTGTGTTTTTAATATTATTATTGTTATTTTGAATTTTATCTTTCTGCTAATATAATATAATAATTCATTACTTCAAAAAAAGAAAAATTTTACTGCCAAAATTTTACAAGCGATCAGATAACATACATTTTTTTCTGAAAGCAGAAGGATAAATCTTGAAAAAAAATGAAAATGAAATCTTTAAGTCTTGCGACCCACGGTTATGCCGGTTAGGCTAAAGGAGACGGTGATGATGAGAGGTGAGTGAAATGATGGAATGGAGAAAGTGGGAGGAAACGGGAGAACCCCGAGAAAACCCACGAGCACAGTGTTTTTCCACCACAAAATCAACACGGCGCGAGCGGGAATCGAACCAGAGACCCCAAGCACCGGAGGGGGTAATGTCCATGTTCCGTAATGTCCATGTTCCTGCTGTCTTTTTCATCACTTTTACGCAATGTCCATGTTTCTGCTGTCTTTTTCATCATTTTTACGTAATGTCCATGTTCCTGCTGTCTTTTTCATCACTTTTACGTAATTTCCATTTTCCTGCTGTTTTTTTTTATCACTTTTATGTAATGTCCATGTTCCTACTGTCTTTTTGATTACTTTTACGTAATGTCCATGTTCCTGCTGTCTTTTAAATAACTTTTACGTAATGTTTATGCTCCGTACGGTACAATACTCCACAAAATGGATTTTAGGAGTCTTCTTCTCAACTCTTTAT
The DNA here is from genome assembly GCF_964235325.1 of Thermobia domestica. Taxonomy (NCBI): domain Eukaryota; kingdom Metazoa; phylum Arthropoda; class Insecta; order Zygentoma; family Lepismatidae; genus Thermobia; species Thermobia domestica. Next base: position 234,737,133 of record NC_137456.1, read on the forward strand.
TCAATCATCCACGATCTCTCGATTAAAATTACCACTTCGGAGTTTAACATTGATGTACATAGAGTAAAATTAGTAAGAGATAGCGAGATTTCTTCAGATCAAGGAATGAAAACGATTTGATATTGAATCTTAAGAATTTTATTTTCTCTTCCCTTAACCCTGTATTGACACTGAAAGTGGACTCTATATTGAACCCTTATGCAGAGAAAACGGTAAGAGAAAATGATAGCTACTTGTGTATATATATAAGTAACTATCATTTTCTCTTACCGTTTTCTCTGCATAAGGGTTCAATATAGATGTCCACTTTCAGTTTCACTTTCACTATCCACCAATCAAAGATTCTGAAATATATTCCCAGTACTCCCGAAATGGCTGTCGTCACAGGCTACAATAATTTCTCAAATATCTATACAAAACACTGAAAATATATATAGGTTTAACCTATTCTTCCGATACTGAATTCATATATATATGATGGTATGCCCTCCGGGGTCTCCTTCAGCCGCTGTGAGGAATCAAAATTTCACAATGTGACAACGTCGCAGATTAACTTGGAGCCATTAGCATTACTCTACAACAAACAATAGAATAGATTGCTACACTAATAAGTGATGCTACTGTCAATCAATATCGACTTTAGCTACCACCTGGAAAGAATCGATATAATTATTTGATAGATTGGTAGCTCTAATCTATGGTTCTTTATTTGCGACGTTGCCACATAGTGCAATTTGTGTTTCCAGACGACGACTCGAAAGGTATACAAATATATATACTTTTTGCTTTATTTTGACTTGTAGAATAATGCTCTGTGGTCCGTAGGCGCTAATTTTAGAACACCTGATATATACAAACTTTACATTCTATCTATTATCGTGGACCTTGTGGTGGACAAACACCGTGCTCGCGAGTTTTCTCGGGGTTCTCCCGTTTCCTCCCACTTTCTTCATTGCACCATTTAATTTATTTCTCATAATCACCGTCTCCTTTAGCCTAACCGGCATAACCGTGGGAAAGATTTCATTTCATTTCATTTCTATCTATTATCGTGTTTTGTAAGATAGAGTTCTCTAAGACTTTCCAAACTTACGTAGCATACTTTAGAAGTCTAAAATTGATTGAAGATATACTGTAGAGTACAGAGTTTTTTTTACCGTTAAATGCAATTCAAATTCAGAAGAGTTCTTTAAGCTGTTCATATACTGGTAATTATCTTAACTACTTCGGAGTAGAAGGTCAGCAATGTAATTTGTATTCAGAGTCAAAAAACTTTTTTTTTTTTTTTTTTTTTTTTTTTTTTTTTTTACACAATGAAGACAATATCTACTTCTTGAAGAAATGTTGTTTTGTTTATACGTATTATATCGCCTCGATGCGTCTTGTGTTGACTTCTTTAACAGATCCATTGGTCTTTACAGTGTTTCATTGCGGATTTCTGCAAGAGCCCCAACCAATGTCTTGTTGAGAGATAGGCAGAAGCGTAAAGTTGTTCATTCGTTCCCTTTCTATGGGAGAAGGAGGCGAGCTTCTTCTCTAGTAATGGAGTGTCCAGAATATTTGAGGCGCCAACGTTCGTCCGGAAGTTTCTGGAATAGAGCCAGAAACAGAGTGCATGGGTGATGGGGACGGCGCCTGGAGTTCTATCCTTTTTACCCTTCTGCTATCACCCATCAAAGCGAGTGGGCGATGTGGTGGGAGGATAAATAGGATTATCCAGTAAATCTAGGCAGGCTCCATAAAATTGTTAGTAATATTTTGATCAAAAAAAAAAAAAACTTTTAACTATTGGTTGATATATTGGATGAGCCGTTGAAAAAAAATTAAGGACAGAAATAGCAAAGAGCACTCATCGAGTTTATCATGAACAATTTATCTAGCTTCCAATGTTCTTGAAAACTTCCCAAAGGGACTCTATTCAAAAATCGTGGATGTGGGAGGGTGTTTTTCTTCGTTTTTTACTCTTTAAATTCTATTTACAAACTTAATGCATTTACCATTGTTATTGGTGTCAGTTTTCTTCTGCTATCCTCAAGTACTTTGGGACTAGCACAAAAATCTCAATTATATTAAAAAATCCCATTTGCGTAATTAACCCTGAATGTTGAGTGTATATTTTATTTACACACACACATACATATATATATATATATAGGTATATATATATATAGGTATATATATATATATATATAGGTATATATATATATATATATATATATATATATATATATATATATATATATATGAGAGAGAGAGACAGAGAGATCGCCAGATCGCCTTCAAAATTTCCAGATGTTCTCAAACAAAACAGGGTTGTACTTCAATAATGGGAAAACGAGGACAGATGAACGAATAGATCTACTTCAGGGGTCTTTCATATAGGTAAGTGATTATTTCTCAGGGGGTACTAACATTTAACATAAGCATATATATATATATATTTCGTGAATGATGAAAACAATCTCTACCAAAGAGAATTTGAACCGCTTACTGTAGAAAGCAAACATGTCCAACATTTACACATTTCCTTTTGTGCTTTTGTGTGATGACAATGGTTTATAATAGGTCAATAGATTGTGTAGCACAGAAATGAACTTGTACGCTCAATAACAAAGGGCATCGCGACGCCTTCAATTTTCCGTGTTATGGTGCAATTATCGTAAAGATAGTTTTATTCGTTTCTTTTTATTTATTTATTTTGGCCTCTCCTGCAAATGTGAACATGAATTCCTTCTGTAGTAAGCGCTTCATTTGTATAACTAACCGTAATATAATTATACATATTAAATTTATACCATGATCTTCCTGTCTACAGTAAACCTACGGGCTATTTAATTAATAAGTAGTAAATTATATAATTTATTTCTGATATAGTTATCAATAAATTGAATTGAGTACAGCTTAAGTATGAGGGCACACGCTTGAATGGAAAAGAATTGTCAGGAACACGAAAAACCAAAAAGACTGGATACCACTGATCTAAATATCAGCGAAATTAATAAAGAGAGAAATGTTATTCCTATTATTATAAAAGAAACAGAGAACGTACATTAAATAATATCCGTAATATATGTATATACAAGGTAGACCATTTATCTTTAAACGCCTTAGTAACTTTTTAACTAATACATAGAAAATGCTCAAATTTTGTACCATACAAATATCGGCAGGGAGTATTGTTCGATATACTCAAGAATACAACCAGACTAACAGAGTTACCAACTCAACATAAAGTTTTCTCTTTTTCAAATAGCACCACGTCAAGTTATTATCTAGGTACATATTTCAAATCTACAAACGAAAACATGCAATACCACTTATGGTTCAGTGTTGCAAACTAAGGAAGCTACAGTATCACAAAAATCCAAACTTTGGAGGTCTCTACTACACTTATAACGCTTAAGGACAAAACAATGCAAATCCAAAGTACTTTAATGTCGCTTACTAAGTTTAAGATGTGAGAAATTTAGGAACAAAGTTACAAGAATTTAAAATTTGGGTTCCTTAGAAAGACTTTCATAAAGGTACTTAGATACTTATCACATCTAATCAAATAGATAATTTTCAATGTTTCTGCCAATTACATTATTTTAACTAGTAGCTATTGCAGCATACAATAGCTGTCCTCACCATGATCTTTGTGTCTTTTGAAAACCATCCACGTGATAGGATGTGATACTAATGTAAGTACTTTGAAAATAAATCATAATGAAGCACTATTACCTAGAAGCAATGTTGATATATGTTTCTTTTCTTTAATTGTTTTGTTTCAATCAGCATAAGCGATGACGGGTTGTGTACGTATAATGTGACCACTGGTTCATAATCCCGCTTTGTTTTCTATTACTTTTTCCGCTCCTTTGCTATACAACGAACCTTCAATATCCTTTCATTTGTATAGCTTCAGTTGAGAGGCACAAGTAATACAGCATTAATAGCAAGGAGATTAGATTCAAGTGGGTATTACAGTTTTCTTCTGTGAACTTTTAATTTTTGTACATTTTTAAAATTATATAATACTTCATAACGTCGGAAGTAGTATCGGAAGTATTATGACCCAAACTTTTAACGACTTTTCATCAAAAATTAGTAATTTCTTATATTCTTCAGCGACTTTTTGTGTCAGTAATTTAGCAACACTGATAATGAAATCGTAATGCTTGAACTATAAGACCGTCTTATAATCAGATCATTAGGAATCACATATGGCAAGACATCAGACCATTTTACAATCAAATCATTAATAACGGCACATGGCAAGAAGATGGTCCTGAAATTTACCATGTGTAGTGAGGATTAAGAAGAATCTAGGAGACACTAAAAATAAACGGTTTATGCAATACATAGCAAATTTGTAATGCTAAACTGTCAAATTCCTAGAAGTACTTGGACTATACGAGAATTAATTTTCTTCAGAAACGTAAAGGTAGTAGATTTAGTATTTAGGAATTAGATTTCTGGGCTTTCGTCATCTAAGGCCATTTAGCCCGTCACGTATGACGGATGACGTCCCTCGGCGAGCACATTATCCGAAAAAAGGGAAGGAAGGAAACGGCCTGGGATCTATAAGTTAGGTACCATCCGGCATCTGCCTGGTGTGAATGAAGAAAATCCAGGAAAACCTCATTCAGGATGGCTAGCCTGAAACAGCGTTTTACATTTTTTTGACCGAGTGTTCCCAAGGCAATAGATTGATCAGATCCAAAAGTAACAAAGAACGTGATTCGTGGATTAAGTTTGTAAAGACACGTTAATAGCTCAAGTGCTAGAGTGCTGGCTTCGAATTCGGGAGGTGGTGAGTTCGATTCCCGCTGCCGACCATCCTGACTGGGGTTTCCCAGGGTTTTCCTCAATTCTACCAGGCAAATGCCGGGATGGTACCTACTACACAGGCTCTGGCCTATACCTTTCCAAAATCCTTTGCTTTGTTGCTGTTGTTGTTGTTGTTAGATATACAGTATAAAATGTCCTCTGAGCTGTATCTGGTGATTGTCAAATAAATAAACATTCCTTTCTTCTGAATTATTCACTGAATAATTAGAAACTTGAATATAGTTTTTCTCGGGATAACAAAGTGAATTCTACGTTATTCATTTCATGAACTGGCAACATTGTTCCCTTCAAAAGGTATAGTAATGTAAGTTCTCGAAACGTCGGACAGCGTGAAACTCACTCGGTTATTAGCCCCAAAATAACTATGTTTATCACGACAACAGAAAAGAATCAATTCTTATTTCAATCAGAAATGTATTTATAACATTTTATCGAATTGAAACCAAATTAAACTAAGGGAATGAATTTTAGAAATCAGAATTGATCCCCCCAAAAAATATCAATCTTTCATACACGTAATTTTTAATTCTCTATGATGAGGGCTTGTTTTTTACTCGTTTTGAAACAATAACGTTTCGAAATATTTTAATAACATAACAACTGCAATTCATATTTTAAAGATGAAAATATTTTCATAAGGACAAGGTTTTAAACTGTTATTCGTCGTTTTAAGCGTTTATAACAATAATTCAATCTTTCTCTTTATGTTTTTTTTTTTTTTTTTTCAGTTTAAGTTCGTATAAGTTTATTTCTAAAGTGACGATCATTTTGCTAGTCTTACTGCTAGCCTCCTCACGGTTAGTAAGACCAGCGGAACGATCGTCGGTTTAAAATTAAAAACACACGACATAATACTTGAAAAAGTAACTGGTAATTGGTAGTGGTTTCAAATTGAAGAATACTTACTATTTGCAAAAGGAATTACTTCTTTTGTGAAATATGTGTCTTTTTGTGGGTTACTGGTTAACGTGTGTAGACTCAAGTTCAATTTCCGGTAGGAGAACCCTGATTAGTGACTGAGGTCTACTTTAAGCAGCAAGTTCTGTCTGAAAGAGCCTCTATACCTAGGTATTGAAAATGAACATTAAATTCCTATAAATCAAAGAAATCAATCACTATACATGGCTGTTGCTATACTTATTCCTGTAAGTTGCCCTGAGTCATTATGAAAAGAATGCGTAATACAAGAGTAGGCAATAAAAGTTCCATAATATTATTAATGTTTAACGGGGGGGAAATGTCCAAAAATAACACATACTAATCGAAAGATCTTAATGAGCTGAACAAAATTATAGATATGAACGAAAAAATTGAGAAAAGCTAATTTCTTTGTAAAGCTTAAAATCGATTTTCTACCATAACAACAGTGATTATAACGAAGTAAATACTGAAGAATACTCTCATTAAACTCTTCATTACGAAACTAGAAAGACGTCAGAAAGTAGTCCGGTTAATGAGGAACGGCCTAAAATTACTAGCCGGATTTTGGAAAAAAATCCGAAATTCGGAAAAATTCCAGATTTCGGAAAAATCCGAAAAAATTATCCAAATTCCGGGATTTTTCCCGAATTCCGGAAAGTGAAATTTCTGATTCCGGAAAATTTTGACTATCCCTAGTATTTACATATATCCGTCGATAAACCACTTCGAACTGAATAAACTAATATGTTTGAGGGTAAATTCTTAAACTTAGTTTTGAGAAATCTAGAAAGAACACATTTCTAAGACGCTAAATAAGTATGTTGTTCGTTGCCAAAATAATTTAGATTTTTTAAAATTTATTTGTGTACTTTATAAGTAGGAAAATAAATTCCGATAAAGGTTTAAAATGGATCACACGAAAATTATAGTGAAAGTCATAAGTATTCGTACACCGACTTCAAGCTATGATTATTTGCCTGTAGCTCCGACTTTTTTGGAGATAGAACATTGAAACAAACGGCACTGCTTTCTCCATTAAGTTCTTTATTATTTAGCAAATACACGTTTCGTGAATGCGAAAACATAGACAAATAATGGTAAAAGAAGCAAAAATGAACATGTTTTTGGTGTGTCAAAAATGTTCGTACACTAAAATTAAAGACAAAAACGTCCACCTGTTCGAGCTGTTGTTCACACAGAACGCCCTCTGGCGGTTTGAAAAGCTAAACACAACCACAAGCCAGTGAAATATCAATCAAGTTCAAAGAAAGATTCAAGATGGAAGACGTAATAGGTCAAAAATGGATGGGAACAACAGATACAGAAAGAAAAATAGTTATAAGGCTTCATAACAATCTATCATTGACTGCAAACCCTTACGGAATATATCAGATATTATCGAAAAACCATGTTCGACCCTGCAGTCAATCATAGATCGATTCTGCGAAACAAACACAGTCAAAAACATACCACGAAGTGGACGTCCACGGAAGATCCTGGGAAAATGTGAGCGCATACTGCTGAGTGAAACTGAGAAAAACCCAAGAATCAGTGCTCCGCAGATTGCGGCAAAACAACCGAATCAGGCATGTTAGTTACGGAAAGCACTGTGCGTCGTACGTACAACAAGCAAGGTTATAATGGGCGAGTTGCTTGGAAGATACTTTTTGTTTTCAAGGTGAATAGGAAGAAGCGGATCCGGTTTGCAAAAGCTTACTTGAACAAAGATGAGGCTTTCTGAGAAAAAGTTATATTCTCAGACGATAGCAAATTTAATGTGTTCGGTTCCGACTGGTGACAAATAGTGTGGCGGAACCTAAATACAGAGACGGACCCGAAATACATGCGGCAAACTTTCAAGCATTGAAGTGGAGGAGCGCTACTTCAGGGGTGCATGAGTGCTTCGGAAGTAGCGAAGTTGACAATTATCGACAGTATTATGGACTAGCATGTGTACGTCGACATCTTGAAGAAAAATCTACGTCCTAGTGCTAATCAAATGGGCCTGCAAGACCAGTTTATATTTCAATGGGACAATTATCCCAAACATATGGCACACAATAGAAATCTCTAGTTATTACAAAATGTAACAAAGCAACTGTCCACTCCTCCTCATTCGCCTGGCCTCAATCTGATTGAGTATTTATAGCATTCGAAAAAAAACTCCGCAAGCGTAGCATTAGGAGTAAACGTTCTCTATAAACTGTACTTGAAGGGGAATGGGCTTCTATAACAGTCGAAGATGCTCGACATTTGATTCACTCTATACCGAAGCGCCTTCTATCTGTAATTAGGGCCAAAGAGTGTCCGACCAAGTATTGAATCATACACAATCATATTCTTTCTGGACGTTTCGTAAGTGTACGAATACTTTTCACACATCAAAAACATGTTCATTTTTGTTTCTTTTGCCATTATTTGTCTATGTTTTCACATTTACGGAACGTTTCTTTTGTAAATGATAAAGAACTTAATGGAATATGTAGTGCCGTTTGTTTCAATGTTCTATCTCCAACAAAGTCGGAGCTACAAGCATTTATTCATTGCTTGCAGTTGGTGTACGAATACTTATGACTTTCACTGTATATATATGATATAAGGGATATATATAGCCAAAGTAAAGTCACCGTTACCCTTAAGATAGTAATGGATTGATTCCATTAAAATTTTAAACCTAATACAGAAACTAATTTTAAAAGTTTACTAACTGCAAGATGAGCTACAGTAATAAGCTTGAATAAACTTGAACGAACAAGTTTTGTAATAATAGCAATTCACAAAGCTCCTTTGTTCCAGAAATGGGACATTGGTAACATATGGCAATTGACTGCTGCATTGGTGAAACAAACGCATGTTGTTAAAACAAACTTTTCATTGTTTGTCACAAAAGTCTACTCTTGCTTTTAGAAAGTACCAACAGGCATTAGAGTGGAATGAAATCAACTCAATATACACAGCAGAGAGTTTTTGTTCTGGTGGTCTGTTCAACTACAATTTGACATATTCCATTATAACAGAAGCGATCAATCATTTAAAATGTATTTGGATATGAACCGACGTTTGATGCGATTGGGAACAGACACTTGCAGCAAGTGCAGAGATAGATAGAATTATTCACAAATAACATTGTAACGAGTGACGTGTGGTCGAATTAATATATTTATGATGTCTTCCTTTTGTAATATCCTATGTATACTATAGTATCTGTGCAAAAAATGAAATGAATTACTCTTACGCCTTCAAGTACCAGCATCAGGTTTCTTAATACAATTATGCAAGAACGAAAGTATTCAAGACGTACTGTCTGATACTTCATAGTGTTGAAACAATACACGAGTAACTTAAACACTATTGACAACGCAAAACATTATAAAATCTCATTTCAAGGGGGAAATGTCCCATTTTACTTTTGAATATCCCATGTTATCTATCTATCTATTCTATATGTATATAAATAAAAATGAAAGTGACTTAATAACTCTTGTGACTTAATAGCTCTTTAACTACCTCCCAGGTCTCGATCAAATTTTCAACGCAGATATGGTACAGGCCTGGGATGGTTTTTATCATTTCCCTTTGACAGTAAAACTTAGGGGAGAGGAAGCGAGAGATATATAAAATAATCGAAAATGACCTATATTAGTGTCGAATCCATAGTTTTCGGGGTTGTTAAAATGAACAGTGACACTTCCTATCCCGTCTAAATCCAAATTCAGCCCACAATAGTAATATTTAATTTTAATTTCTGATTTTTCATTTATTTTCTTTGTTTCTATCGATTTCAGAGTGCTTCAGCAATAGTAAAAAGTGATTGGTTAACGAAACATATTACCGGTACTACTTTTTCTCATTTAATCCAGTGAAGCGGGTAATTGACGCTCATATGAAATACAGAAATGAAAAATGAATTCATTGTTTAATGTCGCTAAACTTTTTCAACATCTGACTGAATCCTATTCATAAAAGTTATACAATGTCAGTGTGTGACACTAATTCCTAGTAGTAAATAGGTGTCGTAGCATGTCCTGCCTCATATTAATATAAATGTCGTTTAATTTACAACTTAAAAACTACATTGTGTCAACTAAATTGTTTGAAATAGTAGAAGTCTCTAGTCATATTTACATTTGAACACTCGTGTATTTGTAGGGTAATGTGAGGATTTAATTGCAACTTGAAGTGTTACAATTTAATTATTCGAAAATTGATAGTGATGATACTTTGGTGTTTATTATTAAGACAAAATTCGTAACTATATTAAGATTTGTCCATTAATATTTGTGTTACCTCAAGTTAGTAGGTGGGAAAGTTAATTATAGACAAAGCTGTTAATTAAGCGCGATTTCAGTCTATAGTATACACTGGTACGAAGGCTTGAGGAGTACGACTAGTTATTCGTAAATGTCGATCTTTTATGTTTTTATAAAATAGTATTCGCATGTTTTATTGCCAGAAACGCAGTGTATTCATTACATCTTTGTGTTATCTTCATCTACTGAGCGTAATTACACTAGAAAAACTTCGTTTCCCACATATTTCGTGTAGAATATTTTGATTTGGATTAGAATTAGAATTAGATTTCTGGGCTTTCTGCATCTGAAGCCATGTTATCCCATCAAGTATGAGAGATGACATCCCTCGGAGATCACACTCCGATGAATGGGAATGGAAGCAGTCTGAGACCTTATGTTAGGTACCATCCTGGCATTTGTCTGGTGTAAATGAGGAAAACCTCACTCAAGCTGTCTGGCCTGAAAAAAAAAACTATTACACTTGGGGATGCGCACGAAATAAGATTTGGGGCTGTCTCGTCCCGAAAATGTGCTGTAAAACAGATGTCTCGACTCAAAAAATCTTTATTTTTCTATTGGAAGACCATGTCTCGACTCGAATTTTGTCAGGAAAATCCTGTCTCGACTCGTCTCGTGCGCACACTTTTTACGAGCGACTGTCCCCATTGGGAATCAAATCCGGGGCCGCTTGCACCAAAGGCGAGAGCGGTGGAATATTTGGAAAGTAAAAATAGTTTTTCGATTAATGTTTCTTTTTATTATTTCTTTCATTTGTTGTATTTCATTTTCTTAAACACCAGAGCCAAATTTATGTTTAATAGACTTGAGTTTTGAAACTAACACATGATTAAGCCATTTCACAAAGTACTTCCGCACTAGCATGCACTCTTAAGATAAAAGATAAAAGAAAGACTTCGACGGAAACAACACCCAAATATTCGGGAGGTGATACCTGAAACTAAGATACAATCGGTACTATAACCGACAGAAAATTCGTCGAAAAACTGCAAAAACTACCTAACTCGATAAACATGTCGGATCGAAGTCAAGTAAAAAGGAATGGCCATTATTTGTAGCCGTAGATTCAATTAATGTAGAATTAGATGTGGTTTAGAAACGGCAAGAGGATGAGCCCCCCCCCCCCCGAAAAAAAAACTGGAAAAAATTCCTCAGGTATTTCCTCAAAAGTTGAATGAGGGGGATAAATAAAAATAGGGTACGTTATTTCAATAAACAAAATCAAATTACATGACTCAAGTTGAATGAAAAAAATTAAATTAGGAAGAAATGGATACAGAAACTCTGAAAGATTCTTAACAGTGAGGACGCCAGCTTTAATAAATTCTTGGGAATTTTGGGAAGTGGAAGGGCAGGAAAAAAAATTGAGAGCAGCACATTTTTGTAAATAAAAAGGATAATTTTATATTATTTCACCTACATTACAATACATTATGTCTGGGAAGATAAGAATCATCGTCGTATGGCGGGGTAGAGGGGTGCGATCGTCTTCCTGTCCCTCCCTCTTGTATTGTAATTACTTCTTGTCTTTTATATAATTTAGAACATCTAAAACGTATTGGCGCATAAAAAGTACCGGGTGCTACTAAACAGTACTCTAATTTTAATGTGATTTACATGGACAGTTCCAAAGGAGATTTTTCCATCGGTTGTGCATTCATCACAGACGAGGAAAGCTCAGAATTTTGTATGAATCATTTGTTTAAGTATTTACTACTTAGCAAACAGTAGTTAAAGCTTGCCCTCAGCTATGCGCTTCAGCTTTCACTACGTAGTGACTCGCAAGCGTTATTAAAAGCCTGCAAAGAGTCTTTAACAAATATTCCCTCGTGTAAAGCATTTTGGTGATAGGCCATTACCTATTACAACAGTGCTCTGTCATAGCTCTGTCATAGTTGTCTGCTGGCTACATGGAAATATCGGCATTCGGGGAAACGAGCGTACCGACACAGCAGTCAAGAACGATGTTTTGGCATATGTTGCTCTAGAGCACTTTAAATCTTGAACGTATCTCCATAGCTATTTCGCCCAGAGGATGCGCTTACACTGACAAGCAGATTGGAACCAAGCAAATGAAAATAAGCCTCACTCAGTAAACCATACTTCGGGGAATCGGCAGACGTCGTTGCGTACTAGCAGCAGAGATTAAATGATCCTAACTTCGTTGCGTATCAGACGCTTCCATTTAATACATTATTATTTGGTGCGTGGCGCTAAGCGATCGTATTGCGAAAACTGTATCGTCCCATCGAGTATTCGGCACATTCTTGTAGAAATCACAGTATGTTTAGACCTCAGAAAACGTTTAGATATAACTGAAAATTTTAGCAAAGATTTGGGAAGTAAAAGTGACTGCATTCCTACTTTTATTCATGAAATTGAAACAGCTATCGCACTCTGAGATTTTTCTTATTGAATTTTTCGGGCATTCTCTTAGTTCTTCTACGACTATGTTTTCTAGGTTTCTTTTGTTTTAATGTTGCTTTATACTTCTTTCATTTGAACTGCATTTTTAAAAAGAAGTTTTATGTTGAATTTTTAATGTATGGTATGTGTTGGTAATTGACCTTATCGTGACGGGGATAAACAACCTCACTGCTGGAAACCCTGTTAAACCATGATCATTTATTAATTCATTTATTCGCACCCACAACAGACATGCGAATCATTATTGACCAAACGGCTCAAGCCGCTAAGTTATTCCTCCGGGCACTTGGTCACGATGATGCACTATAATATATTTATGCAGAACGATTATAGCATTATTTATTTGTGTGAGCACCGACACTTCAAAATGAACGTGAGTGTTTTCCATTTTTTTTAAATAACTCTATATATTGATAATATAATATGAAGCGTTTCATTTTACAATTTTAAAACAGAATCAGTTTTGTTTGTTTATGCGGTGTGGGTAGGTGAGGGCGGCAACTTATGAGTATCTATACCATTATCATATGGATAATAGAAGCATAACAATAATAATGTCTCTTGTTGAAATATTATTGATATTTTTAAATTAAATTATTAATCCCTTTGGCTGCATTTAATATTAAACAGGTATGGATTTAATGTTTAAATATCACGAGTTCAAGCTAAATTATCCAGCTAATTAATATAACATTGTATTTTTATTGTGTATGGTTTGTTTACATTCTCACTTCACTACCTCACATAACTACACAATATACCACACAACCCTCGCTCCAAATTTAGAGAATCCCCAGCTCTTTCATTCCATTGAACTCATATATAATCACAGCGTATCAAATGAGGTGATTTCACTTTTTGTCAAATGATGAACACAAAGGTCTACATTGGTATACTGTCAAATATCCCAATTATTATAATTGGATTATTACTTGAAAACTTCCAAAGAAGGGGAATACATTTTTCATTTGTGAAAACAGGTTAAATTGTCCAATTAAGTTAACAGAACATTTTTTTTCAAACATTCACAATCAGAAGTCAAAACAAATTAATAGCTTCAAATGTCAGTAACTGTATCACAAGTTAGCTTCAGCTTTAATAAAGCTTTTCGTAGTTCAAGAGAGAAAAGAGAGTTATATTACATCTTCATATTTCGGTGAGTTACATGTCAAATAATGTATTTACATAGCCCAGTTTGTAAAAATTGACAAGACAAGCATCTTATCTCATGTATCGTACCCTTCATTTAATTGCAAATGTAATGGCCTGAAAAGTCGTCAGTGGATTTTGTTCCCTCGAATTATGAAAATTCAGTTCGAAAAATTCACTTCAGGTGCGTGACACCTTATAAAAGATATACAGTAAGTATCATTTCGTCTACTCTTTCCTGTATTTTAAAGCTTTTGTTTTTTTAAGGAACATTTATACATATTTTAAAATAATTGTAGGATAACTGGCTACAATAACGATATCTAGTTTTTTGAGAATTTCACATTTAATATTTGACGGGAAAAAAATTAATGTTACATTGTTTAGTAGCTTGGTGTTCACTGATTACAACGTAGTGCAAAGAACCTGGAAAAAATACATGTAGTACAAGTAATACACAAAAATGTCGCGCAAAGTGAAATGGCGGTATTGCATACACTATGGATACAATAGCGCCAGGTTACCATTATTCATATTATCATTAGACCATTGAACTGAAATGCGTTGGAACAAGTACAGTTAGTTGGAACAAGAACACTAGTGTCCAGTAAGAGGCGATATGTCATCACAAGTTTCGTGATACCACCCCTTACAGGCTCCATATTGCAACCAATCAATAGTTTTACCAGTATCACCGTAATAGTACTTTTAGACAGTAACGCAATAGTAGGAGCTATCTTTGTGATGACGTTTTTGAAAATTTACCTTCGCCATTCTTTTTATAAGTGCCCCCTTTCTTTTGTCCACCCGGTTGCAAAATTAACCCATTATTCTTCACGTTAGGACGTTCGTTAAACAGACTTCTGGTCACTACCACTGCTTGGACGTTTTTAGATCTATTCCTTCCAGGGAGAGATCTGTTAATTTTTGAAGTTGGAATAAGTTCAGTGAAATAGTTGTTACAGGAGGATGTAGAGTGAGATGACTGAAACGGAGCATTAACTACAGGATCACGGATATATGCAGATGATGTTGAAGGCTTTGGACCGTTGACATCTTCAGTGGATGGCTGGTTATTGTTGTCCAATGCAGTTCCAGTGGAAGCTTGTGTCGGAAACACTGAAGAGATGGTACTTGGTGCAAAGGTTGTTTCTCGGAGAACTAAATGATTGAATGGGTATTTGCCAGTAGCTTGAAAAGCAGGTATTCCATTCTGAGGTGTGGCAGCTTTACCCCAGACAGTAACGCCATTGTATCCATTCTGTTCGGCGTTATTGCAGCCACACAACACAATGAACATATCATCGTTCCACTGCTCTCTAATAACACATTGACTCATGTAAATACAGTCGATACACTCGTTATTGACAATTGTGTTTTATAAAAAAAAAAATGCCGATTAAATTCTACACATTACACAGTTGTAGAGATATTAATATAAAGGACTTCAAAAACTTTACTTACGTTTTCTGTCCTCAATTTTCTGGCCTGAATTGATAACACAAAAAAACTAAACAACACACACGTTACACCACAGGAAATCAACTCACGCGCGAAAACAACAGATGTGCCTCCTATGCATTGACACATTGCAGATTGCTGCCACGTACTTGGTTTCTGTACTGTAAACAGTTGAAAAACAAACGGCGTTATTGTAACCCTGGCGTTATTGTAGCCAGTTACCCTACTATTATGCTTCCTTTTTCTAGTATCAGTTACTATTTCACACTTTTATTGTAAAAATGAACAGTGCATCAAATGATAATGTTACGTAATTCATGATAGGCCTACTGTTGAATCACGAGTACATCTAAATTATTTTCATAACACTTCAGCTCTCAACGTTTCGATGAGTTAAAACATTTTCAATATTCTTATCTCCTTTTAACCTAATGTTCCCTAATAACTATCCATATTTACTCCAGCCTCACATGCCCTTGTTCCTAGGCTAGAGTGTATTTGGTGTTCCGAGTCCAGAATCTCGCGTATGAGAGCATCAAGGGCACTACAGTGGTTCAAATTCCACTTTAACCCTCTGAGGTCCATGCATAAAGATGTGATTCCGAAAAAAATAATTTTTGGTGTATATCTAGTTAAGAAGATACTTAAGAGACTATTAATATATAGAAAACATTACTTATTTTTTTCACTGTTATTTTTGTAGATACTTTCTCTTATTTGTGCAGTATAGTTCTTTTACTTGAGTTAGTTGCACTTCTGGGGACATTGTGGCCCAGTGGTAGAGCGCTTACCTCTGGTGCGTGGTGTCACTGGTTCGATCCCCGATCAAGTAAGTTTGCTGTGGGCAACACTGTGTTCGTGGGTTTTCTTGGGCTATTCCCGCTTCCTCCCACTTTCTCATTCCATCAGTTCTTCCATCATCATTCACTTGCTTTAATCATCGTCTCCCTTAGCCTAAAAGAGCATAATAATGGAATGTTAAACTGAAATATTTCATTTCATATTTTAGTTGCATTTCTGTACAGCAGATGGCAGCGTTAATCAACACTGCGTTCATCATGTAACCAGTGGTTATTCGTATCGTGAGAGGTGTTATCACCTCTCATCTTTAACTTTTTCCACCATCTACTTTTAATACTTTACCGTGCTATACACCTTTATTAATTTATTATACGCTTAATAAAAGCGCTAATACACTTAAATAAAAATGATGTTTTCTACACGAGGCATTAATTTTTTAAAGAAGAAGAAGAAGAAGTGTAAGCATAGAGAAACAGAGAGAAAACATTCAAATAAGTGCTTTTATGGGGTAGCCACTGTGACACAAAGGGTTAAACTGTAGGCCTTTTCCCAAAGGCAAGAGTGTTAGCGACTACGCTACGCGGAGCTACTACGATGATTCGAGTTTCACCTTAAAATATGTGTTTATGTTTTATATAGGCTCGGTGCTGAAAGGAGACACTAAACTGCAACCAACTAAGGAACTAAGTGGTTAAAGCCTGTTAGTCTTAAACGAACACTGAAATTAATATTAATCATAATATTCAATGTATTTGTAGATAGTTTTTCTAAACATGTAAATGAAGATTACGTTTTTTTTTACATCTTAGCTTCAATAAAATATGAAACTGATTTTCAAATTCATTATTTAAAAAAAAAATGGAAAAATTTCACTTGATATTTTCATTAAATGTGATAAATTTAAAACCTATGAATGGGCTGCTTTACAGAAAAACTACGTGCTTTGTCTACAATTAACATAAATGAAAACTTGCCTAGAATTGGATATTTTGAATAACCGTTGATGCTTTATAATTAAGTGAGGTAGGCTATATGCGCGTTGTCTTTACAATAGACTGTACCAGATACATCTTGTGTTTTGTACTTTTTTTTTTTATAAAACTGAATGTTTCATAACTCATTCCACATATGTCTAAATTGATTTTTTCTCGTAATTTTGACAGTGATTCTCACTTTCTTCTTCAGTCGAAACTTTATATTCACTAACTGGCAAATTATTTATTTCAGTTTTTTTTTTTCAAAAATATGTTCATGCTTAATTAAGAATTACTATTCTGTTAGACAACAGAAAATAGATAGCCGCTCATATATTTTTTTCTCAAAAGCGGAATAAATATGCTTATATTGGTAAAAAATTGTTGTATTGAACTTTGATCCTACAAAGAGAACAACGACAACAGAAATAAAGAGGGTCCTGAAAAATCAGAAATAGTCTTAGGTGGGCCCATCCACCCAAAGGGTTTGGAGACAATGCCCAAAATATATCATTCTCCCCTCAAATTTTACTATTCTCGCCCTAAAATGCACAATTTAAGAGGAATTTACTTTTCTTCCCACAATTTTATTGTTCTGCTCCCAAACGTGCCTTTCTTTTCCAAAACTTTACATTCTGAAGGGCATAATCTACGTCCTAAAACCCGCTTGTTGCAACCCTGAATAGCCGAATTAGCAGCAATGCTTGGATATAGCATGGACATCACTGCAATAGAACTCAACCTAAAGTAAACTAAGAATTTGTTCAGTGAATAGGTCATTTCGTCAAGGGTTCGAATCTGTCGACATTCAGACAGCTTCAAGTGAATTCAACAACGAATACTGTACTGTTGTGTAAATATCATTTTGATTACTTTAATCATTTCGAAGTTCTTTCTGTGTCAGTGTATCTTTTGCATTGCTATCTTCACATGATTTTAGATCCTTCTTTCCTCTGTATCTCCTGTGTTTCTGGGTGTCGGCCCGTAAAAGTTTGGATTTGTCAAATTTCTTCACTCCTCTATCGATTGTGCATTGTTTGATTGGGCAATGTTACTATCAATATAAGAAGTTCCCTTGTAAGTAAAATGGATTTAGTACATTTAACTTAGTTAAAGTCAAATGCTTTCAACTAACGGACAATTTCGTACAAACTTGAATCGTCTTTTGTTTGTATACGTAAAATCTCTGTCTCATGTTCCGTGTAACAAAATGTCATGTGACGACTGACTTTAAATAACAATTGAGCACCTCTAAGTTAGTTAAAATCCCCTGTTTTCAACTAAAGGACAGAACATAGTCTCAAATTTTGTTGTACAGTGTTATCTAACGGGAATAATCTATGCAGGGAATACGAGGATACAATAGCGATTCCTAACCAAGTCAGGTAATCGTATCACGTATGATCTTAGCAAAAAGTGATTTTGCGTTTCTAGAAGAAGAATAACAAATCCACGATTCATAAGTAGTGGCTGCTAGTCGCTGAACCAATGGTAGGGCTCCTGATTGGTTAGCGTTCCAAACTTTAGTTCAGAACAGCTGGGTTCGATTTCTTTAATAGTTAACGTGCCGTAAGAAATCACTACGGAAACCCAGTGCAGACGGGTACTTGTGGGGCCCTCCAATCAATAAGTTAAGCTTTATCCCCTCGTTAGAAAACATAACAACGGACCTCCTTTAATTGCGTGTATATATATGTATTGTCTAGTTGTTTCTATAGTCATTCTCTTCCCAGTCTTATCTAGGGATCATTGGAAGGGTAACGCATTAACATGAAACAAGAGTGTACTAGATCTTCCATTCTGTTGAAAACATATTACAAATAAAGTTCTGATAATTATCATAATGATAGATTGATGATCGGTTTTGCCCTCATTTCAATGACTGTTTTGCTATTTTGCATTCTAGGACACAATCTAAGCTGGTTGTTTGCAAGATTTGTATATTCTACAATGCTAGCTGTTTTAATCATTTCAGTATTTAAACCATTTTTACTTTTTTAAAATTAATTTAATTTTAACAATAGAGGGGGCGGAAAAACAAGTTTTCTACTAATCTAAATTTATATTACGTACATATAGCAAACCCATGGTTTACGAACCTCTTTGTACTTGAATAAAAGGTTTGACAGCAACCTATGTGAGTATTTTTTTTTTTTTTTTTCGGATTTCGAAAATACTTCGGGATACGAACGCAACAGGCATGCACCGACAATCACATGCGGCTCTCTAAATAGTGTTTCTGCTTGTTTACCGTAAATATTATGACAAATTTCTCTGTTCAAAATCTACCTAAAATTCGAAATTGTGTGGCTTTGAGCCTCGTGCTCTTTTATTTTAGTCTTATTTATTTGTCTTTAGAAAAAATACTGTTATTAACATTCGGTATTCTTCATCACAGGAAAACACTTAAAAATGTAAACACACTAGGATATAATACTATGTTTCTGTGGTTAAAACGGATTAATTGCTATTAGATACTTCAATTTCAATGGGAAACGAATACTGTTTCTACGTTAATTTCAATTTTCGGATATTTAGTTCACGAACAGTTACATGACAGGTTAAGTTCGTAACCCGTAGGTAATGAATCTCCCATATGCAAAATGAATATGCGCGAAGCAGGCGTGCATCCAGAAATTTTTGTTAGGTGGGTTCCAAATTTTGGTGTTAGGAGTCCAATACGTCTATGTTCAAGGAGTTCAAGCCAATACGTCTATGTAGTATTGAATGGGTATTATCTCACACCCGAAAATACGATAAGTAATTCTAAAATACTTCCACCTACATTTTCAGAAAAGAATGATAGAACTAGATTGTCTTCATAAGGGAAAGAGTACAGATGAAGTGTAAGAGCAAATTTTCATGATACATCAATCATTTCCCTGTTAAACAAGTATAGTTCTATTGAGAAAATGTACAAAAGTATGCGGAATTATTTTGGGAGGGCTGAGCTCGGTGGACTTCCCTGCCCCGGTGGGACGTAATATGCACTGCAAGCAGCTAGTGCTTTACCCCTTCGTTTGTGAGGGGACTCATGGCGTTGAACCGCTTGCAACGCCGATTGTTACGGCTCTGATACAAGTTAAACTATATGTCCAGGCCGCAAGTCGTCTTTGAGCTGGAAAGATCCATTAAACATCTTTTTTAAAAAAAGTCAATCAATCAATCAATGTAAAGGTTGTCTTTAAATCCGACAAACATACAGAAATTGTACTTAAAAATTAAACCAGTTTACTTACGTTTTTGTTTCCTAGCTTGTACAATCTGTACAGATGCACTAGGTGATGTTTTGATTTAATAAACATAATCACAATCTTGTTGGAATTTTGTTGCAGAATCGAAGTCATTCACAAGATGTTAATTAAGCATACCGTAGAAAGAACACAACGATGTTTTGAGATTGCACAACCAAGACAATGTAATGGCAAATTTCTTTCTGAAAACACTTAAGGAAAGTTTATTTCTTTAATGTGAACGTAAGAAATAAAATCACTCTTACTTAAACTACTGGGGAAAACAGAACATTTTGACAGAAACAACAGTTAAATTTGCGCATATTTCGTTTCTAAGCAGAACTACTTATTGTTTCTGTGTTTATCATATTGTAGTCTTCGTCATCAGTCATATATATAGCAAAATATACTATTAACTAGCAATTTTATCCATTGTTGTTTTACATTTCCTGACAGTGAAAACAACTTCTTTAGAAACGCACTACTTGTAAAGATCACGATACGCAATATCATTTGATGATATCGGGTATAGCAAATTCTTTATATTATTACAGCGAGTTGTCGAAGAAAAAAGTTATAATTATTCGAAAAGATATTTCATGCATGTTGGGATGATCTTCTGTCTGGCAACCGTCTGAAATCTCCACTGTCCAATAGAGAAATATGAACAAGTAGACCGATATTATATAATCCAACCTGCACAAAATTAAAGCGAGATTCTTCGATATTTCGGTTAAAATTGTTGAGTAAGCCAGGCATTTTCTTCGAAATAAAAGATCTACTTTAATATATCCATTGCCATCTCGAGGGAATATTAGAGTATATACTTGACCACTGCGGGCATTAGAACAGAACCCACCACCTGATATCCTCGTAATCGATGCAATTGAGTTGTTTGTGTTGTGTTTCCTAGAATGCTATCATGACATTTCGAGTAATAATTTAGTGTGACATTACTCGACAACAAGCTTCTCCTTATGTATTATTCAAAAACAGCCAACAACAAACTTTCCGGTAATGGAATTTCTCAACAGTGGCTTGCACAGCTTGGTCCTCAGCCTGTTAATAGGGAAAACAGGTCTTCAGTGGAGAATTACATGAATTACAACTCCTCAGGGTCACATTATTAACTGCGAACACAAGTGTCTCTTTAATAGGGTAACATGTTTACACTCCAAATTCTTATTCATGAAGAGTAAACGTGTATATTTTTTTTAACGATGTGCGAAACATATTAACTCAAAATAATCTCGAACTATTGAGTAGTTTTCTTCTAATCTATAATGAAAATGTGCTTTAATGAATAACACACGATAAGTAAATACCATGATGATTTCGACGACTAAACCTGATATCATGTATACTTGCAACTGTTCCCATGGAAACTAGCCTCATAATTTTCTTTGGATAGTTTTCGCTTTAATCAAATCCATAGTTATATTAAGGTTTTTAAAAAATTAAACAAGAAACTCATTTATTCACCCCTGAAAAAATCCTTGAATAGTTCATATTTTCGTAGATATGACGGTGATAGGTCGTCTATCTTTGGTAAGAAACATTATTAGTTCAAATCCAATTCATATTACTTTATGATGGGCACGAGAAAGGCTGTGTTCGCAATGTGGGTGATGAAAAAAATGGAGAAAATTAGCAAGGTTGCGTGTAGTATAGCCCACGAGACGAGACGAGAAATAAGAGTTTTTCGTCTTGTCTCGTCTCGATTCTCCGAAAGCTGTTGTCTCGTTTTGTAACTTTACGTACAAAATTTACGTCCTACTTTTTCTTAATTTCATTTAGAAGTTATAAAATTCCTTCCGTGTCACCGTAGGTCGACGACAGGTATATTATAACATCTAAACCAGTATGTTGTGTAGTGACTTGGAAATTTTTAAACGTTGATAAATACCTTGATTATGATTGTACTCGTAAAAGGATAATAGGAACTCAGCGTAAAGTTCTTGTCAAATAGAATATTCTGATAGAATAAAAGTACATTACAATTTCAGATGTTAAAGGAGGCGATGATTAAGGCCAGTGTAAGATCATGAAGAATTGGTGGAATAAAAATGTGGGTGGAAACGGGAGTGCCCCGAGAAAACCCACGGACACGATGTTGTCCACCACAAACTTACTTGGCCGGGCATCGAAGTATGGACTCCACGCAATAGAAGTAAACGCTCTACCACTGAGCCTCGAAGAATACTTCCAGAGTGGAAGGCTCATGACTGTAACTATTCTGGCAACATTGAAGTTAAAATGTTATGATGTAACATATTATGATATTTTCAATTATTAACAAACTGCGCACATCCATTGCTTACAATTCTACATGAAAGTATTCTAAGTTTTAAAGATATTCATCATTTTTATATCTCGAATATTTTCAGGATACCTATATGGGTATTAAAAAGATTTATTGTATTCTAGAATTTAAATAACAATTGAGAACAAGAATTGCATTTAGTCCTTTTAAAAAAAATGAATGTTCTGATTATGAATATTTTGAAGATATATTTCAAATATTTTGTAGGTACATTTCAAATCATCAGTAGATTTTAATTTTATATAAGCAAATTTTAATTATAAACATATTATTATAAATAATAATATATAAAAATATAATGATAAAGATATATTAATGTGGCATGAATGAAATATTCGCTTTGACGCCTGCTGGGAAATCATCTCAAAAACACAACCCAGCGATGAACTAAGGTCACACTCCGTCACAAACTCAGTACACGTTCTCCAAACAGGCTCCGTACCTAGAATACTTAATACCCGTCCCGATTTCGAAAAAAAAATATATATCCCGCGTCCCATCGGGTCTCTGGTATGACTTTAAAATATTCCGACTTCTACGTTTATTGATGAATTCCATGACAATTATTATTATTATTATTATTATTATTATTATTATTATTATTATTATTATTATTATTATTATTATTATTATTATTATTATTATTATTATTATTGCTAGTCTTCTGAATTGATGCACCTGTTTTGGACATTTCATTCGCACCATTCAAATACTGTACGAGAACTTCCATAACATTATAATATTTTTTACTTTTTACATACTTTTTTAAGTTTCAAGTGGCATATAAATGAAATTCTTAATATTGTGTGAAAAAGAAAATTTGATTCTTCATCTTATATATTCTTTGAACATTAACTTCGAAACGGATAAATAGATCTAATTAGTTTTCTTATAATAGTCATAACATAATTCGCATCAGTTGTCGGGAGTCAGAATAAACTAACTTTGCAGAACGTTGGCAGAAGGTCGTCGATGCTGATGGGGACTATTTTTGATCTTCCAGGTACGTCTTAGGTGACATATCGATGTCCGAAGATGGTGGATGAAAAAGCGACAGAACTTTCTTGGTTACCTTTATATCATATTTAATCTTTTAGTTTTACGTTTCATGATTCATATAAGTCATAAAGATTGATATATTCAACATTTCGATAATTGTAAAAAAATCGATATGTTGAAAATTCGATATATCGATTGAGATTCGATATTTTGTCGAGATATGTTTTCGATATCTAAATCCGAATATCAAGCAGCCTTGGGTTAGGCCAAAGAAGACAATGAATAATGAATGATTATTGATAAGTTGAATGGTGAAAGGACCTTGAGTAGGAATCAAAGCCGCGACAAATAAATCTTCCAATATTCAATCTAATGTCTTATATCACTCGACCCTTCTAGTCGGGTAATGTGAAATAGGTTTTTCGTATGTTAGATGTCGCTAAGCGCAAGTTAGGCAGTGGCTAAACATAAATATTTAGGATAAAGATGCATATAGTCAGAGGGTACACAACTGGAATTTTACCATACTTCGCTATATCGATCAGTCTATTGAAATTTTCAAATATCAAAATACTGAAATCGAAATTCAAAACGATTAATGTGTTCAATAGTTTAATAATAATTCCAGGTTTCAATTTTTCCAACACCAATTCATCGATTCTTAATTTCAAATATTAAAACATTGATACTCGGAAGTCATAAAGTCATGAAGATCGATACATTCAAAATTTTAACATTTCAATATTGTCAAAGATTTGATGTATCGATTGAATTTCAATATTTTGTCGATTTCTATTTTTGGTATCCAGATCTGAATATAATTAACAGTTTAAAATTTATTTATTTCACTTTAACCTCAACATAGAAAGATCATTACATTTAAAGAGGATTTACTTTGTTTCCACAAGTCGACAAGATATATATAGGGTGCGGAAAAAGTCCCGGAACGGTCCAATATCTCGCGAAGTATGAAGATCAGCAAAACAAAAATAACACGTGTTAAATAGTTTTTTTTTTTTTTAAATGTTATCCAATGATACCAAACGCAACTCCCTATTCCCAACCCTTTCGGGGGTACGGGAGGTAACTTTAAAATTTTAAATGGGGACCCCTATTTCTAATTGCACATTTGGATTTTCCAGGAAAAATACACTGATTTGACCCAAACAGTGTCTTCGCAGATGGCACTTGAATAGACAAAAAATAAATGCGATGCAGAAAAACGTTATGAAAATACGAATTATCAGTCCCGTTCTCTGTGGCCGTTCGGTTAGCGTATTGGATTACGGGGTCAGAGGGTCTGTGTTCAATCCTCGTTCAAGGCAATCTTTTATTTTCCCAAATAAATTCCATGCGTTCTAACTTCAATTAGTACTTGTTTGAAGTCACATATACAAATTTTGATAATTGTTTTGCAAACTAGCTTTATGAAGTGGTTCTTAGTAAATGAAATGAAATTAAATGAAAGTTTTACGTCCCACGTTTATGCCGGTTAGGCTAAAGGAGACGGTGATGATGAGAAATGAATGAAATGGTGGAATGAAGAAAGTGAGAGGAAACGGAAGAACCCCGAGAAAACCCACGAGCACGGTGTTTGTCCACCAAGTCCAGCACAAAGTTCAAACGGCGCAAGCTGGGATCGAACCAGGGACCCAAGCACTAGAGGTGAACGCTCTACCGCTGAGCCACCGCACCCCTAACTGGTTCTTAGTAATAAGATTATTAGGGCTAGAGTTCATAGTGTTACTTACAACAAAAATAAACCATTTTTATCGCCATTTGAATTTTCTTACAAATTAATAAATAAGCATAAATACATTGTTTTTATTGTAGTTAATGAATTTATTATTTGGGTTTTAAAAAATCACATAAGAAAATGTTGCTCTGCACGGGATTCGAACTCACGACTTCTGATTCCGCACTCCAGTACGCTAATCGTATAGCCACGGAGTACGAAACTGAGAAGACACGTTTTCATAACATTTTGCCGCCTCCTTTTTTGTGTGTCGATTCAAACGACGTCCATGAAGGCACTGTATTCAATTTTAGGTCAAATCACTGTCACTCTTTCTGGAGAATCCAAACGTGCAATAAGAAATGAGGTTTCCCATTTAAAATTTTAAAGTTACCCTCCGTACCCCTGAAGGGGGTGGAGATAGAGGTTTGCGTTTGGCATCATTGGATAGATATTTCAAAACTATGTAACACGTGTTATTTTTGTTTTGCTGATCTGTATATTTCGCGAGATATTGGACCGTTCCAGGACTTTTTCCGCACTCTGTATATACAGTATGACGCTAAATTCGTTGTACAAAAGTAGAGGAGTGATTCCTGAGAGTAAAACAAACAAAAAATTTCCAATAAACATACGGCAAAAAACCCCATCGTTTACGCGTTATAGGCTGCCGAAATCATGAAAAAAATGAATTTTAAAGGTCAATAGCTCCAAAATTATGGGACCTACCGTAGTCGGGTTAAGACTTCACTTAGGAACTAGTATGTGCTCTAGCCAAAAATACATGTTTTAGAATCCTAAGGTACTCACACAACAATTTTTATGGAGGTAGTTGGAGAGTACTTTCTATCATAGGCCCGTAGTCAAACTCCCTCTTTAAAAATTGTTGTGGAAGCACCTCAGGATTCTGAAACACGCATTTTTGGATAGGGTACATACTAGTTCCTAAGCGAAGTCTTGACCCGACCAAGGTAGGTTCCATAGTTTTGGAGCTATGAACCTATAAAATTCATTTTTTCATGATTTCGGCAGACTATAACACGTCAACGATATATTCAAAATCGTATAGCGTGATTCAAAATTATGTGATATATATGTAGCTGCGATCCAAAGTTTGACCAAGGGAGGGGCTAGTTTACCGCTTTATCCAATGTAAAGAAAGTAAGATTGAAGCCCATTTTATCCAGTGTATACCTATATACTGTATATGAGTAGTGATAGCCCTCCCCTTGGATCCGCGCCTGTACATATATAAGACACAATACAAAATAAAAATGAAAATAAAACTGCACAAATACAAACTAATAGAAAGACGAATAAAGAAAAAATGAATATTGAACTCTACACAAATAAAAGCATACATTTGTACATAACATTATAAGAAGTAGCTTAGAGTATTCAGAGAGCGAATTTACTAACCCGTTCAAGTAACTGTAAATATTTGCCAAACGTGAAATAAAAAGAAAACTGAAAAACTCTACTTCGTTTGTGCATAACTCCAGAGCTGCAAATTTGTTAGTTGCGTGGTGGATTAAACTTATGTATCACCACAGAAATTATCACATTAAAATTCCAAAAGTACCTTTCACATAACACGATTAGTATTACAAAATTTATGTTTTCAAACTAAATTCTTGAATATGTTTGTTTTAATAGTAGGACTACCCATACACCGTACATGAAAAAAGCACTCCTGCTGAAAATATTTCCTTATAAAATAGCATTAAAAATTGGATGATTTTCACCTTACATAAATTAGTGATTTATTCAGATATCGAACATTCCCAAATTATTAAGCCAATCCTCGGATTATGTCTCAAAAATACCATTTCGTCTCCAGGAATTTATATTCTACAGAAAATTTGCTAGTTTTCTATCCACAAAGTTTCAAGAGAATTTCCCTACTTAAAAAATTATGTACAAAGTGCGGACATAAATCAATTCGTTGCATAAACTTATAAGAATTTGTGTTTACCATTCAATGTAACATCACCTTTAAATTTGCATTCAAATATTGAGTAAACAAATAGTTCGCTAAAAGAAAATATATAAATACATTCTAAGGAAGTTGAATCCGGAAGTCAAATTCATTTTTATATTCAAGATAGCATTCCATTTCTTACAAAAGTTTTTTTAAAAAAACTCTTTACGGCAAGAAAAGAATGATTAACGACCTGATGCTTAGGCTAGCGTTGAAAAAAAAGACAACTTCAAACATGGCGGCACTAAGAGAAGCATGTCTAAATCACGATCAATTTCGTTCTAACGTAAGAAGAAAGAAGAACAGAAATGTTGCTGTGTTTTTAGAAAGAAACAAGGAAAAGAGAAAAGAAATTGTAAGACGAAAGAAATACTCAGTCTTCCGAAAAAGAGATTGTAGATGAAACTATAAGTAAGGTTATACGTTAAGATTTTAGGGTATAGCGACAACTAGCGGAATTTTTTTTTATTCCCTTTAGATTCTCGCTTGTTTCTCTACTTTTAATCTTTCTTTCTCGTCTGAAATGGTGAAATATAATTTCTGCGTAGAAGAAATCTAGGAAACATATATAAACGAAACAAGAAATAATTTTTGAAAGATTGATTGAAGAAATGCTGACATGGCTTTTCTTTCTAAGATTTAAAGATGTCCCTAGGCTGGTGTTTTCACGGTGTTTGAAAAGACGTTTGTACTAATAAGACAAAATACTTATATGTTACAAAATGTTGCTGAAGATTTTATTGTAAACTAGCAGAATACCCGTTCTTCTCATGGGAAGAATACGTTTCATTTTCTACACCAAAGACTGAATTTGGATTTAAACTGCATCGGAAGTGTCACTGTTCATCTCAGCGACCCCAAAAACTATGGATTCAACACTATACATTGCGACAAAATATAACCAATTTTTTCCCCGAAGGTCAAGATCTAAGGGTTTACTTGTCCCTACCATAAATCCTTCATTAGATTCCACCCATTAGATTCCACCCACCATTCCAACTAGATTTCGCTGTTGCCGCACCAACTCAGGTAGAACTGTATAAAGCTCTCAGTATGGCTAACCCCATTACGGTTATCATAGTAGCCCGAGTCCGTGGAGGCTTCTAAACACATTACCCCACAGAAATGAGTGCCATAAAGTCCAGGCCTTCTAAAGGCTGTTGCGCCAGGAATTTAGTTATCATTATTATTATTGCTAATGATAATATGTAATATTAGTAATAGGCTTAATAAAGATTCTGCCTGTTTATCTGCTCTGCTTGTAAGTATATTATTTCTAACTTTAAGATACATAGGTCAATTGTTCAGTTTCTTTCTAATGTGATTCGTCACGTGTGTAAAAACTGGACAAACTACAAATTAGGATACTATACACAGGAAATGAATAATGATAGCTTTATTTCTAAGATATTAACCTGCATACATTAATACACATGAGGATTTAGGTACTTAATAGAATGCTTTTTAATCATTTCTTTGTTTTAAAGAAAAAAGTTTTAAATTGTCATTATAGAAAGATGACCTGTCGATTATTATTATTATTATTATTATTATTATTATTATTATTATTATTAATAATAATAATAATAATAATAATAATAATAATAATAATAATATTAATATTTCCCCAGGACATTGAAGAAAGTTATGGTGTCTTGAAAAATATTTTTGATGGAGACAAAGATCATGTTGTCATCGAGATAGATCAATCGTCCTCAGAAACTGAGGAAGACGAAAACGAGGACATGTTTTGAACTCTTGAAGTATTAAGTTCCAATTGTTTATTTTATCTATTTATGTGCGAATTTTCAAAATAATGTTCAATCAGGTCTGATATAGTGCTTTATGTGAGATTGATTCTAAGTTGCATGAAGTGCATAAACAAATAATAATAATAATAATAATAATAATAACATTTATAAAAACTAACATTAGTGCATCACGCTAACTCCTAATAGTAAATCACGTTCATTGCAATCATATAATGCAATAATTTCGATTTGATCATTTATATTCATGTATCCGCAAGTTCGTTGGTCGGCTAACTAAAAAAAAGAAAGAAAAAAGAAAAAAGTGAATGCAAACAATTAGAGCTCTTAAGCATTGACTTTAACCTATAATTAGTGCTTGAACTTTTCGGCTAAACTGTACCCGCCCGATACCCATTGCGTTTGGTTTACTCGATCCTTAGACCTGATAAACCCATTTGACCCGTGTTTGGCCTGTTTGGACCGTTTGACCCGATAGACTCGTTATGAGTTCGTACATGATAATTAGAACAATTTGTGTTATGATAATAGAGTGAAACAACATATCATTTACAATAATAACAGACTAAGCTTGTTTTCATAAAATCAGGATTATCAGGTCATCCCTATTCATACGGTTCAATCGGGCAAACCCGATTCATACAGGTAAAAATACAATATCGGTCCAACGTGCGGTCCAGGATCTATTCTATTTTCCGAGCATTACCGAAAATGCACAATAACCCGAAACGGCTCAGACGTAAATACTATCATATTCTTCTTCTTCTTCTTCTTCTTCTTCTTCTTATTATTATTATTATTATTATTATTATTATTATTATTATTATTATTATTATTATTATTATTATTATTATTAATAGGAGAAAAAATTACTTGTTGAATGACCTGTAAACCCCTACGTATTTTATTCCTATTTAAATGGTTATTCTGGTTTTATATATCTGCTTATTGGTTTGCAACACACTCAGAAAGAAGAGTTCGAGACTTAATTGTTTACCCTGGCGACAAGAAGAGCGGCTAAGCTTTTGTAATACCGGCAACATCCAACTGGTTAACAAACCGCACGTGGCCGCTAACAACCATATGACAGTTTTACTGCTGATAAGAAAACTTGGTTTAGCTTTGAAATCCACTATAATATCGGTCATTTTAGATCATTTTTATATATCTCCCCCCTTCACTAAGTTACACCGTCAAAGTGAAATGATAAAAGCCATCCCAGTCCCGAACCTCGTCTATGTTGAAAATATGATCGAGATCGGTCGGGTGGTTCAAGAGTTATGACATCACAAACATGGTCACTTTCATATATATATATATATATATATATATATATATATATATATATATATATATATATATATATATATATATATATAGATAGATAGATAGATAGATAGATAGATAGATAGATATAGATAGATAGATAGATAGATAGATAGATAGATAGATAGATAGATAGATAGATAGATAGATAGATAGATAGATAGATAGATAGATAGATAGATAGATAGATAAAAGTCTTCCAAACAGGTTATCAATTCACTCTTTATTACAAATACAATGATTACTTTTTAATTAGTATTTTCTAGATGAAGGATAATAGTAGGAATGTGGCTATACGTTAGTTTCATATCACCAGTAAATAGTTTTATTTCTTAAAAAAATATTTTTATATCAAAAAGAAACATTAACATTCTGAAGAATAAATCACAGGACATTATGTCGTGTATGTAAAATGAAGATTAGAAAAGGGAAGATCTTTGCAGAATATGCAGGACTGGATAACATTGTCATGTACCTTAGGCCACACTTCTTGAACCCCTTTTACGTCCCAAGAAAAGTGTAATGTCGAACATATTTTTACTTACCGAAGTTGAGAGTGCTGTTGACTATTCACTGTGTAATAATACATGAAGGAAATATTTACATTTTGATTGAACTTTTAGACTTTGTTGTAAGTTCCAATGACCATATTGTCATTGATAATGGATCTACTACACGGGAATTTTCTATAACAATAGATTAATCTAGTCTCTAATATGTATAGTACATAAAGAGAAATGCAGGAAGTAAATGTGCCGCCCTAGCCTCCGGCCTATTCAACCTAGACGTTAACAAGGGCCTGAGAATATGCTAGCTTCAAGGTTGGATATCGAAAAACGAACTTTACTAGTAACGTATGTAATCTAAGTATTACAACTGAAGATTCCGATATAGCACTGACAGTCTTCCTGTATATGCTTTATATGTTGTATTGGAAAATGTGCTATGACCTACTAATTCCAAGACGTAACTAGCTAACAGTATTTAACACTTATTATCTGCGTGTAGGACGGTGTCGTCGTATCTAGTGCTTGATTAGAAATAGACTATCATGCTATCATGCTATCATGCTATCATGCATATAACTATCATGCTAGCCCCAGATATCTAGCGATCGTTCTATGCAACCCCTAAAATCATTATGAGCACATTTCGCCTGAGAATGAGTTCGATCTGAAGGAATAGTACTATGCTACATGGAATTATAAAAACGTTTCTATGATAGTCTTTACGTTTAAGGTGCAATGTTGCAGGAGTTTTACAAACACTAGATGTAATATACGTATATGGCAGCATTTCTGGTAACATTTATTCTACGTTCATAATATGTGTTATTACTTTCAATGATTAATACATTCAACCATATTACACCAGTGGTATGTCGTAGAATAGAGAACAAGATGAGCAGCTAGGACAATTTTCTCTACTTCTCTTACACAGAAGAAAAAATCCAGTGTAATAGGTAAAATCAAATGCATGTTGGCTATCAAGTTTTAGCAAAAGGATAACGAGCTTAAGGCACAGTGTATTTCACATAGAAACATTTCAGAGTGTTTTTCTTTTATCTTAATTTAAAATAGAAAGCCAAGTTTCCGAAATTAAAACTTAAAGATGCTCTCTCTCCCTCTCTTCCTCTAATGTATGTATATTTTTTAAAAGATAAAAATATCTTATGTACGTCTTTTTCGAATATCCTAGACAACCTGAACCTAACTCTCTGAAAAGCCATGTGTTCTTATCTGCAGGTTGAATCAAAATTAAGAAATATGTGTATTTTGAGATAGGCTTTTTATTTCGTTCTAAAATTATGCATATGGTTGCATACGGTTGCAAGAAAAGAGATGTGCGCCAGGTTTTTCTTGAACAAGACTGCACTTTTTTCTATAAAATAAATTGTAAATGAGACCGAATGGTTCATATGACATGAGATTTACGTATAGAGGATGACTTTCTGAGGCAAACAGTTACCGTGCGACACTAAAGATTCAGAGTCAGAACAATCCCGCTAATATTAAACAAGTAGCAACTATAACCTCAAGAGAACAATATTCTTCCATCAACGAAAAAGAACACTTACATATGTATTCTAACCAGAAACCAAACCAAACAGACTGAACAAGAATCCCACTCAAAGATCACTGAACTTCATACGCCATTAATACGGAATCCACTTCTTAAAAACAACACTAAACTCCAGAAGCAGAAGATAGAACTCTACCGGTTTAGACGTGTGTGATCTTAGACGTATAACAATCATCTCTGAAAGCAGTTTGAGAAGATCTCTTAGCACAGAATATACCACTTGAAAATTTACGGCGTGCCATCAGTCAAGATGGTCCCACAAGATGTACATCTGATTTTTCCAAACTCAAAAAGCAGTAGCTCAACTTATTACATCAGGAATTACTGTACAAGGAAACAAACATCAAGTTGAAGCATCTCGCAATAGGCTATGTCCCATTTCGTGATGGAATTATTGTCAGTACTAATACTTTACCTGCTAGTATAAACAACGATGAGTATGCTATTGTAGCGATAGTGTTCATGGCTCGAGTTGGTCACAAGCAACTGTGCTATAACCTAACACTCAATTAGAACTTTTGTGTCACCTACAAGAAGATAGGTCATATAATAGAAGCAAGCAAGTGTTCCTTAAGACCATTTCAATGGGAAATATGAAAACGACCAGGGCCAACTACAGTTGACAAGATTTACCTCCAAAAGAATATCTGTGGCTCTTCTATGCAGGGGTGCCCATCCCCCCCAAAGCTGATGGCGCACTCCCCCCCAAAACTAATAATCTCTTCCCTCCTCAAAACTCAAGTCCTCTAAAAACAATTGCCCAGTGTAGCAGTAGTTTTTATAGTACTAGTAATTGCTATTTTTGTTGTTGTTTTTATTTCCTGTAGTAGTATTATAGAATGCTTGTAGTAGTAGTAGGGGCAGTAGTAATTATATTTTTTTTATTCCCCCCAATTTTTTTCTCGATAGCACAACTTGCGCCATTCATCCCTCCTATGGGCACCCCTTCTCTCTTAAAACGAACCAACCTTTCCCTTCATACGGCTATTTGCACGGTAATTCATTCATCGAGTATCGAAGCAAGGGGTACGGGGGTTCACCCCGGAAAATTTTTGAAAATTAGCTTCTCAAAATTGTGTTTTAATGCTATTCCGACAGTAAAATTGCTAGTTCGAAAGTAGAGTAAAATCCCCCCCAAAATTTTTCTCAATGGCGCAGCTTGCGCCATACATCCCCCCTGTGGGCGGCCCTGCTTCTATGAACCAATCAGCAACCACTCCCATTGGTCGGAGAACCCAAAGCCAGCTAGAAACTGTAACAACAGCACAAGAAGAAGAGGATTCTGAAGTTTTTCCAAAAATATTAGGAAAAACAATCCAATTCGCGCTGAAACCAAGAAACTAAGAAAATTGTTACTTGACTCGCACATGTCTTAACCAGATGTTTCCGTAATGCGAGTCTAATCAAACGAGAATTTTCCAGAGTCACAGGAAGAATACTCAGTCTTAAAAACCGAATATTCTCACCTCCAGCAAAGGAGACACTTTTGTTTCCTTTCACATCGAAGAAAGAAGATTACAGCCTACATCATCAAATTGTTTGCAAATGAATTTAATATTTTACCAGTGTCCCAGCATTGTGCATGCACGCAGGTCCATTCTTACATCAAAGCATGTACAGGACTCTTCCTCAGTAAGGAGAGAGAAGATATATTTGAGTCCGCCAATCAGAAGCAATGATACAGTCAGATGTCAGTGAACTTTGAGAAGAAGAGGAGAGACACCATCGAGAAATGAGAAGAAGTACTGTTATTTCAGACTTCTCTATGCACACCACCAATTTTCCAGTTTTGACAGCTCATTTGGCAAAACAACCAAAATACAGCTAGACTCACTTTTACATTAACGTTATTTGGGCGGATTAAGTAGACAGATCTATTACTACTAATACTGCTACTGCAAGTGCCTTCGAGTGGCCGAGTGGCTAAAATGCGTACGTTCTTTGTGCATGGTTCTGAGTTCAATTTCCGGTTGGTATATTTGCCTCAGTTACACATCCCAGTAGTGGTTCGAATTCCACTTTAAACAGTAAGTCACGTCTCATATAGACCTGACGCTGATTAATTATGTTAAACAAAACAAAAAAAAAAACACTGAATCAATTGGTAATGAGTTGTGTGAAACACTCTACTCTTATCTCGATATTTATATCACAAACAAACACACCTCGAAACGGAAATGCAGTAAGGTTGATCATGCAGTGTCAAATATTCAAATATTCGACTCTTTTCTAGTGTTGTTATTACTGTAAGACATAGAAATCGATTCATAAAATCTATCACTATAAGGATTAAAATACACTTCATTGGATACAAAAACAATAGTATTATACAAAATAAAAGCAATTTTCAACAGGCAGTTAATTCTAAATTGTTATGTTACGTACAATATCTATAAACTAACTAAACTCTTTGGGATTATTCCCTATAAAAATAAAAAATAAATAAGTGGAAACAGATAGCTTGTGTGAGGTACAGACAGTGAATTGATCCTAATTTCCATGATCTCAAGCTTTCCTGAGGAAGATTTACTACCTTGCAATAAAAAAAAAAAAGTTTCCCAAAACCCTTATACTCCTAGGTTACCCAAAATTTTAAGACCCACCAGAACCCAGGATCACGTGAATCACAAGTACATGCGTTAATATATCGTATCATGGCACTGGAAGTCACGCAAATCACAACTTTATATAAAATGGCAGTTACTTTAAAGTTAGGATAGAATTGAACTTTTGGCCTTTCCCTCACTAGTCTAGTGGCTAGCGCGTGTGTCTTTGTTGCACGTGAACTTGATTCGATTCCCGGTTGGAGACCACAAAAATTTAATTTCACGATCATTCACTTTTGTTAATCATCCATCTTTTTTAGTCTAAAGGGAATAACAATCGAAAGTTAAAATAAAAGATTTCATGTACTTTTTTAAATTTTAATTTCTATATTGAACTTTCTTCCTATACTCAATCTGAAACACCAATTCTGTGATTTAAATCTAGTTTTCCAACGTTTTACTTTCTAGACATCTTATAGAAGAGTTTATTAGAGAGTTTGTGCTGTAATGCGACGCAATTGCACTCTGTCTTATATGTATACTAGGGTGTTTGGATGGAACAATCCTCTTGTTTAAAAGCACGCTTTCTCTTGAATATATATTATTTACGTTTAGTGCAAAGTGCCTTAATTTCCGACATATTAATATGCAACTACGTTAGTTTAAGCACTTCCCGTATTAATGACTCGTTATAATAGTGTGAAAAGTAGTATTTTCTGTATGAATAATAATGATTAAAGGACAAAGATAACACTACACTTCGGCTTAATTAAGGAAATAAATTGGGCAAAAAATCGCTGGAAAGAGAACGCTTAATACAATAAGTTTCTGTTGCTCTCTGTTAAGTTCTACAATATGTACAAGAATAACTAGATTCTCTGACAACTATTGAAAGGAATACAAACTTCAGTACTTAGAGTTAACGATCTTAGTGTTAAACTTCTTACACGATGAATCATAAAGCAATGTCAATATTGCCTTCTAATTTTATTATAATCCTAATTTTCCTAGGGGAGCACTGTGGGTTAGTGGTAGAGCGTTCATCTCTGGTGCATAGGGTACCTGGTTCGATTCCAGCTAGCGCCAAATGAACTTTCTGCTGGACAAATATAGTGTTCGTGGGGTTTCTCGGGGTTCTCCCGTTTCTTCCCATTTTATTTATTTCACCATCGCATTCATTTCTTATCATCACCGTCTTCTTTAGCCTAGACGGCATAACCATGGGACGTAAAACTTAAAAATTTCTTTTCTTTTTTATCTTGGGCTGCGGTGACTCACTGATAGAGCGTTCACTTTTGGTGCATGGAGTCCTTGGTTTGATCCCACCTCGCGCCAAGTGTACTTTGTGCTGGACAAACACCGTTTCCATGGATTTTCTCGGGGTTCTCCCGTTTCTTCCCACTTTTTCATTCCACCATTCCCTTCATTTCTCATCATCACCGTCTTTTTTTTAGTCTAACCGGCATAATCGCGGAACTGAAAACGTAAAGATTCATATTCTATCAACTGAAATACCTGGTCTTCTCACGCAAAGAATAGGTATTGAGAAAATATTTTAAGGTTTTAATTGAACCCCTTTTGTCCCCCTTTAGGATTATATTTAAAATGAAATAAAAATGATCAAAACTCTACTACACTCAAGTGCTAAATAATTTTTTAAATATTCATTCCAATGTTGAATTCGTTATTCTTTGTGAAAATTTTAAACACTCTTTTCCCTTTACAATATATCATTTAACCACAGTTCAATGGCAAAAACCCAGGTTGACGCAAATGCTATTTCAAATAATGTTTCCTAAATAGTGTAACCTTCTTTTGTAATCCTATGAATATCAAATTGGAAATTAAAATACTACAGAAATGCTTCATTCCTTACTTACGAGCGAAATTTCATTTGAAGCAATTTAATACATAGATTTACTGCTAATATTTGAAGTACTAACCTAAAGTAATTACTTCCGTAGAATCGGTGACAGCATAATTCTTGAGTAAAACATACCTGAACAATACGATCATCATTTTTAAATCACTAAATAAAAGTATATTAATGGTTTTTTACTACAGCGAAATTAAAATACCGCTAATTTTAGAGTTTCTGTAATATCTTCAAAACAAATAAAATTATTCGAAAGGCAGGAACGTAGTGAATTAGACAATATGATTTTGCATGTGATACCGTTATCACAACTTATCTATCTGCTTTCGATTTACAACTGTAGATAGATTAAGCATTTTTTGCGGATTCTGGAAATAACGGCGTACCAAAAGCAGATAAGTGAATTGTGGTAAAGGTATTACATGTGAAACCGTATTGTCTAGTTCACTACATTTCTGCTTTTCGAATATTTTTTGTTTTGAAGATATTACAGAAAACCTCTAAAATTAGCTGTAGTTTAATTTCGCTGTAGTGAAAACCCTTAAGTACCTAGTTAGGTATCTATTTAAGCGTGTCCTGTCGCGCAAGCACTAATATAATAAGGCTTTACTACAATGCATCTGTTTTCATTTTTCTCACTTTAATTGAATCTATCATTGTTAAAAGAGATATTTCACTACTTAAATATTAAAATCCCTCTTTTAACAAAGACTGATGGAATTGTAAAATATCAATCCTAATTACAAACTTTGCTAACCACTATTGTATACTTAACGATTGTTCAAATAACAATCTGTTAAATATTGAATATTTGATAAACTAAATGAGTCAACCAGTACTGGTCAAGCATATTACATTAATAACTGTAATTTTCTTTAACAAGGCGTGAAACTTAACTATTAGTGTTAAAGTTAATAATTGGCTTACTTAACTAATTAATACCTAATAATAATAATATTCAAAATGAAATTTTAAAATATATACCGTATACACCTGAACTGTGGGTAAATACAGGGTGTCCCAAAAGTAGGTATATGGTCCCGTACTGATTAACTCACTGTATTTTATATACCATTTCTTATTGTTATCCATCAGGTAGACTAAGTTTCTTTATTATTTGTTCTTAATGTCTTTTTACTTATACCTTAAGCTCGAAACAACCCATGCGAATAAATCCATAAACTAGAATGTTATGCTTCATCAATGCAGGGGTGTATACCTATTTATGGGCCACTTTTTATTACTCTTCCAATGCAAGTAAGTGAGTTAACCAGTAATGATTAAGCATATCACATTAATGATTGTCATTTTCTTTAACAAGACGTTAAATTTAACTATTGGTGTTAAAATTAATGGCCGGCTTAATAAATTAATACCTAATAGTAATAATGCTCAAAATGAAATTTTATAAATATACCACCTGAGTGGTGGGTAAACATTACTCTTCCAATGCAACTGACGTGTTTGATAACACAAAACGTAATAAGGGAAGTGCAAGTGACCCATTTTATAAAGTTTAAAAACATTTGACCTTGAAAGGCCAGCGTTGTTAAATAAGAAAATCGTTCCTCTTTATTTTTTTCTCCAATGCATGTTAGTATTCTTTTCCTGTATTAGTAAATATTTTACACTTGCATGCCTACGATATTATCAATCGCTGAGCTATAGGGAGAGTTATATTTATTGACTTAGCTTGTTTCGTGTATACTACGAGTAGCTGCGTGTTCATAACTGTTGTCGGTTCTACAAACATTTCCGAGAAACTGAACATACGATATTTCATGCAATGAGTGTAAAAATGAATTTTATATCACGTTGACTAAATGTACTTACGGATAAGTCTCCTCATATTCATTGCCTTGTAATAATGCTTAGAATGAATGAAATAATAAATGTAAGGTTTGCATAAAATAATTGGTTTTGTTGTGTAACCTTAATGCCTCCTACTTTTGTAATTAAATATTAATGATCATGCGAGTTAGTATTAACAAAGATACAATTCATGTGTTTTGTAGTACAACTAAAGTTCTGCAACTCAACAAATTGATGTTATATACTACGGGCTATATCCAGGACCAGCTCTACCATATGTGCAACACGTGCATTTGCACGGGGCAGCAAAATCTCTCATAACTATGTTGTTTTAAATAAACATTTCTTGTTGGAAACAGACTTCATGATGATGGTAGTTAAATTTAGATTGCATTAGTTTAAGGTCACGTGGACAGTGCTAAAGCAAATGGTCAAACAAACCCCAGCATGAATTGCTTGATTATTGTCAAATATAAGTACTCAATTCTCGAACAGTAGCGAACACCTGTTCCATTTAGTTAGTTATCACAGTTTTGATATGGAAACTAGTCTCGTCTTTGTCACAAACAAGTAATTTTTATCATTGAAGGTGGATAAAAGTTTATTTGAAATTTTTAACAGATGTAGAAGGGAAATCAAGAAATAACGATAAAATAGCTAGTTGCACTGGAATTGGAAACTGATATATTGAGATTGAAGCCCGATATTGAATTCTATAAAAATGATTATCATATTTCCTCTACAGGTGTGTTTGCTTTTATGTTTCACAAACATAATAGTTTAATATTTAAAAGAAAAAAACAGACAAAACGGGATTGCAATTACGTTTGGTTATTTATTTATTTCACTGATTCCGAGTTAATTAAGACATTTTAAATAATAATATGATATACATGAGCATAACCCATATAATTATCAATATTTAATACAAGTACAAGTGTAAGAAATATCATAAAATATATCATGTTGGGGTCAAAAAAAAACCCAAGCGGACTTCTAGAGCTAAAGAAAAAACAGACACAACAAGATTGTATTTGTGGTGTTTGGATCTTTCTGAGTGCGAGTGTTTTTTCCCTTATCTTCGTTGTTCATGATGGGGTATTATATACTAAAAATCGCGGCTTTTAAGATTTGTTCTTTCTGCAGAAAGGAGGGCGGCAAATTGCCCAGGACCCGCCGGGACTATATCCTACTAGTCGGATTTTAGCTGGAATATGTACAGTCAACATTTAGGTTGCATCATTATTTGCGCTTTTTTTTAACTACCGTTCACGAAAACCTAGACTGCCTTTCAGATCCTAAGTTCGAAAAAATGAACCAAGATCTTTACGCCCCTTAGATATGTAATTACAGGGAAATCTCTTTTCCCTCCATTGTGCCATATGATCACGTGGCCATCTGGAGCAGAGAAAGAGACTATTTGGAAATTGAATTCGTTCTGTTTTAACTAAAACACAATTTAAGATGTATCAATGAGTGTTAGCTTTAATTTATTGTTTCCTATGTTCATAACTTCTCTTTCTGTTTTATCCAGTTTGTTAATATCTATTTAAATTAAAATTACTGGTCTAGATCTATCTCTGGTAACTTTACGATATGTGTCTGCTTACAAATACACAAATCTACAACTAAAAGTAGCGAACTTAATTAACTCTAACCTGATTATCGCTCCCACAGAATAGCAAATAGAGATCATTGATCTCCCTTGATTTTAGATATACTATCTGTCAGAGTACTTGTTTATGAGTGTCGCGTTCTTACACCAGTTAGTATGGAGAATATAAAAATTAAATTAGACAAAGCTATAGTTTTGCAGAGAGAGGCAATGGAAGTCTGGAATACATTAGGTAAGAAGGTAAAAGTTGTAAATACAAATAATGCATAGTGTTGATAAAAAACATTGAGAATCATTGAGAAAAATTCCTTTTTTGGAGGTACATTGCACCAATATACGAAAACCTTATGTTTACTACAGAAATCTGTACGTTTACTATAGAAACATATGTTATCCATATGCTACGTATATACTGCGCTCTTCCATATTAGAAGACTAACAGTCTTCAGTATATTACATACGTATACGTAAGTAATAAAGGTAACCAAGAAAGTTCTGTCGTTTTTTTGTGGAAGTCTGTATTCAATTAGCCCTCATACCGTGAGTTGAATGCGAATAGCAATGAGGCGAAGGTCAATTGTTGATGAGGGTATATCCAACAAAGTACCTGCTTCTGCCAGTTTAGTTACACTGCGAACTTGGTTAAGGACAGTCAACATGGGACCTCCACAAAGCGTCACAAGGGTGTGTATGCTGTACGAGTTCAAACTGGGATCAAACGCAACTGCAGCGGGGCGGAAGCTATGAGAGGCCTTTGGTGAGGATGTTGTGACTATGTGGACAGTACAGCGCTTGCTTAACAAGTTTAAGGACGGTGACGAAACACTAGAAGACGCACAACGTACCGGAAGACCAACATATCTACAAAATGAGATTCTTCATGCAGCAATTGAAGCGAACAGTGGCCAGACATGTGAGGAACTGGAACTACAGTTCAGTGTGAGTGGAAAAACCATTCGGCAACACCTCCATCAACTTGTGAAGCACTACAAGTTGAATCGATGGGTCCCACATGATTTGACTCGGACCAGGAGGCAACGCGAGTAGGCACCTGTGTTTCTTTGCTCTCTTGTCTGAGGAGAGAGCCATTTCTGAACAAGGTGTTGACATGTGATGAGAAATGGGTCCTGTACGAAGCTCCACGGGGCCGTCATCATTGGTTAGCATCCCATGAACCGTTTCAATACAGCTGAAAACAACATTGTATCACAAGAAGGTCCTCCTGTGTGTTTGGTGAACTGCTCGCGGCATTGTGCATGCGGAACTGCTACCAGCTGGTCAGAGCATCAATGCAACTGTCAGTAGTTGAGCCGTGTAAAAGAAAAACTCAAACTCTGAAGCCAGCACTTCTGAATCGCAAAGGAGTCCTCCTGTTATTCAACAACGTTAAGTCCTTCTGGCTAGGATGATCCGGGACACGATTCAACGCCTTGGATGAGAAACACTATTGCATTCAGTATATTCCTCGGACATTGCGCCATCCGAATATCACCTGTTCCATTCCTTGGACATTCACCTTAGAGTACGCCAGTTCAAATACCTAATAGAGGTGCAAAATGCACTTGATACCTTCTTCGCTTCGCGGCCCACCAAGTTCCACCGCGATGGGGTCCATGGCCTTCCAGAACATTGGCACAAAGGCAATGGTGCTGATGGGAACTATTTTTGATCTTCCACATACGTCGTATGTGGCATATCAATGTTCGAAAGTGGTGAGTGAAAAAGCGACAGAACTTTCTTGGTTACCTTTATACTTAGTCAGCTATAATGTCCATCTGTATGTGTGATCCTCACTGCGTATATACAGTTCTTTGCTTCATACGGATAGATAGATGGAACACTTACGCGGGAAGTATTATGAAACATTCTTGTTCAGTTTTACGTTTGCTGTAAGATGTTACATATAGTCACACGTCAAGTCCAAAAACTACAGGATTTACGCATGTATCCTACGTTTTTACATATGCCACATACGTTATGTTCTCT
Source organism: Thermobia domestica (assembly GCF_964235325.1). Classification (NCBI taxonomy): domain Eukaryota; kingdom Metazoa; phylum Arthropoda; class Insecta; order Zygentoma; family Lepismatidae; genus Thermobia; species Thermobia domestica. Next base: position 234,779,292 of record NC_137456.1, read on the forward strand.
GTGCATAAAAGAAATACGAAAGGATCTATGAAATAAAGAAAAATATCATACTATGTATGGTCGTAATGTAATGGTTGTATACAGTATCAAACTGCAAATCTGAAGAACCATAGTACGAATCTACTGCAAGCATTTTTTTTTATTTTTTAACGATTCTTCATAGATCAAATGTTGTATATTTTACTTAAAAGTGAGGTAGAAACGCCATTGAAACCCCCTTGTCTTTGACGATATAATTTTAACGACTATGTTTGCATGATCATGTAAACAGGAATATATATTAAGGACAGGGCTGAGAAACCTTATATGGCTTAATCTTAGTCATTAATATTAGTATCACTGGAATATAATAATAATAATAATAATAATAATAATAATAATAATAATAATAATAATAATAATAATAATAATAATAATAATAATAATAATAATAATAATAACAGGGTAGGTGGAAAATATCTAAGCATTTTTAATATTCTATGAAAACTATAATATTACTGATTTTACTTTGGAAACAGAGTCGTTATATAAAGTAGCTACTAAGATTTTACGTTATCTGCTTCACTTAGTTCATTCGTTGACCGTTTGAAGCACCACATCCAATGTAAACAAGCATAGCGGATTGCTTTACTGTTTATAAGCGAGCTTCCTGTACGTTGACTTGGATATCGTGGGGTCCTCATGAACAAGGATGTTATAAAATAGAGGATCTGCCCATACAACAAAATAGTGAAGCCATACGTCACAGCTTCGCCACACCTACTCTGCCCACTCCGCGCCACTAAGATTGCAATGTTTCGAGCCAACAATCATGGCGGAAGCGAGAGCAGCCAATCAGACGTGCCGGTTTAGACGATGCTCGGTTGTTTTTTGGCTTCATTGAGTTCATATGATGAAGATACGTATGGGCAGATCCTCTATTTTATAACATCCTTGCTCATGAATGACCAGCAAGATGTCCAGATGTCACTCCGTAAGATTTCTTCTTGTGGGGCTACACTAAGGAAGAGAAGCTGAAGCTCAAACCCCGCAAAGTGGAATTGGATTCAAGAAGTCATTGACAACGTTCCAATTAATTACTTCAGGAAAGTATTAATTGTATCTCTGGTCATTTGAGGAAGCTGATTAACAACACAGGAGCCTATAATGAGATTTAACTTTTTTTGTTGTTGTTTTCTAATGCAACGAAGAACGTGTATATGTTTTTCTAATTAATAAGAATCAACATTACATAATTTATTTTAATAACTACTTATTTTTCAGCCACACTGTATAACTATCGGTCGTTAAATAATTTGAATAACACCACAGCTGAAAACCATTATATTTACTGTAAAAATTGTATGACTCTCAGGAAAAAAAATACCAGGCACCCAACAAAAGTGTGTATTGTCCTTACGTCAGAAGAAATTCTAGTACCTGTGAAGCTGAGCTGCTTTGGTAATCTCTCTTGACGTAGTAAATAAGTTGTCTATATTCTTAAGGATACATTTTAATTAAGAATGTTTGTATGGAATATTTCCAGTTTGTTAACCTTTTCAATTTTGTAAGTCCTCTCACGAACATGTTTACTCATCTTATGTTGCATGCTATTAAGCTCCATGATATAAAAGATTTAATCCTGTGATGTTATTAACATCAACACGTAAAGGATTTCGTGTTCTTCAAAGAGAACCCATAGTGTTAAACGTAAAGGAGAACACACAAAATGTCATTGCTGTGGTACTAATGGCATTACAAAACTTATAATAAGTTGGTAGGGTAGATTTTTGAAGCGTCTACTTTTACAGCAAATATATTTTCAATATTATTTTCAGCATCATGAGTGTTTAACAATCATTAACTAGCTATCACTTTATGGATCTTTAAACTCAACACTGTGGAAACAAAAACTCATAATTCCAGTTAAAACTGTTATAAACTTTTCTGATATCCTTCCTTATATGATATGATCTTCCAATCGCAATCTCTAATAGATCAACTTTACTAACTTCTCTAAAAAATATCTGAGAAATGTTGAAGTTGTGTTTTTGGTTAATAACAAGGGTAACAAAAGTAGGAAAATCACTGCCCCACTGACGCAGTCACCATGTAATGTATTGTAGAAAACCGGTACATAACTTTCCTTTTCCCTCACCTTTTATTATAAAAGTTTTATACAAATTTATGTACACAATATTACAAATAAGTAGATGTCAGTAGATGTCATTACTAATAATCTTTATTTATGGATCTGAACCTCCTGTCCACAGCAACGCAGAGACAAAAAGAAAACTCTTGCCCATAGCAGCACAGAGGTGGGTTAGGGGCTTTCTGCCAGTACGGTACGGAAACGAAAGAAACTTCTTGCCCGTACCAGCGCAGATGTGGGTTAGGTATTTTCTGCCCAGTGAAGCGCGGAGACGGAAATAAACCTCTTGCTCAGAGCAGCGCAGAGATAGGTTACTATCTCCTGCTTAGCGCAGCTCGCAGATTTGTAAGGTTAGGGGGTCTTTTCCGCCCAGATTAGTTTGGAAAGGTAGGAAGTGATCAGCTAGAACTGATGTCTTTTGCCTCTTGACTTGCTCTTTTATAGCTGAATTTGGGGGCGGAGCCTGTGGAGGAATTGTAGGGGTCTCTTCGTGACTCTTCGTGTCCTCGTACTTTTTCGGAGACGGCATCCGTTGGCTGCTTGTGATCCTTATGGAGAAGTGTAAGGTGTTGTTTTTAAATATGAGGGGGTATTGAAATACTTTTCTCTATCAGTTTATCAACTAACTTATATACAATCTTCACATATATAACATAAGATGTATTGCCCCGTCCAACTTAAAGATCTCTATCTAAGTACTTGCAATATATATTTAACAATATGTACTTACAGTGGATTTTTCACATAATTTAACTTTCTACTCTCGTTTATCTGTCAAATTCTGGACCAATAATTTTTAAGATAGCGAGTACTACTGCCACAATGTACATCAAGTGAAGAAGTTTGGTTTGTTACAGTGTACACAACGAAAAAATTGAAGTTTGAATTTTTAACGGCTCAATAATACATTTTCCCTCATCCTCCATTGCCCACTCAAAAACTTCAGTGTTACAATGACAACCAATTTTTGTGACATACGTATGTATAAGATTTACAAATTGTGTGATATTTTGTCAATTAATATTGAAGCCGGAAATGGAAATAAATATCTATCACTTCTCGTAGAGAAATTATAATGGAGATAAAATATGTCTTTGAAATTGATTGTAGAAAACCGCTTCTCGCTATTTATAATCTTTTTGCCCTATTGTATTCAACATTAAAACCAGAACTGGATGATTTCTACCACATCCGGTGTGTATAGAAGGTTAAGAGATGATGGTGTTAGGTGAATTGTGTGATAGACCTATTGTGTAGTGCCAGTAATGGGATAATCAGAAGAAGAGGAAAGTTGTTAATTTACTGTTGTGATACGGTAACAAAAAATAAGTTTGGTAGCATTTATGTTAAGAAGTTACAACTTTTAAGATAAGGGATTCCGATAAAGAGAATAGTGTTTGATATATTGTAAAGTAACGATGCGTATGTGATTGTACGTAATAAGTTAGTAGTTCCAATAAATTAACAAACTTAATAATTACCACTATCGCTATTCCAAGTTACTGGTCTTCGTTTTTTAAGATTATTACAACTGGCGACGAGGTACTGAAAACCCACAGTGAAAAGCTACGATGGATGACAAATTTCAGGACTCAGCAGAAGTAGGAAATTCAACACGGCAAGCACCTATTGGAAACTTATCTTGGTTTAAGTCTGAACTTGAAAAGCGGGATATTCTCATCCGTTACTTAGTGAGAGATGTGTGTTACCTCAAAAGAATTGTTTTTCCGCAAAAAGCACAAATTTGTGAATGTTTTCAATGTTATCAAAAGTCCTACATCTCGGCAAAGCGATGTAAATATTGCTTACTCAGTCATGGAGATGATATTTGCCCAGCTGCAAATAAAATGTGTTTTAGATGTAATATCCAAGGGCACTTCGCATATGTGTGTCCATTTCTTGCCAAAGAGCAGACCTGGGTAAACAAACCAACTTCTGTATGTAATAATGTACAGCACAGGTAAAATCAGCAGAAGGATTTACCAACAACATCTGAGAAGCAACCTTGTCTAGTGTCCAGAAATTGTGAGGAAGAACCACAAATAAAGCGAGCGTCTATCAACTCTATTTTGACCAGAACTAGTAATCAATTAACGGAAATATCCACACAAGAAAATGATGCTATCCAGGATACGAAATCTAGAGTGATTGTTACAGTGGATGAGCTTTTACCACAGGATGTCCAAACTGAGCCAGTGATATACAAGGGGAAAAAGAAAGATCACCGTGTGAAGAAAAGGCATCCGAAACAGAGTTTGAAGAAGAAGCATCGAGAAGAAGATTTCCACTTCTCCTGGGGAGGTTTCATTTTTCTGCTTATAAGTATTAACATAATGGTGCTGCGGAATCTGCAGAATTGTGATACAGACTACTATCTGGTTTGGATTTTATTGTTGAGTGAAATAATTATTTTAATCTTAAAATATATAGGAAGTATTAGTCATGTTTGGAAGAAGTTATATAAACTCAAGATCATCAATCCGTCCGATGATCACTCGACCTTGCACTCACGTCATTTTGACATCACGTTCAGAAGACCTCACACTGACATTTCGACTTACACTGATATCGTATCGACATCAGTTTCACTACATCTCACGTTCACGTCACGACTCGACCTCATTTAATCACAACATTGTTTCGACATCACTCTCAGTCAAGCTCACCCTCACTTTGTGAGGTTGAGTTCAGTAACCGTGAGTTCCGAACTAGTGAGAGCTAACCCAAAGTTCCTCAGGTCTGTCTCGTCGCTTCCAAATACAATCGTGGCAACACTATTGACGAAAAGGTCACGGGGATAGATAAAGCTGGTGAAATATGTTTGTCACTACCTGATAGTATCTTCATTCGCATTGCAATTGTTTCTGAGATCGTGACAAACAATGCAACTGAATGCAAAAACAGTTTTTTTTTTTTTTACGTAACCACAGGCATCAGAAGGATTCATTTAGAAATAATGCTAAAAGTAGTAATTATTCATACATCAATAAGAATAGGAATATTATGTACGTTCTTGTTTATCGTAGGATGTGAAACAGCTAATTAATACACCCACACATTGATATACTGGTCTATGACTGCATTATAAATACATCAATCAGCAAATACTAGTATAGTCCATGTATATAGTGGTATTTAGATAGAGTAGATTTAGTTTCTGTAAACAAAATTAACAAGGGACGAGACATTGTCTTCTGTGTACAATACATATAGCAAAATCAACACAATAAGCAAGATCTGTTGTCAGTCGAGATAAACTAAATCTTCAATGTTAAAAATAACACATTAATGATAACATAATTAGCATGGACTATATCAATATATGCTAGATATTTGTCAGGATATACACTGCTGTGTGTGAAAATATATCAAAATGTATGATGCGAGTGCGTTCAAACTTACTGGATTTGTATGACAGCGTATGATGTACGTAGCAGGATAGTGTAGTGTGTCTTGGATTAGCAGAACTTTCGGTTCAGTGCATGTATCACTTCAGTGAGAGGGTGGATTGCTCAACACTCAGATAATGTAGCGTGAACAATTGTCACTATGCCTCATCGACGGTGCTTTCTTTCAACTTTGATGATAAGTTATCAATGAAGTTTTATCTGAATTGGATATTACAGGATGTTTGAGGATTATCTGTTGCTTATACAAAAAATATTGTATTTACCATAGATGCTGATCGGATAATAAGTGAATATAGCTGTGTTGAAATTTATATTTAAACTACACTTAATTACAAGTATTTTCAACATTTCTACATTTCTACGTGAAACTAACTTCTGCTTCTGAAATATTCACAAAATAAATATACCATAACACCAGGCCCGTATCCATGGGGGGTCTAGGGGGTCGTCCCCCCATAAATTTTCACGATAGGCTTGCAAATGAACTTTAATATGGTGATGAACTATAATATACTGTAGTTGGATCGGGGCCCACCTAACTTCATCCCCCCCCCCCCTACATTTTTGGGCTGGATACCGGCCTGCATAACACTAGCGTATTAACTGTTCTAGTTCAATGTATCTAGAAATGTATGCTAAACACTACTGTTTTAAGAATAAAAACAAGCGCACGAATAAAACTACATCAGATAGTTTGACAAGACTAACCAACACTGCCATCTATACAAACAAAAAATAACAATTCTGCGATGACATGGTCAAAAACAAAAGAAAATAATAAAGCAATAAAAAGTGAAATATAGAAAGCATTAAATACAAGTCATTAAAACGATTATCAAACACAGGATAAAGGTACCATACATACATAATTTAGGTTTATATATAAGTGACGGAACTTCTTGCCTACTCTGTTAGTGAATACCACCGACATTAACTTAATGGTTATATGACACAATCAGTATTTTATTTAATTTACCTCCATACTGATAGTTTGAATTTCTTTAGCAATATTGTTTTATTTACAATTTTCTTATAACGTTTTACATAACTGCACCATGCAACACAGTACTTAAAATGGAAGATCTAGTGAGTCCTTTTTTTTTTTCGGAACTCCTTATTCAGAAATACACGAAATACGCTTTTCTCTTTCTAAAAGCCTCATTCGTCATTTCTATCTTTACTTTTATTTCACATTCACATTGCAGACTTTCATTAACATGCTTCTCATAAAACGTTTGTGTAAATTTCAATGTTGTTAAAAACGAGTAACTCTGCTTTCTAAGGTATAAGGAATAAGCGTATTTCATTTTCAGTTGATATGCCTTTATCTTCAGAATCTGGAACATAATTCAACAAGATATGAAGATTATTAAATGAAAAGAAACACACAAAGTGATGATAATTGAAACGAAATAAATGACAGGAAGTACCTAGGTATACAAATAGGAGAGACAGTAGAGTAGCTTATTCATTTTAGATACCTATGAGTGATATTTAGCCCGTAACTTAGATTTTTTTCTGGGCGGCGCAGCATTGACACGCGCATTTGGGCCCCCTAGAAAAAGCTCTTTTTCTAATTCTTGGGCCCCCTCTTTCCCTCTTTCTCTTACGCTTTATGCGCCCTCTGAGCCTGTAGTCCCTCCCGGACGGCAAGGTCTGCGGGGCCGTTAGTCACGCCTCTGGGCCCGTTCCATAAGTGACAAATTAATTAAGTGGACAATATTAACAAATCTCAAAGCCATATGAATAATATTATTTCTAGGGCCCCTAATAGTACTTTTTTTTTTTTTTTTACTGAAATGGGAACACGATTCATTTTTGCTTTATTTACCTTTTGTATGCTGTTTTGTTTATGTAATGTAATGAAACTGTTTAATGTTTCATTTATAATTTCATATTCGTATCGTATATAGACTCAGAAAATTTTGTCTTAAAATGGGTCCCTGGAACGGCGGTGAGCTTCCCTGGGGGACAGTTGCCGCCCCTGCCCTCCCCCACAAGTTACGGCCCTGGTGATATTAATAAGCATCTGAAACTTCAACAGGAATAAAAATGTTGAAAGAAGCATTCAGGAAAGGTAACATATTTTGGAAGTTGTGTATTATACAGTGTTGAAACGTATACACCATGAAATAACATTAAAAATTATGTGAATTCCATTCCATATTGTGAAAGTAATGTAGATTTCCAAACAATGCGAACTCAATATTAAAACCAGATGTAATAAATATACAGTATAATTTTCGGTTTGTTTACCTGGTGCGCCCTTCGTAAATCCTGCATATTTTACGTCCCCTGCCCCTTGTTGCTCGTTTGTTTGAGTCCTTTTGAGGTTTGAAATGCAACATTTAATTCTCAAATCTTCAATAATAATAATAATTGTCATCAGTTTTTATTTATTTCCAACAAAAACTTCTAAATACTATTGTACTGCATTATTATTATTATTATTATTATTATTATTATTATTATTATTATTATTATTATTATTATTATTATTACTAGCATTATTATTTTACCAGCTTATCGTTGGCTCATTAGTTGTTACAGTTTAGGGTCCTTTCCAGCCTAGAGATTATATGAGATGTAGAACTCAGCTTGTCGTGGGATCCGAACCACACTAGCTTCCGCCATGAACTGAAGCGGGTCTCCCACAATAAAGACGTGTACACTAATCATATATTTACAAGGAAGTTCTTTGCCACCTTTGTTCTTCATGTAACCACACGTCTTGCTCGATAGTTATTTTGTGTTTGTACGATATTTAATGTAACGCCCCTTTGTTACACCATTCGTAATATTCTTAATCTACGAGATAATATTTATAATCTGTGGCTTGAGCTTTCTTGTTAGCTCTTCGTACCTCCCTATGAGATCGCGCTTGCCAGATTGGAAATCACTGCAATAGAGCAATGAGGTCAGAGATGGAACTTGTTCTTCGGATCCTGAATCTATATTGAAAACAATTTCTCGCTACCTATTACAACTATTGGTATTTCTATATAGGGATGAATGTTCGGACAGAAAGTTGTATTAGCCTTAATATTTTAGGTTGAAATTGTGAATCCATATAAAAATAGTTTGTAGGTTACTATTAGCTTCGTGCGATTAAAAATGTGATTTGACGTCTGATGGGAAACTCACCTGAGCAATACAACACATGAATGGACTAAAGTCATTATCTAATGTCACAAACTCTGTACATCCCCGGCAAACAGCCTGGGGTGAGGAGGCAATACGTTAATGAACAGGGTCGTATGTTAATGGACGATAGTGAATACATACTTGTGAGTGATTTTCTTTTACGAATTCGAACTTCGACATTCTGCACAGCGAAATAGCAAAGACATATTAACAATGCATTCCATATTAACAATTTAGTCTATGAATGGCGAATAAACGCACCATTTGCCGTTGGTTTGCCAAATTTCGTGCTCAGGACATAAGAGTGGAAAATGAGCTCCGTGGGCGGCGACAACATCATGTTCAGATGATCTCTTGAGGAACACAGTGGAGGCAGACTCTCGGAAAAGGGTTAATGCTATTGCAGACGAATTTACCACACACTAAGTCACTGTCGCAGATCGTTCGTCGGTTTCTTCCAATCGGTAAAGTGAGAAAGTTGATGCCAGCCAACAAGAGTTGACATCTGGAAGTGCGTAGTTCTCTGTGAGTAAGTTTCCTGCATCGAAATGTCACTTTTGCCCCAAAATGGATCAGTTATGACAATCCTAAATGGTTGGGACAGTGACTGGATCTTGATCCAAATCCTGAACTATTTCCAATACCCTCTGAAGATTTTATTGATGGTGTGGCGATCTATAGTGGGGTCAGTTCACAATGTCTTTTCTCTTCGAGGTAGAACCATCACTGCGGATCGTTACAGTGATAAACTCCATGACATGCATCAATTGTACAAGTAAGTATTCAGGAATGCTGAAAAAGCATGATGTCCTCATGTTGCAAAACAATGAACGCGTAAATGTCGCTGAAGCGAGGTTGCAAACTGCCTATGAAATCCTTCCTCATCCACCGTCTACAATCTCTTCCAACATCTCCAACAGTTCTTCCGAGAGAACACCTTCTCTGTACCATCGGACATTGTAACATGAGATAGAGGACTTTTTTGCATCGCAGACTACAGACTTCTTTACGCCACGGAATGCAATTGTTGACTGAGTGATGCCAGAAGTGTGTGGTTGCAGGCCGCAATTATTTAGATTAATCACGTACTTTAGTTGGTACATTGGCTAAGGGTAGGGACATGCCGACGATACCTCATAATCGAGGTCGATGTTTAAGTCGCGGCCGCACCATCGATACTGGCACAAACCCATGTATTCAAATGAGTAAGCGCATGCCGAAGATGTACGCTACATCGCGACCTAGAGGTAGACTGCGAGGGTGAATTAGTGGTCGCGATTATGAACAACTGAGTTTGTTTTCACATCGATGTTCAGCGGAAGCATCGCTGTGGCTCGTGTTTTCATTGGCTCTCCCTGAAGCGTTACACGGAATAAAGTCTTCATTTGTTTAGAATTTCGTCTGCAGAGGATTGTGTGTGTCTATGCTCGAGAGGTTTTGTTGCACTATTATATTTGATTATGAAAGACATATTAATAGAACTAATGAGGGATGTTTCAGCAATATGGAATGAGGAACACAAACAACATCATAATAGGTACGTTTTAAATAGGGAATGGAAGAAAATAGCAACTGAAATGGGAATGTCAGATAAGTTATTTATTTGAGAATTATACTGTATCTCAGTATTATATAATGCAGTGGCGGTCACAGGGAGCGGGCTTTCAGGCTTAAGTCTGTAAATTGTAGATTTTTAAAAGAAAACAAGGAGCTACTGTTAATCATACCTATGCTTGAAAACTCTATTCCCCCCACCACCAATTCCGAGATTAATAAAAAGGGTTTCTTCTAAATTCGTTATTGATATAAGGTAAAGAAATACCTGTAAAGGCAGGCACGTATCCATAGGGAGGAAACGTCGAATAATGGAATTGCAGTGCCGAAACTTCATTTGCTGCAGTTAATACCCCCTCCATCTCGAAACCTGAAGACATACCTGATTTATTTATTTATTTATTAAATTTTACTGGGAAACGATTTGTTCACAGAAAATTGAATAATAGGTAAAAATCTTTGATTTAGAATATTGATAGAGATGAACAAGAGATGAGACTCAAATATTTTTGCGAAACAAGAGACGAGACTTTGGTATTTCTCATATCTCGTCTCGCGTCCATCACTATTTATAAACTGGTCCTTTCAATTTCAAAATGTGGTTTCACAGTGATTTTTATGCACTGACGGAATAATTTCACATGCGTCACAGCAATGTTTATCCTTAAACTGAGAACTTAACAGCGAGGGTGCGATCTCCTCGCTATGTGCGCCTTTCATCCATCGCGACCTAGACATCGAGGTAGCGACCGCGACTTAAACCTCGACCTCGATCGGGAGGTATCTTCAGTATGTAACTACCCTAAGAAGGAACTGTATTATTAGGGACGTGCTATACGGTATGGTGGCAAGAAAGATAGATAGGACGAAGAAGACTACAATTAATGAACAACATCAAAACAGGAAAATCGTACGTGAAGACAAAGAGTTAGCGAAAGACAGAGCATCATGGAAGCTTTTCAGTTGCGGCAAGTAACCTGCCAGTATTGGCAGAATACCAATGATTTATTATTATTATTATTATTATTATTATTATTATTATTATTATTATTATTATTATTATTATTATTATTATTATTATTATTATTATTATTATTATTATTTTGCGATCTATGGAGATCAATATTGAAACCAAGTGGAACCGTTAGAAATATGTGTGCGAAGAAGAATAGAGAAAAAAATATCCTGGGAAAAAAGAACAACACCAAACATAGTTAAAGAAAAAATTGAACTAATCAGGACATTATCTGAAACAAATATATCTTAGCCTCTAATTAAGAATTGGGGAAATCGGTGATTTGTCGTCCCATGCGAAAGGTGAGGTAACGTTAATGTAGGTGAATACGTTATCGAAGAATAGATGGGACTCCAATTCTGTGAAGGAGCTCCTTCGTGGCTAAGCGGTTAGCGTACGCGCTTTTGGCGTGGGAGACCCGGGTTCGACTCCCGGCTGGAGATCATGTGGTTCGGATTCCACGTTAATCAGTAGGTCCACGTCTCATATAGCCTCGCTACTGAATGGGACGCTAAACTAAAATCAATCAAATCAATCAATCCAATTCTGTGAGAAAACAAAAGAAAATCCATGGACACGACAATGTCAATCAAAAGCAAATCATGTGCGATCGAAAACAGGCATTATGTATTAGAAACAGTAAACTACTAAGCCACCCTTCTTTCTTCCATTTTTCTTTTTAAAAAAATGTTAACGTTGTTCAGTACGTACACCATCTTTATTTGTAGCTCGTTAATTAAAGAGAAATTATTTTTCTGTTTTATTTGAAATTAATTGAAATTTTAATGATGTAATTACTGATTCTCCTTCAAATTTAGTTAAAAACTTTCCTTGCTTTTTTCAATATATAAATTCATTTTGAAACAAGCAAGGGACGTTTTTAAAGAGAGAGAGACATCTGACGAAGAAATCAATAAAATCAAAACAGACTTCCCGTTCATTTTAAAAGGAACAGAAAAATAATTTTCTAAAGAGGTCAATAGGATAAAGTGCAATGATGGCAAAGATAGTGAATATCGTAAAGGTGTGTAATAATTAATCATATTGCATGATAACGTTTTCCTTCATTTTTATCGTGTACTAGCAAGAGATTTAGTTCCTAGACCACCGCATTTGCAAGGCCTATGGCCTCGCACCTCAAATTTCAGCCTTTGAGTCCGCCCTTCTCACGGAAAGAATACGTTTATGAAATCGTTCTTTGCGAAAAATTTAAACCATCCCCCCCCCCTCCTTAGAATGCACATTTCAAAGTGAATGATAAAATTCTATGTCCGTCCAAGTGCTAATTATGTTCAAAAAATAATTTCAGATGGTTCCCTTGTCTTTCCCTGATGATAAGACAGAAAACCTCAAAATCATTTTTATATACTGAGAAAACAACTATTGTGCTGCCAACATGTCTTAAGCCGTGGCAAAAATGCGAACTAAAGCTCACGTCCTCACACACCAACGTGTTGAGCCAATAAGGGTTCAGCTGTTGCTAAGCCAGAGAAAGGGAGTGGAATTCCTTCAGCCGATAGCAGCGCTTGCAACGGAAGATTAGAGATCAAGTCAATGTGGTATATCTTTAGTAATTGCTTCTTTGATTTCTTTGAAAGTGGACTTTCCGAAGAGCCTGTGCCATATCGTCGCTGCGCCTCGAAGAACCGCTATATGAGATTTTTTTTTACGAAAATGAGTTATCCCGTGCAAATAAACCTGAAAACTGTCACGTAGCTTCCCTTATAATGTGATAAGTGAATATTCAATTGTTTCGCCACAGCAATTAAAAAATAATAGATTGAAATTAAGGGCTTTAAGCTCTCATCACATACGTATTGATCCTCTATGTGCTTATAAATGCGCAAAAGATAAACCGACATGTGCTACGTAAACACAAAAATAGTAATATAATATTGTTTAAGCAAGCTACAAGAATATCCAGTGCATAATATACGCAGAACCAATTTTATTATAGTTTTCGTGTGTATTTGGCAAAATTTTAAGATTTTGGAATATTTTTTGCTTCTTCTGAAAAGTTGTGGTCTTTAACACATAGCGGTTCTTCGAGGCTCAGCGACAATATTCCTGCTTATTTTGAATAAGAAGTTCATGTATTAAGTTTCATATTCCTAACAAGCCTCTAATCTTAAGATATTTCGAGATATGACCATCTTATTATAACCATTCAACTCCCCAACTTTTTTCTTCCCGTCTTTTTCTTCTCTTCTCAGAATTTTTTTTCTATCAATTGTAACATCACTCCTGATTCTTCTCGTCTATTTTCCTTTTTAGGGGAAATATTTTTTTAAAAAAAATAATGGTGAAGCATATGTCTAATTATTTTAAATGGGAAGTCTATATACCAAATTTCATGTCTTTGCCCTTCAGAAATTTGGAATATGGACACTTTACTATAATAATTTCCTTCCCCATTTCACTCTCCCTCTCCCTCAAATTTCCAAAAATTATTCCTTAGTTGTACCTTAAGTCACTGTCAAAATTTTAAATTTCTAACTCAAGCGGTTTGGCTTGGTCGTTGATGAGTCAGCCATTCGCTCAGGACCTCTTCTTCTATATATCTATATATCTATATCTATATCTATCTATCTATCTATCTATCTATCTATCTAGATAGATAGATAGATAGATAGATAGATAGATAGATAGATAGATAGATAGATAGATAGATAGATAGATAGATAGATAGATAGATAGATAGATAGATAAATAGATAGATAGATAGAGAGAGAGAGATGATATTCGTATCTTCCAATCTCGGAAGAATAGAGACATGAAAGTCCGTATATGGATTTCCCATTTAAAATAATTAGACATATGTTTGAAAGTTTTATGTTATTCCTCCTAGAAAGAAAGAAAAAAACGGGAAGAAAAAACACTCCTTTTACCCATCTTCTCCGTTGAATTTCGAAAATTCTTTCCTTAACGGTACCTTCTGTCATAAATCCTGTGTACTGTCAAATTTCAAGTTTTTAGCTCAAGCTGTTTGACCTGGAAGTTGACCAGTCAATTAATCAACCCCTCACTCAGGACTTATTTTTTATATAAAGCGATTTTTTTCGTATTCTTTTGAAAAGGCATATGAATCTAAAGGTATTTTCATATTATATAAACCAAAATATTTTGTAAATTTACTGTTATGTTTCAAACTACGTATATTTCTTAGTAATATAACTATTTTGTTTTGTGACGAAACAATTTCATGAACATTATATTATGGCTAGCTTTTATGAACTGGCAGACTATGAAACATTCAGCGGCATTCATAATATTACAAGAATACTGTAGCTTTCAGTTGTATTAGATGTGATATTGACATAGAAGACAAGAGTAACTGCTACGTGTATGAATTGTAAATATAAGGCAATATAGACATATCTATACGTAGAACATTATTGATGCTGTTTAGTAATGTTTGCATTTATAACTCAAGCCAAATATGTTTCATTGTTTACTGTTATCTAACTAAGGGCATGGGCGAAAGTTAAAACATTAAAAACAAAATACGCTAAACCGGGCAAATGTTTATTCATTGCAAATACCAATGCAATGATGGATACACTGTTGACAAACTATTTTACTTGTTACAATGCTGCATGAGGTCCGTAGTCTTCAATTTGTCGCAATTTGTGGCGTACTCCCTTTAGCATACTTTGGATAGACTTGCAAGTCCAAGTTCCGTAACTTGGTCTTGATGCGACGCACGTGCTGTGGTGCAATTTTGGCTTCTCACCGCACATCATAGACAACCGCAACCAGCAGAAATCAGAAATGCTATATAAGATTTTCCGCTAGGACCAGGAACATTCGATAGATTGGCATTCCGTGGTACGAATGGTACTGAGTGCGCTGGCACTGAGTGGCAGTCAGTTGTCTTTTGTGGCATAATGGTTGGTTACGAGGTCCGGGCAAAATACATAGCTCTCACCATGATGATGTCTGTTAACGAATTGAAGCAACTTTGGTAGACATCTCTTGATGCACATGTCGGTTGTGATTGCTGGAACATTAAAGGTATTGATGAATGGTTGGGTGACATCCTTTGGTGAAATGGCCACCCGTACCAGTACTGTCTTCTGATATTTTGTCTAGCTTTTGTAGCGTGCATTAGCTGGAGTCCTTATTACATCAGAAGTATAATACTTGGCGTTTCCTGGCGTTTCATCTCCGGCAAATAATGAATATTTTCCCCTCTTCATGATGATCATTGTGTCAGAATGCAAAGTGTCGCGATTAAATTTCCTAAACTATCTCTATTATAAAGAGTTACTTCTCTGTATACTTGCGTACTTTATGACGCTTGAAATATTTCACACCTATTTTTTGCAAATTCCGAGCAATTGACCTTCTGAAGACACGAAATTTGCCAGTCAGTTTCTGACCACTTGTCATAATGAGGTTTTCTGCAAGTTTCTTCAGTTTCTTCTTCTCACTGTAGATCAGTTTGCCAGGACGGCTACACCTTGAGAAGTCTTCAACCGGGAGACCATTTTTGATAGCATTTTAAATGGTATATATTGTGTAACGTAATACGTCCTCTATCTAAAAATGCTTGACAACTTCCACCACGGGCAAGTGTTCAATAAAGTAATACAGGTGTCATCGTAATACAATTCTTTCTTCTGTTTTTAGCCGCATACTGCTCACATCTATTTACTCAGTAAGAAGCACAGTATCTATGAAACTTTGATTTCCAATACTAACTCGCATTGCTCAATGCACCCTTGGCACAACGATGACACATTTTCGTGTTTACTTTCGCCCATGTCCTTAAGAAAACTACTTAAGTGAGAGGAAATCATAAACCCCAAATTTCCTTTTTAACGGAGTGCATTTAAATATGTATTCATACCGGAAGTAAGTCATATATCGTAAGTTACTACTAAACTTAATTATATATCACAAGATAAAATATACAACACATTCTAGTTGTTAATGAAATGGCAATGGTCATTATAGTTTCAATCCTGCCTTAAAGCAGTAACTTGGTTGCAGCCAGTTGTTGTCATCGAAATATGATGTAAATTGTGGTGTCTCAAGGTTCAAACCTGGATTCACAATTTTTAATTTCGAGCGAAAATAGGACAGAAGAAATTCCTGTGAACATGAAAAAATTTAGCTTAGGATTTATGTGGATTTACAATTTGTATGTCCTTATATACTAGAAAAAACTTTTTTTTTGGGGGGGGGGATTTCGTTTGTTTGACTGTTTGTACTTCGTATCCTACTGAATAGATGTAGTTTGGACTAAAAAGGAAACAATGATTTAAAAAAAAATCCAAAACGACTGTAATAATTTTGTTTATATATCATAAGTCAAAATTTTATTAACATATATAATACAGAACAAGTACTTTTTCTGCGAAAAGTCCATACAAGAGTACTTTACTCTTGTAAACTTTCTTTCTGAGGAATTCTCTCGAAAATGCGTCAAGAAAGTTTGTTCATATTTCATAAGCGAGTATTCCATTAACAGCCCCATATAAACAATTTATTTTGAAAAAAATCCACATGGAGAGTTTAGTGTTAAGGTGAGATTTTTAGGACATTTGATTACTTTTTGTTTGCTTATTTGAGAACAATGCGGGCGATTTTAGTGATATTGTAATGCTTTGATTTTACATGGATGCAATTCCAGAGAAATATCAAATTCTAATCTTGTTGTGCAAGTTTCAAAAAGGATGTGTGTTATAAATACTATTAAACAGTATAAAATAAATTTGATGTTTATTACAAATAATTACCTTTATCAGACCATGTCCATTATTAACGAAATGTTACATGTAGAATCTCTCTCTCTGTCTCTCTCTCTCTCCCTCTCTCTCTCTGTGGGTGGAAACTTATTACTTAAAGCAAGAAGTTTGTAAGTTACCTGGAAGTTCTTGTATCGTTCAGATATTTCATTACTCTGATGTACATTGATGTATACTTTGATGTTCAAATGATTATTGTGCATTTCATCTCCAAGTATGTTTGGAAAAGGACCAAGTACAGGAAATAGTTTTTTTTTCTTCTTGTGCTTCTCTTATCGTAAGAACACTTAGTCCAGGCAGAAGACGATACAGTAATTTCATACGAAACTTGCTATTACTTGGAACTCTACAAAGGTTAAAGTTTCATACCACGATGGAATATTAATACTGCTGAGGAATTTATTTTCATTAACTACATTTTATCCTGAGGATGTCTTTAAAGTGACTTTGAATAGCACTCTATGTAAGGATATTTAGTAATTACCCCAAGGTGATAGTATTAAGTTCTGTGTCTGTAATAAGAAGTTTGGTGTTCTTCACTTCTGAATATGATATTCAAGTAATTTCTCGTATTTACTATTCTAATTACAATCAGTTTGACATTAAATCATTCTCATGAGCTTTACAAAAATATCTGTAGGAAACTCAGTAAATAGTTGTCTATATTAGTTAAAATATCGTGGAAGTTCTAGGTAAAATTTCGATTAAGATTGTGGTTAATATTATTGGAGAAAAATATTGGAAATAAACTACTGAGAAATTTATTTTCATTAGCTAAATTTTATCCTGAGGATGTCCTTAAAGTGACTTTGAGTAGCTATTTATCTAAAGATCTTTAACAATTACCCTAAGGTGATAGTAGAAAGTTTTGTATCTGTAATAAAAAGTTTGCTGTTCTTCATTTCCGAATATGATATTCAAGTAATTGTTCAGGAGGGATATTCAAGTAATGATATGAAGTTCAGGAGAAAGCACTCGCCTACAAAGAAACTAAGCATGCCATTTGAAGGACCAATTCGTGCTGGTTACAACAAGCTAATAAAATTTCTGTACTCTTGGGAGTTGTTTGAGAGATTCAACTTGGAAGTTTATATGAAAAAAATGTGTGTATGTGCACTTAAACACGTTAAGTACAACATTATTAGCAACGAATATTGACATACGATTTGAAATCTATCGGAGGTACAAGAAAAAACTGCCAGGTTTGTTGGTTAAAATTAGCCATTATAATGTTCACAATAATGATAGGTTAGTGATGAAAAATGATCACTGTTGTTCTTGTGTTCTATGAAAAAATGATGAAGGCAAAAGATTTCCTTGCACCCTGAACGTTTTATATGTGCAATTGAGTTGTATCCGTCAAGGCTGCAGATTTTCATTCACTAAATTTTATCCTATTTCAGTCTTTTAAAGTAACTTTGAATAGGAATCTGTCTAAACGTCATTAGCAATCACCCCAAGATGGTAGTGTAAAGTTTAGAATCTGTAATAAGAAGTTTGCTGTTCTTCATTTCTGAATATGATATTCAAGTAATTTTTCGTAGTTACCGTTCTTACTACAATTTTTAGACATTAAACCATTCTAATGAGTTTTACAAAAATATCTTTAGGAAACTCAGTAAATGTTTGTCTATAATAGTTAAATTATCGTGTAAGTTCTAAGTACAATTTCGATTAATATTGTGGTTAATATTATTGGAGAAAAATATTGGTATAAAAATTGAAACTAAACTTGAATGTTAATTAAAAGAATCTTTGAATAAATATTATTTTTCTCCAGTTATATTCACACACGTATTTTTGTACTGTACACCGTAATTTTCCATTTTAGTGCTTTGTTTCGTCTAGCAAAATCTCAATCTTTGATTTTAGTATTCCATTTCTCGCTTGTATTCATTCCCTTTAATGTAAATAGAAGTAAAAGATGGCATTGGAAAAAACACCTTAACAAAACATGGATAGAATATGTCTCCATACAGCATACATATTGGTAATATAGAAGTTTACATAAAAATACGTAAGCTTTTATCTGTGATAGGATACCGTCATTATAATGGGTAGATTGTTTCTTCTATACAATATATGTATTGCTAATTTAAATATTGTATATACAAATATATTAACATCATATATGTGGTTGAATGTCTTTATTACAATAGATTGGTTTTTCTTTCATACAACATGGTTTTTCTTTCATTTCTTTATTGCTAATATAGAAATTGTACGTACAAATACATAACTTCATATTTATAATTGAATGCCTTTATTACAATGGATAGATTGTTTCTTTTATACAACACACGCACACACACATATATATATATATATATATATATATATATATATATATATATATATATATATATATATATATATATATATATATATATATATATATATATATATATATATATATATATATATATATATATATATTGCTAATATAGAAACTTCACCTACAAACACATTGTGTTTACACAAGATATTGTGCCTATACAAAAACTTGTTTATTAGTCTTGTTGTATAAAATAAATATTGTTCATATAAGAATACAAAAATGCATGATTCTGTTTATATTGATACATTTATTGAGGAAAACTACTTTACAATAAACACATAAGTAATACACAACTCATGTCAAGCTTTGTCTGCTGATGCATTTCAACGACATCTAGTGGTGTTTATATGAACCATTTTCAGAACTTGTACGCTTACTCCACAAACAGTTGTATGTGCGCTATAGAATCGTGTCGTGAGTAAAATTGGGTGATGTATATCTTCCTCTTTCTCTTCCCAACCATAGGTTAGTGGGCAACATGGAAGTTTTAAAACTTTTCCCTCCCTTCGGAGAACTGCGTCAGCAAGTGACAATTACGTAATTGATCATCGATTTTGGAAAATGAAATGAAATGAAATCTTTGAGTTTTACGTCCCGCGGTTATGCCGGTTAGGCTAAAGGAGACGGTGATGATGAGTAATGAATGAAATGGTGGAATGAAGAAAGTGGGAGGAAACGGGAGAACCCCGAGAAAACCCACGCACACGGTGTTTGTCCACCACAAAGTTCACTTGACGGGGGCTGGGATCGAACCCGGGTCCCCAAGCACCAGAGGTGAACGCTCTACCACTGAGCCACCGCGGCCCCCAACCATCGATTTTGGAAACGCTGTAGAGAGTCAAAGGTTAGGAATCGAGTTCTTTGCTGGATAAAATGGTCAAATCTGAAGTAGAAGAAACTAACCACTTCCGGTTTTAACATTGATCAATATAGAGTAAAAACGGTAATACGTAGCATGAAGCGGTATTCTGCAGTCAATTAAGCGTCTCAAAAATATATTCCATCTCCACTCTAATCCCGCAACTACAACCGGAAGTGGTAGAAATCTCCTACCACTTTCGGTTTCAATATTAATTGAGAAAATATCACACCATTCAAAATGAACTCCTTCACGTAATGTACACGTGACATTTCTAATTGTTCTCTTAACTCTTTATTCAAAGTATCAAACTTTTTTTCTTAGGCGTTTCTTTAACAATTATTATCCATGCTGGCGCGGTAAACTTGCACTCGATCCCTAGTGGGAAATTACTTGCTTCTTATTCCGTATGTATGTCCAGGTCTCAAATAGCCTCTGAAAATAGGAAAAGGCGCTAAACTCCAGTCCAACCTCGAATCCTATCCAGGCTTTAATTTTACTATGTTCTTTATGTCTTCAGTAGTAATAAACAGCGTACAGGTGCCGATAGCTAGTCACGCATTATATTTTCGTTCCTCTTACTTTTATAATTGATACCGATTACGGAAATTACGTTTTTATAAAATGTTTGCTTTTATCTGTATGACCCATCCGTTCATCACCCATTACCTTTCTTTGTAAAATAATAAATCTGAAAATTACCATTTCCAGCTCTGGATAAAACTAACAAGTAAAGAATGTTTCTCTAAAGATGATGAATCTTTCAATGAACTTTTCCTATTTCTTTTATAAACACATTTTTCTTCTTGAGCTTTGAGATGTAGTTACGAAACTCTTCGAAAGGGAGACTGGATAAAACGAATCTTCTCAACAACATAGTCCCAAAGCGGCATGCTGGTCAAGATGTTTGACCGTTGCATCGATCGAATTTTGATCAAACGACTTCTAACTTAACAAGTAAACATTCTCATGCCCTTGAGAGAACAGTCCATAAATAAAATACCTCTTTTTTTTAAGTAGAGGAACGTTTCTGCCTTTCTTCTTGTATATAGAAATATTGTTACATGAATAAGGGAAACTCGAAAACTAGGGTTCATTTGTTATCTTGTCCACATCTAGTATAATAAATAAATACTGACGTGAGACTCAACACTCAATCAAATCTTGCTGAAGGCAGGAACGAGATGAATTTATGTTAAATTTCATAATATACGGCGTTGACAAGACATTCTTGCACTAGATCGAAATCGGTACTGAATACATATGTTATATAGAAGTAACATTTCAGCTGGTAAAAAATGAACCAAAGCTTCTTCCCAGCTTGTAAGCGCCTTGAAGTAATACGAAGAAATGTCAAATTATCTTACTAAATTGCATATAATCTAGGTAAGTGAATATGATAAACATGAACTTTCCGAAGGTATGAAGAAACACGTAAACCTCGGGATTGAACTCGGATGTGAGAATAAAGGCAGTTTTAACTTGGTATAAAATCAGCATAAGGACACTGAAGGACACTGATAGCAAATCTTATCGCAATGTTAGCTTGATATACCTATACCTACACGGTTGATCATCTGTAACATTGGAGGTTTCAACCTTGCACATGTATAAGTGCCGGTTCACACGAACAGGAAAGTCTTGTGCGTGTCCGCGGCGGACTCGCAGCAGACTTAGGCGGGCGTTACAGATCAACCAGTTCAGACGAACGGGAAAGTCTGATGCGGGCTCGCAACGAACTCTGGCGGTCTTCTCAGCTCAACCAGTACACATAGACATAGAAAACAATCCATTTTCTTTTCTGCTGCATTTTTCTTCCAAATTTATTTTTCTTCCAATGACGAAGAAAAGTTCTTGAATTATTTTCGCATGAGCAACACTTCGTTTGATGAACTCTTAACGAAAATAAGTGATAAAATTAAAGCAGAAAATATCATGAGACTTCCGATACCATCCAGTTGAAATATTGGTTATACATTAAAGTTAATTATGTTAACTAACTATCGTTTGTATAAATGCAGAGAGTAAAACACCTTTTCGGGGACCTATTCATAGACATTTTCAGTTGTTATTAGCGGTCACTTGCGTGGTTTAACTATCGCGTAGCTAATTTCGAATTTTTTACATATGTCGGCGAATTTAAATTAGAAAAGGGAAATTTGTTTCAGCGTTTCCGAATATCCCGCTCCTGAGGAGGTTAAGAGAGTGCATTTCAATAATAGTAAAATATCCCTTTATTTACTCACAAAGAGCTGAATGTGAGGATTCGCTTCAGTTAATGTAAAATTCGCGGATGTAAACTTCGGAATGCAAACTCCAAAATAAAAACAATAGAGCACAGATTTCAGCATTTTTGAAATTTTTTCTCTTGAAGGGGAGAAAGGGCAGATATAGTAGTGGGGTCGTGGAGGCTCAGTGGTAGAGTGTTCACCTCTTGTGTATGGCGTCCCTGGTTCGATCCCAGCTCGCGTCAAGTGGGATTTGTGTTGGACAAAAACTGTGTGCTTTGGTTGGACAAACACCGTGTGTTTGGGTTTTCCCGGGTTCTCCTGTTTCCTCTCACTTTTTCCATTCTTCCATTTCATTCATTCTCATCATCATCATTTCCTTTAGCCTATCCGGCATAAGCATGGGACGTAAAACAAAGATTTCCTTTCATTTCTATAGTAGTGAAATTTCCTTTCATGTACTGAGAAAGTGTTCAATGTGAGGAGTCACTTAAATTGAATCGTTGAGTTCGAAAACCGGTCATCTCCATCGAAGCTAATTTGAGAGGAGTGACGAACAAAACTAAATTAATCAATATATATCTGACATATAGGGTTATTTTTATTTTTGGAAAGTAGACAAATATCAGTTCTACAGTCCGAAAATGAAAACAGCCCTATATGTCAGATGCATATTGATTAGTTTAGTTTTGTTTGTCGCTCCTCTCAAATTAGCTTCGATGGAGATGACCGGTTTTCGAACGCAACGATTCAATTGGAGATGTGTAATTCCGAATATGTAAACTCTTAAATAAAAATAATGTTTCCGAATAGTCCACTTCTAAGTGGGAAAATGGAAACATTTCTATGATTGCCAATTACATAATGGACGTAGTAGGCCCAAGAATTTCTTATGATGATAATTATCTTTGCGAAAATTAATATTTAAAAAGCTTCTAAATATCCTGAATGAATAAAGAGTATACAACAGAATTGCTTTTCTTAACCTCCTGAGTACCCTGATGTTCAACTAATGTATTTTTTTTTAATTTAACACATTAACAAATAAAGACGAGAAATTATCAGCCGAAAAGACTATGTATTTTCTTTCTTTCTTGTTCTATTATTATGTTGATGGTTTAGATTTCAGCGTCCCATTTCAGCACAGGGGTTATATAATACGTGACCTGAAAGAATGATGCTGTGTTATCTTATAAATGATCCGTTCATTCTGGAGTAAGTGACATAAGAAATCTCATCAAAGAAACTGCATTAACAATAGAGGCTCGTTCTCCAAACCTATTTATTGTCTATTGTCTATTTATTGGCTATTATTATTATTGTCTATTTATTGTCTATTATTTATTGTCTATTGTTGTTAACATCACAAAAAGTGTTCCTAGAATCTCTACTAAAAAGGAACGCTACTTGAAAATCAAATGTAAATTCTACATGAATATTAAATTCTTTACATTAAAAAGTAATAACAGTACATGCCAATTCTGTTTTTCTTCTGTTTTTCATTAAATTTTTCACATATGGTCTCACACACCTTATTTCATGTCTCTGGCTTTGTGGCTCTGTCTAGATATTTTTTACACTTTACGTCGAGTTCTTCGATTTCCATTTCTGCAGGCGCAGGGAAATCTGCTCGTGTAGCTTGATTGAGTGCCAGCAATAGTTTTGCTGACGCGCTATACCTATGCGGACTCGCTGCGAGCCAGCAATCCCCGCATCTCAATTTTTGCCCGCTGCAAGTCCGCAACAGAGTCGTGGAGTCCGCAGCTAGTATGGCATGAATGAACCAATATATTTCCCGCTCACGCGGGTCCGCAGCAGAAGTTCCCGCTGCGGGTCCGCTGTAGATTTTTCTGCCCGTGTGAACCAGCAGTAAAGAAGGTCATTTCAGATTTGTGTAATAATTCGATCTCTAAATAGCAACACACGTAAACTCGCCCGAGAAATTATTGCGAGTAGTTCGAAAATGTGTATGACTGATCATATGACTCCGAAAATTATAGCATTTCGAAAGGATTACACTTATGCCCTTTCAGACATTGGTTACATGTAGGGTCTAATTATAAAAGAAACATTTCGTGTATGAAAGAAACTGTATCAACGCTGTGTTGAATCGTAACAATATGAGTATCTAGGATGTTGCTGGGCCTTCCAGCAAAAAAAAAGAAAAAAAGAAAAGAAAAAGAAAAAAAAGTCAACTTCTTAAAGAAAAATCGAAAGAACAATGCAACGTTCTTCCGTAACCGTATATCGCATAATTGCACAAGATTCACGTTTATAAACGAACTTAAGCCTCGTGTTCATATGATCTATGTCAATCACATATGATGGAGATGGAGATGAATGAGTAGTCGAAAGCTGTACAAATGCCATCCTGCAACGGGTAGGTGGGAGTTTGTAATGAGTCTGGACGAGATATGGGCGTATCTGTTGGGATATGATTTAAAAGGTTGATCATCTTTTGCCTTTCACGTAATTACAGAGGTGGTTCTGACTGGATAAGTGAATGTGCAGAGTTCTCCTATTACTATAATAATGGCAATTTCATGCTACGCAAAGTGAACAAAAGGATAGAAATCAATGTAATTTATTAACAGAAAACACTGTACCGCCATGATATTCCATCCCTATATACAGCTAGGGATGCGCACGAGTCGAGTCGAGTCGAGATTTAAGCCTGTCTCGACTCGACTCGAGAAAATGTTGTCTCGACTCGTGTCTCGACTCGAAAATATGTTTCTGTCTCGACTCGTGTCTCGACTCGAAAGTCTCTGTCTCGACTCGACTCGAATTCGAGTCGAGACGTCTCGAAATTCGAGTCGAGACAAAATGTACGAGTTAAAATACACGCACATATCAGCCAGACCATTATGACTACCTACCTAATTGTCAGTATGTTGACTTTTGGCATGGATAAAAACGGCGACACGTCTTGGCATACACGCAATGATCCTTGATAGGTCGCTGGAGAGAGCTGACACCACATGTGCACACTCAGGTCACCTAATTCCCGTAAATTCCGGGAAGGGGGGCGATGCGTTCTGACGTCACGTTCAATCACATCTCACAAGGGACATCACTCAAATGTCCGGCTCCAACTTCAATGAAACTTTTTTTGCTCATAGAAGACATGTATGCATTACTTGTGATGACAAATTTTTGCCATGGTGCATGTTTTCTTTTTTTTTTTTTCTTTCTTTTCTTTTTTTTTATAACTTTTAAGAGTTGTGATGTGGTTATTAGAGTTTACTACAGAAGTCCCTTACTACCCTTAGTAAACGGAGCGTTAATGAAGAAAAGTGAAGAACAACCATGTGGATACATATAAGTCCTGGGGGGAAGTCACAGCAGCCACGAGGCTAGGTCGAGTCCACTTTACGTTCATAGTTTCTTAGTACATAAATGTTACGATTATGAAATAGATTTTCCTTAATGAGCTGCATAAAAACAAAAGCTTTCGAAATGCATTAAACAATTAGCTCGATTTGAGTGTGAACTTAAAGTTATATCAGAGTATAAATACGGATACGCACCAAAGCTCAAAAACTTAATACACTATTTCTCCTATATAATCAGCATGTATCAAGCAATCGTTCAGCTTTCATTTAAGAGGATGGAAATCGAAGGCTCCTGAACAACTATGTTACTAATGTGCGGAATGTATTTATCTTACA
Source organism: Thermobia domestica (assembly GCF_964235325.1). NCBI lineage: Eukaryota > Metazoa > Arthropoda > Insecta > Zygentoma > Lepismatidae > Thermobia > Thermobia domestica. The sequence goes on from NC_137456.1 coordinate 234,805,395, forward strand.
GTGAACTGCTTTGATGACAAGTGGCCTAACTCTAAAATTGAAATTTTCCAGGAGTGAAAGTTAAAGTTCAATATCTCATGAACAATCCATATTTCTTTTATGTTGGGAACCAAAACCATAACTACTGTATGTAGTTCATTGTTTTATAATTTAGTGTTTACAAAAATCCTTTTAAAAAATACGTATTCACAGAAGTGAAAGGTACTTGTCTGTACTAGTTCTTGGCATCCAAGCAGTCCATTTATTGTAATACTAGCTTAATATACCCATTCTTTGCATGGGGGCTGTATTTGGAAGTCAACACCTGTGGAAGTATCACCATTCATTTCAGCGACCGCGAAAACTATGGATTTGACACTAGTATCAATCAATATGGGCTATTTATACATGTCTCGGTATTCCTCACCCGCTGACACCCGGCCCGCATACAGTGGTAGCTGAATTTGCAAGTCATCGCTGATGGAAGTGTCACCATTGATCTCAGCGACCTTGAAAACTATGGATTTGACACTAATGTCGATCAAGTTGGATTACTTTTACTACATGTCTCGGTAAACACCCCCCTGAGACCCCCCTGGTTCCAATTTTGACAAAAACGCTTCGCATTAGACTGGGACCTGGACCAAAGTATCCGTGACCAAAATTTGGTAACTCTCGGTCAACTTGTCTGGCCCCGAGGTCGGTCCCAGTAAACGTCCCCCCGAGACCCCCCTGGTTCGAAATTAAAAAAAAACGCTTCGTCTTGATCTGGGGCCTGGACCAAGGTACCCGTGATCAAATTTTGGGAACTCTCGGTCCACTCGTCTGGTCCCCAGGTCGCACACAAACAGACAGACAAACACACAAACAAACTCTTTATTTTATTTATATTAGATAATATATACTATGCAAAATAGTCTCGTATCATAATATGTGATGTACAACAAATGTTACATTATATATTATCCGTAGCTCGTGATATGCTGCAACATATTAAAGCCTCAAAATAGTTGGACAAGCGAATAATCCAGAAGTTACGTAACCCTATTGCATTCATGGGAACGAAAACACAATAATTATAACTATGCTAAATTACTATAGACTACCAACTGCTCATTCAGAGAATTTATGAAGTTCATTTTATTGCAATAGTTTTATACAAACTAGATTTAGACTACGGATAATAATTTTATACAAACTAGATAATCAATTATTATTATTATCATTATATTTGCAGTACAACCAAATACAACGACATTAACTATTAGTTCTAATTAACTGAATTGAGCTGAAAATTAAATCTTGATCTTTAAAGATTAACTATTAATTTTATGCGTTCTGTACCTTTCTGAAGGAATAAAAGCTGGAATTGGTTTCAAGGCTGTTTCTGAGTGAATACTTTCTTCAAAATAATATTAAAAATTATAGAAAAATTTTCGAGACATTCGAGTCGAGTCGAGATTTTTAAGAGCCGTCTCGACTCGACTCGTGTCTCGACTCGAAAATTCGAGTCGAGAAATACGTTTGTCTCGACTCGTCTCGAATTTTACAAAGCGTGTCTCGACTCGAATCTCGACTCGAATTCGAGTCGAGTCGAGTCGAGATTCGAGACATGTCTCGACTCGGGCGCATCCCTATATACAGCGACATATCGCGTTACCATTCATCAGGTAAGGTGTCCAGCCGTTCGACGAAGTAAACGGTGACGTATGTGGAGCAGGTAGCACGTGAAACGGAAATTCATCAAACCAATTTTACATATATTAATGTAAAACCTCTGATGCATTTCCCATCAATTTTTGTGGGTTTTTGTTGTAAAAGCGAGAGCTAAGTCATCGTATCTTCACACATTCGGCGGTCTTTGGAAATTTTGTCAAGAGAAATGAAGTAGACTTGATCAAATATTTCTTCAACGCAGTCCCTTTCAGTGGAAACTGAGGTACAGGGCAGTAGTCAATAGATAGGGATTGCACATTGAATACAATTTCCTATGGTGTCACGGTATTTCATGAGTCAGTAAGGGAACTAATGTCATTACTGCAAACCTGATACGTTCTTCTGTAGCTTGTGTGATGCATCTTTTTGTGTCTGCAATCTAGTGCTATGCTTGAGTAGTGGCTCGTTGTAGTGTATATACTGTGTATGAGCGATTCTCAGTATTTCAACGTACATTTTACTACCTATTTATTAATGGAATGACTTGTTTGGCATTATTCTCGATATTCTGTGGTGCTTGAAACTTTTATTGTAAATGAGTATGTGGAGACTAAGAACTTGTTTATTATATCTAACCCTCATATTGCTTCTACAATCAAAACGATTTTCTTTCTTGGAATTTTGTCAATGTTCTAGCTTCATTAGAAACTCTATACAGCGTATTTTATAGATAATTACGACTTTATTTTAGCTTTGTACATATAAAATGTGCATTTCACAGAAAAAATATCTACAAGTTACAAGTAAAAGAAATCGCTATCGACACAGACATATTTATTTTATGTAAGCAATAAATAAAGTAAAGTAACTGTAGACAGAAAACGTTCCTCTGCTGTGAAGATGTTCAAAGCTTCTTTCCCAAAATAATTAAATGTTTAAATGATAACTCAATTATGCTCCAGAGAACTCTTGTTTTTACATTAACTTCAATTTGTAGATAAGAAATGAAATACGAAGTGTCTTTAATTTAATTTGTTTCACGATAATTAAGAGTAAATAAGTGTTAAATACCTTTCTACATTTGTCGCTGCAACAGATGGTAGTTCTCACGACTACATCATCTTCTTGGAGACACAAGCACATTACTGAACGTGGGTACTAATGCTAAATCGAGCCGTCCTTAAGAGTGATGTAGGTGCTACATCTTCAACTGGAACGAGATGTGTAGAATGGGATTGAGTTTTATTGAAGGGTGAAGTTGCCTAAGGCTGTTCTAGCACTTAACCCTTGTACAGAATACAGAATACAGAAAGTAGAATACAGAATATTTTGGCTCTAAATGTAAATATATACAAAGAAGAGCTATGTTTCCTGATTGCACGGAGATGAACAATTATCCTTCTTGCCTAATACTTGGAAAGTCTTTGATTCGAATCTGGCATCTAAAGAACCCCACACAATCCTTATGGAAATTGGATTTCGGTGGAATTGTTTGAAACCTAAATGTGTTGTAGATATTGTGATGCTGGGAAGTCTCAATAGGCACAACCACCAATCACTAATTGTTTGGTCGCTACAGGGCCGCTTTAAAAAAAAACAGACGAGTATAACATTGATCTAGATTTCGGTTAAAATGAAAAACTGTAATATGTTGTAAATGTCGTGGTTCTGAGAGAAAGTCTCTGTTTGCACAACAACCAATCACTGGCCATTTGGTCTACATGGCCATTTTTTAAATAACAACACAGTATAACGACGTTCTGGATTTCGGTGAAAATGAACGAAGCTGATATGTTGTAAATGTCGTGATCCTTAGAAAAAGTGTTTATTTGTGGCTATTGAGAAATTGTAGGTCAGTTGGTAGAGCATTTGTTCGCATTCGGGTGGTTCGGCCTAGGGTTTCCGGAGATTTTCTTTGTCCTGCAAGATGAATATCGGCATTTTACTTATGCTTAAATGGTGTTAGCCGCTAGTCTTCCCATCCCTTTTTCGGGTTGTGAGGTAGAATGAGAAGATCTAAATTTTTTCACGGTTCCATATAATTCCACCAAAACCCCAGAATATCCTTACCTTCTGCTATTTTCATAAAAGTGGACTCGTAGTGGTCAAACGCTCAGTGATTGATAGCTGTGCCCATTGTGGTTGGTGATTGGTGGTTCTTTTCTCTGGATTACAATATCTACAACATATTACGGTTTCAAGGAATTCCACCGAAATCCAGAATATCGTTATACTATGCTGTTTTCAAAAAAGTGACCCTGAAATGAATTATAAATATTAAGGAAATATAAAGTTTAAAACTAACAAAAATAGTTTTATTTATTGAAATAATTATCATGGTAAGTTTGGGTGATTATTAAAGTAATTTTAAACGAACTGGGACCACAGTATTTAAATATTTATCTGTGTTACAGAATCGAACCCGGGTCTTCCACACTAAAGGCACGTACGCTAACCGCTTAACCACGAGGAGCTCTAAGTCCATTATTGAAAATGACAATAAGATAATCCGTGGTAGGTCATTCTCAAAAATAATTAAGTTCTATATGTTCACTGGAAAATAGAAATGCTTCATTACTTAGTTGAATGTAAGCAAAGTGGTTAACGTGACTTGTTAGAGATTGAATCATTCAATGCGTCTGTCGGATAAAGGTACAGAAAATAAAACACAAAAGCAAATTTGAACATTAATTCTGAGCAAGCACTATATACATCTCACTCTGTCACCTTTACACTATGTTGCGTGACTTTGAAGAGAGCATGCTTACACGTTAAACTAACGACTAAAGCTATAAAAAATCTGCAAAGTTTTACCTTTACAAACGCGTTAAATTCTTGTTTAAGATACCAAGTTAGCATCGACATTTTTTCCCTATTAACACGCAAGTGCTCCTATTATCAATTTGTCATCTCCTTTTTAGCGCTACTGTTATCATAAATAAACTGTTAAGAGGTAGGCTATCCTATACCGGATCGTTAGATTATATCTTCTCAGATTCTGTAGAGCAATAACTTAATTAAATGAACGTTCTTCTATTAGAAGACAGTGCCTTTAGCCCTTTTGCTTTGGGTGAAATGAGTGCAAAAGTAGGCTATGTGTGTACCCAGAAGAGAAAAGCGTACTCAGGTAGTAGAAACGTAGGTTGCATGCGTAAATCCTTTAGTGTTTCGACTTAACGTAAGACTATATGTAATACTTGCAGCAAACGTTTAACTGAAATCGTATGCTTTATAATATTTTCCATAGAAGTGTTCCATCTGTACGTACTTTCCGTATGAAAGAAATAACTGTGTACAACGTGTTTCAAAACAACACCGACAAAATTTGGGGGGGGTGGTTCCTGACACCAAGATACGACAAAAAGTATAGACCAACCTGGGTGCACAAATGCTTCCTTATGGAGTTATAGGCTGCCAAAAACATGAAACAAAAATTAAATTTAAAGATCCATAGCTCCAAAACTATGGGACCTGCCGCAGTCGGTTCAAGACTTCACTTAGGAACTAATATGTGCCCTACCCAAATATCGATGTTTCATAATCCTAAGATACTTCCACAACAATTTTTACAGAGGCAGTTAGTGAGTACTTCAAAATATATGCCCGTATCCATACTCCCCTATATCTCATTCATAAGAATATTATACTTTATCATATATGAACGGCTTTCAAGCTGCAACATGTGTTCATGTTTAAGAAACACAAATTTCAGCTTCCAACATTTCTACATTACAATTTTTCAATCTGAAAGAAATACAACAAGTTTAAAGACAATGTAAATGACTGAGAACAATGTAGAATACAAACATAACAGTACAACAGAGATTTTTCCTACAAAAGTAACATCTTTTGGAAAATTTTACTTTTTGTTGCAAAATGATCTACAATGTTATCATTTTCAGGACTTACTAAAATGTCCTTTCAATTGCCATAAGCATAAATGTTTCCAAGTGTTCTTGGGACAAAGTACCTCTTAATCTACTTTTTATCAATTTCAATCTGGAGAAGCTTCTTTTGCAAGAAACCTGAGTAACAGACAAAGTAAGTATAAACCTTGTAAGCAAAAAAGAGCCCCGGAAAGGCATTTGTGTACAAATTATATTTCTGGAGGACTAAAAAGCAGCAATTGGAACAGTTTTTCACAGTATAGTTTGGTTTTATTATCAGTGGAACTTTGTTTCCTATCAATCCCTGATGACTCTAAATCACTACAGCTATCTCTGCAACTGTATCACAAAATGAGAAATGCGAGCTTGCATTGCAACAAAATTTGAAATACGCTCATAACAACAAGGTTTGTCAAGTGAGACGCATATAATCATTTTTCAATACCAATTGCTAAAAAATACAGTTATTAATGTTTTCGCATGTTCTTCCTTCAACATCTCAATTAGGAATAAGCAACATTTGAATTGTTTTACAAAACTGTACTAAAAACAAACATTGCAGTTGCTGTGAGGGCAGGCGGCAGGGAAGGCAGTAATAAAATGTGTGCAACTATGCGTTTTTTACATCAAAATTTTTCCTTAGCATTTGCCCATACATTTTTCGGATTGAACAAAGCCCCAACATGGCTCCAGTACTGAAAAAATCTCTAGTATACAAATGCTGTGAAAGGAACAGTCGGTAGCTGAGTATTTTTCTGATGGGCACCAAAATGTCCTTCCCGGGTAAAAATGTTGGTTTCAGCTGCACCTGAACTACTGCGAAAATGGTTATCTATTGTCTCATAAATGTTTCATTTATTCAATTGATTTTAAAGCGATGATGATGATGATAAGTGTTCATCCGGGGGACTGGTTTTTGACCTTGCGGTCCCTAGGGAAGGTGAACACTGACAGTGGTTTGCCATTTCCTTCTGTCGGATGAGTCCAATGAGGGATTGTAAAGTATCGAAGAATATTTACATATAACATAATTATTTATTATTCTATAATTTTCTAGAGTTTTCTTTTCTCTGTTCTACGTTCTTGCTTTCTCTCTCTCTCCTTTTTTTTATCGTTACAGGAATTTCGGAGGGAGGGAGGGACATATTCCACCTACCTTTTGTGGCTACACCCCTTACCTCATGCAATACAAAGCGCAACTTTAAGTCTTAAGAAGTGTTGTTCATTAAAAAAAATAATAAAAAATATGTATCGATTAGTTTCAGACGTAACTATTTAGGTTTGGAATTTTTCGTGTAGTACATAAACGTTACCTACAGAAATACATTTTTCTCAATTACTTTTTCTTTTCGTACATCCTGAAATTACACTATTCATGAAATACTTCAAGACTGCTGAGTACTAGAATATATTTCAAGGGCCCTTGGCATTCAGAAAGAAATGTAATGTCGATGGTCAATTATTAATTCTGTCGGAAGTTGTCATACCAAATGGAGAATGGAAATTAAGTGCAGTATAATTCCACCACTGGGCCTCATTAAATCATTATTGGTGGGGGGCCTACCGGGATTTTTCCGGTATCCTGATGGGCCTATCCGCCCCTGTTCCAAGCTGAAAATGCCACTAAAAGGGATCCTTGGGTCAAGAGAATGCGACGGCACGGTTGCTCACCATTAAAAAAAAGATCCAGGAGTGCTTGAAACAATGGCGTGAGCGCTAGGAGAAGCGCGTGCATTACCAAGGAGACTACTTTGAAGAAGGATTAGCATTTCAGATTTCCAAATCAATAAATGTATTTTTGTCAACCGAAGTTTCTATACTTTTTGAACACACCTCGTACTTTAGTGTCTAATACTATGATCATGAACAGGCCTCATTTCATGAACAGGCCTATTATTTCACATTAAGATATTTTGGATGTGCATTACCCCGTCTGTCTGACCTGCATTATTACTGCTGTAGAACCATCTAAAAATTTTATTGTTTTTCGATATTTGTGATACACTTGCGTCCTTAGTTTGCTATGCTGAATAATAAATGTAACATTGTAAGTTTTCGTTTTATACGTAAATTTGAAATATGCAATAACCTGATATAATGTCGTTTGGAAAATTTAATTTTATGTTAAGTTAGCATAAAATACTGTTAACTTTGTTATATCAAAGAGTATGCCAAATAATGTCCAACTATCGATATTTGCATGATACAAAATTTCAGTGTTTTCGGTTCATTAGTTTAAGAGTTACAAGAGCGTATCAAGATAGATGGTCCATCCTGTATTTATTCTGTGTGTCCGTGTGTCCGTTCGGGAACCAAAAGAGCTATCTCGTAGCTGTATGGTTAGCGTACGCGTCTTTGGTGAGGAAGATCCAGATTCCATTCCCAGTGGGAGCTCATGCGGTTCGTATTCCGCGTTTAGCAATAGGTCCACATCTCACATAGCCTTGCTGCTGAAATAAATACTAAACTTAAACCAAACCAAACCAAATAAAAGCTGGAGAAACAGAATCTCAAGAGCTGCTTGATGAATCACCATCAATTTTTGGCGGCATGTAGAATCGTTTTTTTCTTTATGTTCTTTTAAAGATAGAAGATTTTACTTTTGAGATTACCCTCTTATTTACTTCATTTTATTTGTAATTTCTTATTGCTAAGATTTTATTATTGTCGCTATATTAGACTCATGATTTCCATTCACAGACTCATTCATAGAAGAAAGATGAAGAAAGTAAGAGCAAGGACTTTTGTTTGTAGTGTGAATAATCACAAACTTAGTCTTTTGGATTAAAAAAAGGAATATACGTAATCATTAGCATCATAGAGTCAAGCTTGGAGCTTCCCAATTAGAAGATAAACTATGTACAAAAGGAAATCTTGATCTTTCTGATATATGTACTTTATGGCTACAAAAATTACAATGTGTTTTTCGAGTAGAAACAAATAAGTGGTTTGTAGCATTTTATATTATGACTTCTATTGCCTTGAACTGATCCCATTTTAAGACCAGAGTGTTGAAACTATTATTGGTCAGTATATACAAGGTGGGGCTAATGTGTAGGTGCTATAGAGCGGCAGCATCACCCCATTGATGTATTTTATATGTTTAGAAATTTTGTGGTTAATTTTTGTAAAATGTATTTGTATCAAAACGCACAACTTTGCAGCTGCTATGAATTTGAAGACAGAAGAAAATAAATTATAGTTGTTGAACTGCTTCATAAATAATCAAGAATGTAAAGCAGTAAAAGGTTTATTTTATACACCAAAATTGTAATAACTCTCGAGGAAACTTACATCAATAAAATAATAAAATTTTCATCTACAAACCAAGGGAACAAAGCTTCATACAGCTTCAGAAAGATCTTTACAAAAGTTTAGTGCATTAGGGGAGTTCTTATCTTTTACTGTGTAGCGACAAAATTTAAAATGTCTACCCATGTACCTTATTGGTTCAAGGTTAACTTCGCTATCTTAAATGAATTACACTAAAAACATAAATCGCTGTGCAAAACAACGTTTTATTTTAAAATAATAAATGTGTGACAGTTTCACCAACTAACTGAAAATATTGGCTTCATCAGATACTGTAAAAATATAAGAGAGTTGTATCTAAATATAACAGGATCCCAGAAAGTGGTTCTGAACGCTCATTGGCTGATCAAAACTGATTCAGTCAATCATAACAAAAACTGGGGGGGGGGGGAATGAAACTAAACACAATGTTTAGTGTACCAGTTTCTCCTGATCTGGTCTGCTGCACTGTTCGTTAGTGTCAAACAGGGATATACTACATACTAAAATGCACTGTCATACAGTTTCACGTATGTTTGCGGTTTTTAATTTCGGTTTTTCAACTTTTGTTATGATTGCCTAAATCTGTTCTGATCAGTCAATCAGCGGTCAGAACCATTATCTGAGATCCTGTTTAGATGCAACTTTTTCTTTTTTTTTACAGTGTCTGATGTAAACAATATGTTCAGTTAGTTGGCGAAACTGTCATTTATTATTTTTAAATAAAAAGTTGCTTTCCTCGGCGAATTAATATTTTTAGTATAAGTTACTATGTAGCTTCTCCTAAGAGGCATCACTTCCGCTCTTGATATGTCTAAAAAAACTGACTTGAAAGCAAATTCATCATAGAAGTTTGGAAAACTTATAGTTTCCTCAAAACATTTTAGAAACTTTGTTGCAACTTTAAGAGAGATAAAACATTAGTTATTTCGTATTTATATGCAAGGAATGGTTCTGAAAATCTTCTACAAAACATAGCAAATTTCGTCATTGCTTTAAGGCGGTGATATTTAACCTACATTTACTTCAAATCTGTAAGAAATTAGTCTGTAGACCTTCTGCAAAACATATTATTTACTTGCCACTAATATCTCGTACAGCTACGTTAATTAAATTTTCATTTTACAAATGGTCTTAAGAAAATTGTAATGAAATACATAAAATTAAATGTTGATTTTCCAGCCTGAGATTTGTTTCTGAAGAAAATGTACACAAAATGAGTGTTTTTTTTTTACAAATAAATAAATAAACACTGATTCCTATACCGAAAAGAAAGTCGATGTTTGAAGTGATATAACCACCGTTTCATTTACTTTTTGTCTTGCTTTCAATGTAAATATCAAGGCAATGTTATATGTTTTCTTGTTTTAAAACAACTACAGCATGTAAGTTAGCAGATAAAACTTAAACTAATTAATAGGTTAGGGCAGTGGCGTAGGGAAGGGGGGCCGGCCCCCCCTCCAAAGAGGTCCGACAATGTACTTTAGTACTTTGATGTTTGTAATTTTTTATATATTTTTATGTTTATATATTTTTTTGTTTGTAATTTTTCTATATGTACCTATAACAGCACTTGGGCCCCCCCCCCAAACACACATCCTGGCTACACTACTGGGTTAGGGTGAATGGTAACATTTACCTCTGCTGCATGGGGTCCCTTTTTCGATTCCCGGCCAAGTAAGCTTGTTGTGGACAACATCGTGTCCATGGGTTTCTCGGGGTACTCTCGTTTGCTGTTACATCCTCATTCCACCAATTCTTCCATTATTCTTTTGCTTTATCATCGTCTCCCTTAGCCTAACGGGCATAATTGTGGGCGTTTAACTAAAAGACATTTTAATTAATAGGTTCTATTGTAGAATGAAGACACGGTTGATTAATTTTTAAGAGAAAAAACTAGAAAAGTAGACAGTTACATCTAGCACAAGTCCCACGATTATTCACTGAGACTAAGGGAGACGGTGATAATGATGAAATGAAGTAGGAGGAAATGGGACAACCCAAAGGAAATCCACGCACAAAGTATTTTTTTCCATACAAAACCACACTCGATGGGAACTGTGATCAAACTGTGAGCCTCCGCGACTCCCAAAAAATTGAAATACAAAGCACTCTAGTAAGGAACTTCTAGTATCGTATTTGAATTGTAAATACTGAACAAACGAGTTGGATTTAAGTTTTCAACCTATTTTTTTTAACTATACTTTAAATTCTAGTACTGAAGATACTGGTTGCTGACTGAGTAGAGCACTCACACTTTGATTAATTAGAATTAAATATTTTCTGAGGTTTATTTGACGGAACATACTGGTTACAGTAAGATCCGAACCACAATCTGGGTTTTTATCTGATCTTGTGTGTCTTCTCGGGTAGGTACCTGAAACAGTTTATATTACGTTTCAATTCGTCTTCCGTTCTTTGTTTGTTGAAGCCGAGTGTCTCTTTTTTCTTTCTTTCTTTTTTTTTTTTTTTTTTTTTTTTTTTTGTTCTTTTGCACCAATGGATATGAGACATGGACATAGACCTTAAAGTGAAATCCAAACCATTGTAATAGGAGAAAATAATGGATGATGAGAAAATAATGGAACAATGGAGTGAAGAATGTGAAAGGAAATGAGAGAACCCCGAGGAAACCCACGCACACGGTGTTTGTCTAACGCAAGGTTCATTTGGCTCGAGTTGGAACCGAATCAGGGACCCCACTCACCAGAGGTGAACGCTCTACCACTGAGCCACCGCGGCTCCCTAATTCATGTTCTGTACTAAGATGTATAAGGACGTAAAGTGTTCCCTATCAAAAGGTGTCACCCACCTATTTAGGTCAATCTTCAATATTTTTCTTAATAAAAATTAAATATGCCTACATACATCATCACTAATTGAGGGTATTATCCTCCACTCATACTTAAGTCTCTCAGCCATTGTTCTTAACAGTTTCGAATCGGGTTCTTAGTTTAGAATTCTTTACTTGTAGATTAATACTCATAATGCTTAAGAAGTTTGCATGTTTCTTTTCCTGTTAGAAGCTTTCAGTTCAGTGTAAAGAAAAACACTAAATGAGGAAAATTGCACTTGATGCATCTTGTTTCCAAACCGTTAATTGTAACTAGATTTGCATTAATTGCAAATTTGGAGCGAAGCTATCGATATTTATTGATTACTCATAGAATTTTTATTGCATCAATTTTTTTCGTGAACGAACACGACATGAAAATAGTTGAGTTTGGCGTATCAGCGAAAAGCAAAATAGCTTTGAAAAATTGTGTTCACAGAAGAAATCAAAAAGGGCTTCTCTCTATTTCTAATGTTGAAAATTTTATTTTCAATTGCTTACAGTGAGAATTCGCGCGCCAAATGTTTTTCCAAATGGACATTCCGTTTATCGGTGATTGTTCCTCAATGGTATGTCCGATCGCATGCGACTCCTTATGACGCTCAGCGCGCGCTCTCGAAATACCACGTCAAATTTAGTTAAGATGGGTTCTAACATCTCAAAGGAGTGTCCGGACGCTAAGTCGAGTAAAGAGGAGCTACGCTTTGAAAAATTGTGTTCGCAGAACAAAAATGAAAAGAGCTTCCCCCTATTTCTAATGCTGAAAATTTTATTTTCCATCGTTCACAATAAGAATTTACGCACAAATGCTATAAGTTTATGGTCATCCTGTTTTTCGGTCATTATTCCTCAATAGTATGTCCGACCAGGACATGCGACTTCTTACGACACTCAACACTTGCTCTCGAATCACCATGTCAAATTTATTTAGATCGGTTCAGGCATCTAGAGGGAGTATCCAGACAAACGAAGGCCTAAGTTGAGTATAGAGAAGCTTTGCTTCAACAAAGCCAAAGAATGGATTAAGTTTAGTGCAGAAGTTCCTCAAAATAGGCAGTTCTACCATGTGGAAAGATGTCATAACCAAAAGTAGCTGTTTTTATATAATCTCAAAACAGGAGACAGTATTAAGTTGAGGTTGAAATTTGTTAAATAGCTTTCAAACACTAGATGTTTTGCTATTATACACGCAATTAGGGAGCTTTGAAACTAGATGCTTCTTTAGCTTTCAAAAAATAAACAAGTGAGTTGTATTCCGCATTGTGATTCTAAGACCCGGGTTCGACTCCCGGCGGGAGCTCATGTGGTTCGGATTCCACGTTAATCAGTAGTACCACGTCTCATATAGCCTCGCTGCTGAAAGGGACGCTAAACTAACATCTACTCAACTCAACGCATTGTGAGTCTACGGTAGACTTCCGAACTATGGGCAATTTAGTATTGAAACCGGAAGTATATATCTATAGCTCCCGGCTGTAATACAGGAACAAAATAGAAGATAGAATAAATTTTTCAGTCGCTGGATCCATATTGAACAAACTGTTTCTTGCTCTATATTACTATTTCTGCAAGGGAATCAGAATTAAAAACAAAGGTTTTACATATTTCTACAGCATTCAATTATTATTCTAGAAGGACAAGGGTGAAATAGAACATTTTTTGCAACACTGAATCCATATCACAAAATTATTTATGGCTATTTTCTTGATGGCGATCAGTGTTGAAAGCAAGGGTCGTGATTTGCAATTTGAATAGAGGAATATAGGTGAAGATGGGATCTATTCTTGAGACGTTGAATCCGTATCAAAAAATAATTTCTCGCTTCCTCTAACCATTTCTGCTCTGTGGATATCAATCTTCAAAGTGAAAGAGGTGGTAGATTTCTACAACTTTCGGGTTTTATAGATGAATAGAGATGGACATAGAGCATATTCTACGGACGCTGAGTCCATCTCAAGAAACAGTTTCTCACATTTATAACCATTTCTATTGTGATAAACTTAGATACTACAGATGCGGTAAATTTCTGCTACTTCCGTTTTGAATAGAGGGGTAGAGTTGGTGATGATACCTATTCTTGAGGTGCTAAATCCTTATCAGATAGATATTTATCACTGCCTTCTGGGCATTTTTGTTGTATGGAGATCAAGTTTAAAACGTCCAGAAGTAGATTTCTGCAACTATTAATCAGTAAAATTGTAGTAGATTTCTACAACTACCAATCAAAGAAATGGTAGTAGATTTCTACAACTACCAATCAGTGAAATGGTAGATTTTTACAACTACCAATCAGTGAAATGGTAATAAATTTCTACAACTACCAATCATTGAAATTGTAGTAGATTTTTACAATTACCAATCAATGAAATGATAGTAAATTTCTATAACTACCAATCAGTGAAATTATAGCAGGTTTCTACAACTACCAATCAGTGAAATGATAGTAGATTTTTACAACTACAAAAATCAGTGAAATTCTAGTAGACTTCTACAACTTCTAGATCTAGTAGATACTAGTAGGATAAGAACGCGGGCGACACCTATTCTTGGAACCCTAAATTCGTGTCTAAAAGCCATTTGTCTCTACCTCTTACTGGTTTTACTGTGATAACTCTAGACAGATAGATGGAAGGACCTTGCCATACATATAGGTAGCATAGTTTGGAAGTCAAATAAGTGCCAGGTTATCATAAAATAACCGCTGTTCAGAGAACTCTGGAGACATAACCATTTGACAGAATGTAACCAAACTTGGTAGGAGTATATTTGGGAGCATGCAGAAGCGATTGGTGTAGAAAACAAAATTAGTTCCAATTTTCGTTACCAGAGGTAATTATGGCGCTGTACGACGCCAAGTCAGTGCAGCGTGGAAGAAAACCGACATCAGTGATGCTAAATGATAAGAAAGGCTGTAATTACCTCCCCAGGTGCTTACTTACTCCTGCATATGTTTCAGTGATACGGGTTTGAGCGTCACTATGTGGCAGAAGTGAATTGATGGTGATCCAATGATGTTTGCTTCTTTTTTTCGTCCCACACTCTTTGCCTTGTGATCATGGGATCCGGGTTCGATTTCCGGTGGACACACTTGAGTCGGATCCCATGTTAAACTGTAGGTTCCGTCCTTAGAGTATCATCATCATCTCATACGATACTAGTCACCATGGGTTTTTCTTACCTAGAGAACTTCATGCCAAATATGTGCCTTTGGGTAGAAGTCTACATCACCATCATCATCCATAAGACATCAGTACATCAAGAGGTTATTAATAGGAATACAAATTAATGCCACGAAGCGCAGGAAGCATAATTAGACCTTTATTTCATAGAATATCAATAATATCATTTGTCGCCCATAACAAACTTACTATACTTAACACTGAACAGAAACACAATAGCCTCTGGAGGAAAGATTTGGCACTATTCTTTTCCTGGAATTTTCAGGGGAGCTTGCAGTTTAAGATCACAGGAAAGACTAACATTTAACTCGTTTTTGTAAGATATCCAAGAATTTTAAAGGGAAGCTTCATCTCAAAAGCCACCTCCCCTCGTAGATCCGTCACTGACCACGGGGTATTAATAGCATTGGTAAGCAAAGACACGAGACCTAAGGGAGAGGTAATTACAGATTTTCTCATCATGTAGCATCACTAGTGTCATTTTTCTTCCACGCCGCACTTACTTGGTGTTGTACAGCGCCACAATTACCTCTGGTGGCGAAAATAGGAACTAATTTTACTTTCTACACCAGTAGTTCTCAAACTTTTCGATAACGTGGACCCCCTGTTCATTCGGAAAGTGATCTGTGTACCCCTTGCAACGCTATCTGCAAGTTCACAAGGTATTAGAAATATGTACTAATATGAATTACCACTGACAATAAAAAGATCAAGAAAAATATTGCAATAAGGAATTTATTTTAAAGATACATGATTGCTTCGTAGAGAACGAATTTTGTATTGAAAATACAGAGACTGAAAATACAGAACTTTCAAGACTGAAAATCAATGTTTTTTCTTTTAAGAAAATCCACTTGATAAATTCTTAAATGTGGGGTCTTTAATGTGAGGAATGAAATCCTTTGTGTTTTTCCATAATTGCATTCAAATCTGGAATGAATTTGGTCACCATCAATCTTAGGTCCTATTCCACATGAAGATGATTTCACTTTAAAGTTCGAATACTGAAAGGAGCAGAAAAAGTTTGCTCACATAAGTAAGAGGTAGGAAAAGGCATCAAATGTTGCAATGCCATTTTATACAACTCTTCATACTCACAGCAACCACGCAACCAAAAGCTACAAAGTTCATTTTCTCTGAAAACGTTTTTCCATGAAGTATCACAGGATAGTTCCAGTAGCTGTTCTTGTTCTGTATTAGAGAGACTCATACCTTATATGTCATGGATTTCTACATTAGTGAAAGGATTTTCAATTCAACCACTACCAGGTTGTAGAGCAGAGAAATGTTCTCGAAAATTTGCAGCTTATGTTTTCAAGTGTCCTTCAAATGTTTTGTGCATTTCAGCAGAGAGTTTTCACATGAAAAGTCAATGAAATCCTTTAGCACTGGAAATGATGAATAGTTATTGTTTTTTACTCGTACTGCACACAGCTGCAGTTTCTTAATCTTAAAAATATGTTTTGCATAACAACTGTGAATTACATTTTATTACAACACATTTCAATTTTTAGAACTCGCGGACCCTCTGGCTAGATGCACGAAAGCCCAGGGGTCCCCCGGACCCCACTTTGAGAATCACTGTTCTACACCAATCGCTTCTGCATGTTTCCATATACCACGTTCCAGAGGAGAAAAGGGAGGACATCGAAAAAAAAGTTTTTTTTTATTCAAAAAATTCTAAAAGAGAAGCATTAGAAACTTTAGTAAATAATAAAAAAAGAGTAACTTCATACAAGACAAAAACAATAACTGTCCTTAACACGGAAGAAAATTATTCGCAAAATTATTAACAGCCACTGCACAGAAATTGAAATGAAATTTTTAAGTTTTACGTCCCATGATTATGCCGGAAAATCTAACAGTTTTTAAGTGACGTCACAATCAAAAGAAACAGAAGAAATCGGTTCTTCAACGGATATACATCTGAGCGTCCTCATTACAAGATGGATGGAAAGCGGTGATCGAGTTTAGAAATATTAAAAATAATATTTTGACCAAAGTGGAATAGAATACAGGGCTATAATGTAGTTGGGTCAAAATTACGGTTTGTAATGCGGAAGAAAATTGAAATGGTTGATAACAAATGTTTCAATTCATTCGAGAAACAGTACGATACAGACCGATGCGTGAGCTGGATCTCTCCGTACAGTCTATCGTGTTCGTAACCCGCGAAAACCCATCTGTGGTCTGTAGGACAAGTAAATAATTAGCTCCGAGACTTATCTCACTTAGCTAAATTAACTTACGGCCAAAGTGTACTTATGTTTAAGTCACTTTGTGTAGTCGTGAATTTTACTCGTTGTTACATTTGTTTTATAGTGTAGGAATGGTTATAATTATGTAAGTACAATAAGTCTTATATTACAAGTATCCATAACTGATTAATTAAAGTAATGCAAAATAGAGTTAATTAGGCCTCATTATGACGTTGGCCCAGTATATTCTGGTGTAGATAGGGAGCTTAATATCGCTTTCTCTCGAAATTCGTCTTCATGGCAAATGACTCTTTGGGTACACTTGAAAACACTGTGTGATACTTATGTTACATATTAATGCTGTCAATCAAGGTTGAAATGTTTTATGTTTTGGACAGCACGATCCTCGAACCCAGGATCTTTGATACTTTATACTACCTTTGTTATAATCCTTTCTAATTAACTCAAAAAACAACAATTTATTACAATAAAAAAATAGGAAGTTCCAATTGATTTTCTTTCATTTAATGGCTAAATTGGTAACAAAAAATACCTGTAGTATAAATAATCTTAGCTTATATGTTAAATAAACCATAACAAATCACGTCAAACAAAACATAATCATTTCTAGTATTTCAAATTATTCAAAATTATTTCTAAACTGTTTTAAAATTATAAAAGGAACTAAAAATCAAATTCTCTACATTTATTGCATGTAGAATGGCTCCCCGGCGACGTTTCAGGTATGTCCCCCGAATATTTGCATTATTTTTCACAAAAAAAAAAACATTCGGTAGTTTCAAAGCTTTTGTACAGGCCTCATGGAGCAGACAAAAGGCTAACATGCTAATACAAAAACAACCACACAGATTTCAAAGTAGTTCTCAAAAACCGTAATCATCTCTAAACTTCCACGTACTCCCCCTCCCAACACAAATTCATATTCAAAACTGGCAAAAAAAACCTTTAAAAACTGCAGTTGCAATTCAATAGCCAGCTAAACAGCCGCGCTCAGGTTCATTTTTCTAAACAAGGCAACCAAAATTACATTTATACTCCTCCAGCCTCTCCCCATCGCACTACTTCGCCTACACGATACGACACACGCACGTACTCCCGATCTCAATCTCCCGTTCACGCGTGTGAGTATCGACACCGGAGATGCAGCTCTTCTCCGTGTGCTAAGCATTCACATGCTTGTTCAACACATTCTTGCAGTACATGTTCCAATAAAACACATTGTGGAACATATTCTAAAAATACTTCTTGCCATTGCAAACATGCCCAAAACTCTCAGGCTCATTGTACTAACAGTTCCCCATCACCTATCAGTGGCGGATCCAGGGGGGACGATCGGAGCGATCGCCTCTCCCCCAGAAGAGGAAACTTTTTAATTTTATACATTAATAAAACACACCCCAGAGTTTGGAGCTCTAAGTAGCAGTATTACAACCCACCGTCCCCCCCAGAAGTCCGTCCTGGATCCGCCCCTGCCACTTAAACAAAATAAACAACACATTACTACACAGAGCCAAGGCAATACCGCACAAAAAACAATAAGCTCAAGCCCAACCAGAAAAACAAAAAAAAAAATAATAAAAAACAAAAAACAATACAAAAATAAATATAAAAACAACAGCAATTTCATGCTGCATACATAAATCAAACACAGTTTTCTCCGGTCTATCCTCCCCCATTCCCATATTACAGTTACCCTTCCCCTCTCCTTTGCCCTGCTTATGCCTTACCACTACAGCAGGCAAATCCGGTAATAACCAACCCTAATCCTGCTTCTAATCCAAAAAACTAAAAAAGAAACGAAAGTTTCAATCTCCTACAAAATCATCTACTAATTGTAACAAAACATGTAGAACAAATATGATCTCTAAACCGCTCGCTTCATAATCTACCACAATTAAATTACCAATAAAACAACAAAGCGAATTAAATTATATCACTGGTACCATAAAAACAGCAAACGTTAAGCTCTTACTCAATTCTGGAGCTGAAGCAAATATGTGTCCATTTTCAGCTTTGCCCGCCCATGCTCGTGTATTTCCCTTACATACCTCGCTTTACGGCATATCACAGGTGCCGACAGAGCTCACAAAAACTGCATATTTAACAATACGTTTAAATAGCAAATCGTTCACGGTGTTGTTTAAACTAATTCCTTTGCCTAAATTTCTGATTATTCTTGGTAATAAATTCTTTAAAAAACACAATTGTCAATTAAATTATGTTACAAACACAATTACCCTTAAACATTTTGGTTGCTAACCACCTAAAAATGCTAAAAAACCAAAAAGTCAAACTTTCTACAGCTCTGGCGCAGAAAATTGCAAATAATCAACATTTCACGCTTATTTGCAAAGAAACTATAACAATTCCACCCAAATCATGTTATATAATACCTCTAAAATTTTCTTTCAATTTGCCTATTAAAAATTTTCACGTACACTCATGCCCAAAATTATTGTCGCATGTTTATAAATATGTTGCAGGAATATTATTTGATAACGAATTCGCCCAGTATTTCTTATAATGTTAGTATGTGTATAATCGGCAAAGACATGTATGTGACAATTTTTTTTTTTTTTTTTTTTTTTTTGCCAAAAGAGCAGTAAATAAGAACAATAAAATATTCTTGTCTATTTACCAACATTTTGTTTTACTCATTCTAATTTTCGTATTTGTAATTCTTTTCCTATGAAATTTACCACAAATATACATTTCCCGATTATACACATAGTATCAGTATTAAACGTACGCTGCAAAATCATTATCAAATTATAATCTTACAAGAAGACAGTTATAGATATGCGACAATCATTTTGGACATGAATGTGCATACACCTGTGAACATATTTCTCAAAAAGTGTTTATGGAACATGCAGCTGCTTCAGCTGAAAACCCAGCGGTTTTCGTAGTGAACACCTCTCAGTTCACAAAACATTTCAAAAAGGAAACACCTCTAGCCATAGCGTCACAATTAACGAAAAACAGTAAAACAATATACGTCAATACAATCAAAAACTTTACACGCCCATCCCTGAGCAGGTGCAAATAAAAAAGTTTCAAAACGCATACAAAAAAATGGCCATCTAATTAACGTCCCAAAATTTACTTTAAATAGAACACTAACAAACGTTCAAAAACAAAAATTACAAAAGTTGTTGTCTCGGTACGTCACTGTTTTCAAGTAGAATAGTAATAACTTCACGGCTATAAATGCTTTTAATATATCTCTTAATCTTCAATCTAAAAAACCGTTTCAAGCTGTCGCATATATAATTCCTCACAAATTTCGGCCTCAAGCAAAAGCTAAAGTTCTTAAACTTCTAAACCAAAGAGTTTTAAAATATGCCAACAGTCCTGTATGCAACATTTAATTTGTTCCCAAACCAGGTAAAAAACAAGTTCGTTGTGTAATAAATCTCAAAAAAATAAATTATAATTGTATTAGTATAAACAATTCAATTATTTCGATTCAAAATTTTCTATACAAAAAACACTATCTGACGCCACATAAATCTGTCCATTAAACTTAGATATGTATTTTTTCAAGAAACATTTCAAAAAAATCGTCCTTTTACTGCCTTCAGTGTACCTAGCTTAAAATTACCTAAATCTCAAATGCAACTACAAAAATTTCCAATGGAATATAAAAATTCCACAATATACTTGCAACGTATATTACAACAAATTTTTAAAAATATAAATTGTCGCGTTGCTTTATACGTAAACAACATGTATATAATCGGAAATTTATTTTTTAAAAATGCTTCAAACGCTTAAAAAAGTGCTTAATGCAGCACAGCAATATTCCGTACTTTTCAATTTAAACAAGTCGCAATTTGGTGTGCATAAAGTAAAATGTCTAGGTTACATTGTAAGAAACAGTATAATTCGTCCCAATCCTAATAAACTTCACGTAATTCTAAAAATGGAAAAAACAAAAACTAACAAACAACTTTAAAGATTACTCACTTCAATAATTTTTTTTTCAAAATTTCTTTAAAAATATTTCCCTCAAATTGGCGCCTTTGTACAACACCCTCAAAGGAAATCCGCGTAAACTTCATTGGGATAACGCTTGTAAGCTTGCGTACCAAAAAAATGCAAAAAAGCATTAACTTCTCTCTCCCCTCCTACAAATGTACACAACACGCAATACCAAACGCGCTATAGTCTGTAATGCATCTCTGCTTGGCGTCGGTTCGGCATTACTACAATAAAATCGATTAAAAAAATAATAATAATAATAATAATAATAATAATAATATATGCTTCCAGCAGGCACCCCACCGAAAACAACAATCGCGAAACTATTAACAACCACTGCACAGAAAATCTAACAGTCTTTGAGTGACGTCACAGTCAAAAGAAACAGAAGAAATAAGTTCTTCAACGGAAATACATTTGAGCGTCCTCATTACAAGATGGATGGAAAGCGGTGATCGAGTTTAGAAATATTAAAAATAATATTTTGGCCAAAGTGGAATGGAATACAGGGCTATAACATAGTTGGGTCAAACTTACGGTTTGTAATGTGGAAGAAAATTGGAATGTATAACAACTTGATTTAATTCGTTCGAAAAGTAGTACGATTCAGACCGATGCGTGAGCTGGATCTCTCCGTACAGTCTATCGTGTCCGTAACCCGCGAAGACTCATCTGTGGTCTGTACGGCAAGTAAATAATTAGCTCCGAGACTTATCTCACTTATCTAAATTAACTTACGGCCAAAGTGTACTTGTGTTTAAGTCACTTTGTGTAGTCGCGAAATTTACTCGTCGTTACATTTGTTTTATAGTGTTGGGATTATGTAAATACATTAAGCCTTATATTTCAAGTATACATAACTGATTAATTAAAGTAATGCAAAATAGAGTTAATTAGGTCTCATTATGACGTTGGCCCAGTGCATTCTGGGGTAGAGAGAGATATAGCTTTCTCTCGAAATTCGTCTTCATGGCGAATGACTCTTTGGATACATTTATAATTACACTGTGCAATATTTATGTTACATATTAATGCTGTCAGTCAAGGTTGAAATGTTTTATGTTTTGGACAGCACAATCCTCGAACTCAGGATATTTGATACTTTATACTACCTTTGTTATAATCCTTTGTAATTAACTAAAAAAACAAGAATTTATTACAATAAAAAATAGGAAGTTCCAATTGATTTTCTTTCATTTAATGGCTAAATTAGTAATAAAAAATACCTGTAGTGTAAATAATCTTAGCTTATATGTTAAATAAACCGTAACAAATCACGTCAAACAAAACATAATCATTTCTAATATTTCAAATTATTCTAAATTATTTCTAAACTATGTTCTAAAATTATTTAAAAAAATAACTAAAAATCAAATTCTCTACATTTATTGCATGTAGAACATATATACTCCCACCAAGTTTGATTACATTCTGTCAAGTGGTTACGTCTCCAGAGTGAATAGTGATATATATATTCTCTGAATAGTGATATTTATTTTATGATAATCTGGTAAATAAAAACTAAATTGTAAACTTGTACCTCACGAAGTATTTTACAGGTATAACGGAGAACAGAAGGAAAGAACGTAACTCTGTTGGCTAATCGTTCGATGATAGCGACTATTATTGACTTGAAGTTCGATTCATTTCCTCAACAAGCAAATTGAATATTCCTTTTAATGGAAGTTTGTGATATCACTTTTTTACGTAATGTTCCATTTACGTGGAACTCGACAGTTTTAAAAAAGAAACACAACGGAAATAACCTAAATTGGTTTGATGGCAACAAAGAGAAAATATGAAGGAAGTGTCAATTTAGGTGTGCAACGTGAGTTCAAGGTCAAAAGTTCTTCAAGTCTTAAAAATACATTCGGTAATCGCATCCACATCAAGATCTATTATCAACTATCTATTTAATTACGGATATAAATTTATTTTTAGGATTCCTCTCTCTTTCTACCTCATTCTTTCCTTTTCTACACTTCCAAACTATGCTATGCGTAAGTGTCGGAAGTCTTGTAGAACAGCTTTATCCGTTCGTTCGCCCATCTGTCGACAGGTATCAGAGCAAAAACGGTAAGACATATCGAGATAAGGTTTCTTGCTATCGGTTCAGTGTCCCAAGGATAGGTTCCATCTCCTCTGTTATCTCTCTATACAAACCAAAAATGGTTCAAATTAATCATTTCCGGTTTCAACGTTTTCACCATACAACGACAATGGTAATAGATAGCGAGAAGAGCTTTTTTTTTTTTCAAATGGTTCAGCATCTTTAGGCAACGTAACACAACTATACCGAACACTACCAAAACAAAATGTAGTTCAAATTTAATATTATTTGCGGTTTCAATACTGATTTCGACAGAGCTAAAGCGGTAAAAGATATTGAGATGCGGTTTTTCTCCGATCGACTTTCTGTCCCAATAATTGGTTCATTCTTATTTATTAAAGGAACACTCAAATGGCTCAAATTAATCATTTCCAGTTTCAACACTTAACTCCATATAGAACAAAAATGCTAATAGATAGTAGCAAGGTGTTTCCTGCTACCGATTCAATGTCTCAAGAGAGCATATAATCCCAACCCGCAACACTCTACCAAAATAGGAGGTGGTTGAAAATTACTACTACTTCCAGTTTCAATATTGATTTTCATAGAGTAAAAACGCCAAGAGATATCAAGATGCAGTTATTTGTATTCGATTCAGCCTCCCAAGAATAGATTCCATCTCCTTCACTAACCCTTATTGCAAACCAAAAGTGGTTCTAATTAACCATATCTGGTTTCAACGTTTATCACCATACAACGGAAACGTCAGTAGATAGCTAGAAGAGGTTTCTTGCAAACGCTTCAGTGTATTAAAGCAAGTGGTTTAAATTTAATATTACTCTTCCGGTTTCAATACTGATTTTCACAGAGTTAAAACGGTATGATATATCAAGATACGGTTTAATGCAATGAATTCAGCACCGCACGGATAGATTGCAGCTTCTCCGTTATCTCTCTATTCAAAACGCAAGTCGTTCAAATTAGTCATTTATGGTTTCAACGTTATACATATAAAATACAACAAAAACGGAAACAGATAGCGAGGAGCGATTTTTTTTTCAAAGGTTCAGCGTCTCAAGGCAACGTAACATGACTATACCGAACATTCTACCAAAACTGAATGTAATTCAAATTTAATATTATTTCCAGTTTCAATACTAATTTCCACAGAGCTAAAACTGTAAACCATATCGAGATGTGGTTTTGTGAAATCGGTTCATTGTTCCAAGAATAGAGTCACTAACTTTCTATTAAAACCAGAAGTGGTCCAGATGTTCCATTCCCGGTTTCAACATGGAACAAAAATGGTATTAGATAGTAACAAGCGGTTTCCTGTAGTCTATTCAGAATCTTAAAAGTACATATCGTCATAATCCGCAATACTCTACCAAATCCAGAAGTGGTAGAAATTAACGATTTTCGGTTTCAACCTTTGTTGCATAGAACAAAAACAGTCGGCATAGTGAGTAATGTTATATATATATATATATATATATATATATATATATATATATATATATATATATATATATGGATTCAGCGTAAGAAGAAAAGGTTCGCCTTTGGATCTTATTAATCTATTGCAGCCTATAGTTATAGATATACTACTTCCAGTTTTTGAGTATTGAATTCCCATCGTTTGGAAGTATACCGTAGTTTCACATTGCAAAACGAACCTCACTTATTTTCTATGTGTAATCCTATTTCTCCAGCCTTGGAAACCTTTCTCTCATCAGCTTATTACCAACGTACAGTGTTATGCAAAAAACGAACTCAACTCCAAAATTTTAAAAATTCAGTGAAATACGATGGTTTCTTTCTAATGTGCATTGTCAAGTCAAGAAAACGAAATCAGCGGAAAACATGGAAACTTCTTGGTAAAAGATGCCATTTCACTTTAGCTGACACATTACTATTGGGCACCAACCTTTATACTGAGTTTTCTTAAACGTATTAACCCTTTTCCTGCGCATGTCGACTTTTGTCGACGGAAACAAAATTTCCCTAATCTGCGAATGTCGACTTTTGTCGACGGAAACAACATTTCCCTAATCTGGGAATGTCGACTTTTGTCGACGGAAACAACATTTCCCTAATCTGCGAATGTCGACTTTTGTCGACGGAAACAAAATTTCCCTAATCTGCTAATGTCGACTTTTGTCGACGGAAACAACATTTCCCTAATCTGCGAATGTCGACTTTTGTCGACGGAAACAAAATTTCCCTAATCTGCGAATGTCGACTTTTGTCGACGGAAAGAAAATTTTCCCTAACCTGCGAATGTTGACTATAGTTACTGTTGTAAAGTTTTTCTTGTCCTTATCTTGGACTTGTTGAGAGTAGTCGCCAAAGGTGTTCCGTTCGATTCTTTTTGTGTTCTATTGTTTTGAAATACGATAGAGAAATACTAACTATTCGATTTCTGCTTACTGGGTCGATTCTCTCATCAACCTTAGATGAAATGAAATCTTTCAGTTTAACGTCCCACGTTTATGGCTTTTAGGTTAAAGGAGACGAATGCTAATAGCAGGTGAATGATGATGGAAGAATTGATGGAATAAGAATGGGGGAGGAAACGAGAGTATCCCGAGAAAACCCACAAACACAAGGTTGTCCACGACAAACTTACTTGGTCGGGGATCGAATCAGAATCAGCTACACATGAAATCACAACAACCTGTCTCATACAAAAATCTCTAACATTGCGAAGTTAATTCAAACTGTGTTCTGTTCAGCTTTTGCATAAAAAAAAAAAAAAAGAAAATCAGTGTTACAATAACTGCCGTCACTTTAAGACCGTACACATTCGTTATTAAGTCTTACTTTTCTAGTGTTCATTCATAAAAGTTGTCAAGATAAATTTGATAATTTACTTTGCCCTTATGAATATAAAGTAACCATCCTTGGCATGTATACATTTTAAAATGTAATACGATTAGCATATTTGTCTAACTTTTCCCCCTCCTTAGCGTTTTTTTTTTTTAAAAAAAAACTTTCAGTAATGAAGTGCTTTTCATCTAAATTCGTATTTGGTACTGCTCAGCACACACACACACACACACACACACATATATATATATATATATATATATATATATATATATATATATATATATATATATATATATATATATATATATATATATATATATATATATATATATATATTAGTAAAAATGAGTTTTTGCAACTAACTTTATTTTTTCCTATTTCTCTGAGAACGTAGAGAACGGAGAGTGGCTCTTATGCTCCAGCGACGATGAATCAATCTATGTGCGGCAACGTGTTGGATATACGGTGGAGTATGAGTGAAAACAAACAGCGGCTTATTACAACACCAAAGTCAAGAGGCAGCTGTTGCACAATCCGATTGTAGAACAAACCAGTAGCTGATCTTGTTGGAAGATCGATGTATACCACCGCGGTGCTCGACGATACGTTTGTATTACACGACGACGAAACAAAAGCGGGGACCCCTTATCTCCTTTAATTAAATTTTTAAAACACCTCCCAATTCTCTTATAATCGTTTGTTTATTTCGCGAGTATAAAGGATGCTTGCTTATTTACGTTTGAATGTTTGTATACTTCACTACATGCACTTTAGTGGTTCTTTCTAATCATCAATTAAGGATTATAATCATTCATGAAAGCTTTTATTCTATCATGAAAATACTATTCACTTAATAAAAAGAAAATCATTACGAACTTATACTAAACGCTTATTTCTTTCTCCATTTTCTTTAAACAAAGAACTTTTCTATTCCATTTTGCTTTTCGAAACAGCTATTTCACTTATTTTACTACTTTTAAGGCAACTAGGGAAAAAAATCCAAGGTGTTTACATTTTGCACCTATCATATTATTTTAAAGTATTAAACACAGCACTACTATAGATTTAGATACCCGTACAAATATACATAAAGTACTTTAGGTTCTTCGTTAGAAACACAGACAAACCACATTGCAATATGTTAGGTGCGCACCCAGAAATTTTTATTGGGAGGGTTAGAAGCTTTGTGGGGGCCCAGTACTACAAGCCATATATAGTAGTGAACGGGTATTGTTCTGCACTCGAAAATAGGACCTGATCGATCCCCTCCCAGTGCATGCGTCCCTGCAATATATTATGCATAAACTTCTCATTTATATCCCTACTGAAAATCGAAAGTGGAAAAATCTACTCTCTCTTCCTGTTTTAATCTTAGTCAACTTTGAGCAAAAGCAGTAGTAGGCAGGGAGGAATGATTATCGCTGATGAATGTGTATGGATGCACACAATAACATGTCGCATTGAAATTGGAAGAGGCACAAAGCTACTAGGTAATAGATACAACATTCTAAGAACATATACTATTTCATCTTTACTCTTATCGCTGTATTGAAATCATCCCTGCTATTCAGGATAAAGTGTCACTTCCTCTAGCCATTCCAAACTTACAAGGTACCTTTGCTTCATTTTGTATACTGTAAATGCATTGAAAACTTGAAGTCGCTTGTGACACCATTTAATATTATTTAATTGAGTTAATTTCTCATTGGTTACTTTGATCTAATATAGGATCATTTTAGGGGATAAAACTGGAAAACACTCGGAAATCGATATATAAACGGGTTGAATGGAGAATCTCCTATTTTCTTTTGAAGTCGGTTAAAAAGAATTTTTTTTTTTTTTTTTTTTGGTGGAGAGAAATGAAGAAATTTGACTAACAATAACACTGGGAGCACCTCTGAGGTTGGAGGCTAAAGTTTTTATGAATATTTGTGAAGCGGTTAGCTATACTCCATTATAATCACCGGGTCGTTTGTTTGATTCCATGTGTTTCTCATACGTTCATAATTAGAGAACTCTGATAGTTGATAATAAAAACCTTACTTAAATATTAGGGAGGACCAAAAATAAATAGAATTTCCTGAGAAAAAGCGTGGACTTTTATGTCATTTTTAAATAGCCTACAACTTTGTTTCAAATACAACTTTAATCACTCTCAAAGTATTTTCCATTAGTATTAATGTGCTTATCCGAACGTCCATTCCATTGTTGGAAGCACCTTGTAAATTCGACCTCTTTGATACATGCTAGCGCCGTCGTGACATTTTGTTTGATTTCATCTACATCGACGAAACGCTTGCCTTTCAAATCTCTTTTAATCTGACGGAACATGTTCTTTGTAAGCTGTTAGCATCATCACAACAGTTTCTGCTGCGTTCTTGCCGAGTAAAAAGCAAACACCGCTCGTTGTTCGTGAGTATCTGCATATCTTCATGTCACGAGAGCATTTTACACATTATCTCACATACACAGAACTGCCAGATAAACCACACGCGTCCAAAGTACTTATAAAGAATATTAGCACAGTCTTGGCTAAACGAAGGAGTAAAATTGTGCGGTTGGCGGAACCTCACTGTGATTGTAGGAGTGCGTAAGACCAGACCACAATACATGTACGGAGCAAACCACATCTGTTGAAGGTACGCGCTTTTTGCAGTGGTATATTGGAAACAGTTTAAATTGATTTTATGCTTGTCTTTAGTATTATTGAGTAATTAAGAATCGCAGTCATACACGTTGCGAGACTGCAAAACGAGAACTCCAAACTTTCATGTACTGCTTTAATTTTAGAAATTAAAACAATTCATGCAGCATTTGCTCAACTCATAGATTTCTATGAGATCAGATCTTTCTATGTAAACTAGTTGAATTTTCTATTAATTATTTAGGAAGACTAACATTTCATTTTGCTTATATCATCCTCCAAACAGATGGAACAAAAAGTGAAGTGTCACGCAAATTATTAAGGAGATTCTAAGTTCTATATCCCTAATTGTAAATATTGCTATTATTATACTATTTGTAAGAATTCGAATATTCATTCAAATACGATCTCAAAGTATGAAACACTCAGTAAAATGGCTAAGTAATGGGCAACATTTTCAAAGGATTTGGAAAATAGTACTTGGTGTATGCACGTATTGCGTATATATACGTTTTAGCCTCCTAAAACAATGTTTATTTTCTAATATATGAAATCATTATGACTTGTATTCACTCTTCACGTAGTTTTAACAAGTCAATTTGTAAAATCTTCAGTGTCTGTCACATCTGAAACATGAGGTAAATTTGTTTCTTTGTTAGCAATGTATTGAATACTTTTGTGTTTATGTTGGATATCCTTTCTTTCGATACATCGGACATATGGTCTTTTATTAATCATTTACTTAAATACAAAAATTACAAAAAAAAAAAAAAAAGAAAAGAAAAGAAAAGAAAAGAAAAGAAAGAACCAGTCTTTTACATTGCAAAGCCAACGATTATTGCAAACACAAAAAGCAAAAACAAGAGTAAAGCACGCTGGAGAATGGGCGAAGAACAGAATCAAGAACGGCTTGATACGCTCAGAAACGTCATGACGAAAGGTGGGGAAAATGCACGAAACGCAGATTGCATATCCCTGGACGCGTCGTTGTCGGTTGCAGTCATACCAACTCATGGAGAAAATCGCAATTTGTGGAACTTTTTCCCATTAATTTGTTGAAAAGGGATAACTGGAATTTTCGTTGCTATTGGCAGCAAATATGAGATTTTTCATAGATAGCAACAAAATTCTCTATGGGTAGAAACTTGACCAATGACCATAATAATCTTGAAGTCAGTGTTAATTGTCAAATTTTGTTACCGGAATATGCATGCTAGTGCAGAAGTAATTTGCAAATTCTCGCAAAACTAATAAGCTCGAAGAAATGTAAATTGTGCTCTGCAATATGGGGGGAAAAAAGTAAAATGCAAAATGTGAAACAACCAAATTCGAATATGTCCTAGACAGCACGACCGGAGAATAAAGTTCTTCTAGTATCCTTACGCTTGTTATAATAAGATGACACAAAGGAATAACGTAAATACTAAATCTTGCCGATAAAATGTACTTGTTTTTGCCAACATTTTCAACTATCTCTTTCAATTAAGAATAAAATTAAGTATTCATCAACTACTTGATAAACGTAGAGAATCGAAATTTACGGGTAGTTTTCTCATATATTGAAGAAAATGTTTTACATACAATAATTTCATTTTTTTTTTATTATTTCTTCATTTTGTCGTTAGTACAACGTGAGAAATTCAAGAGAAAAAAAGGCAATTTTTGCCTTTCGAGATGGGATTTTATAATATTTCAGGTTGGCATCATTGTACTCCCACAGCGCCCTAGCGGCATAACTTCGTACTACAAGTACGCGATAAGCAGGAGTAGGATTTTGGTTACTTTGAGTCCCCCCTCGTAAGTTGCGCCCACTTCTTTCAGTCTTTGTCCTATTTTTTAACAAAATGTTATCCTATCAAAAACTGCTTTTTCTCCTTTTTTAGTGCATTTTATAAAAATATTTTCTTTAGAAGTTCTTTTTCACGTCATTGTTTTTATTACAGATTTTTTTTTAATGTCCTTTAATCAGTTCTTTACTCCTGACTTTCTTAATTTGAAAACATTACATAATTTAACACTTGTGAAATGCAATAGTTCGTAACTTTTTTTTCATTAAAGACGCCACATAAAGGTTTTGAATCACCCATGAACAAAGGTAAAAGTGTGGGGGATCACGGGGGACGCCGTCTCCCCACCTCCAAGAGGTAAGTATAGCGTACCACAGTTCCTAAAAGAGTTACAATGGGCAAAGATGTGCAGGGGAACGGCGGGACGTCATGCCGCTACCTACTAGGGATGGTCACGAAGTTCCGGTTCCAGATCTGGATCCGAAAACCCGGTTCAGAACCGGATCTTAGGAACCGGTTCCAGACCTGGATCCGAAAACCCGGTTCCAGAACCGGATCCTAGGAACCGGTTCCAGATCTAGATCTGAAAGCGCCCAGAGACTCGTAAAGGAGGCACAAAGTTCACCTTCAAAACACTGCAAAGAGGACCATGCGCTTGTGCCCTCCCCGCCCAGATCCGCTTGTGCCCCCAGAAAAAAAATGGGTCCACCAATAGTGGGTGTTTAGCCAAATGAGTTGGCCAGTTTGCCTGTTTAGCCAATGAGTTTGCCAGTTACCCAGTTTATTTAGCCAAATGAGACAAGGGCCGCCACCTGGGCGCCTGCCTGTCGCTTCCACCACTTCACCTAGCATACTGTTCACAGCCTGCTAGCAGCTCGGGTTTAGCGTAGGGATGGTCACAAAGTTTCGGTCGGTTCTTGGAGATCCGGTTTTCAAAACCGGTTCTAGACCTGGATCCGAAAGCCCAGTTCCAGAACCGGATCTTGGGAACCGGTTTTAGACCTGGATCCGAAGAACCGGTTCCAGACCTGGATCCGAAAAACCGGTTTCGGAACCGGATCCGTTCAGACCCGAAAACCGGTTCCACCCTACTACCTACCTACTTTTTCAGATCCACTTTTACACCTGCCTGAACCGCTCTACCATCAATTCAAGTAATTTTTCATTAACTGACATTGTCTACTTATACACATAATCAAGATGCATTTGTCAGTAACTTAAATAATTTTACAGTAAGACGATAATGTATTCAGAAGTTATAAAAATGTATGTATAAAAAGAATGTAAAAAAATATTGTATTATCATAGGTTTATGTATTTTGCACAAAACTTCTGAGTTCTAATTAATGGGAGTTTGTGAAATTTAAACTGCAAGGTTTGAAACAAACGAACATAAAAGTAACATAATAAAAGCATTGTAAAAATAATTCTTAAAGTTATGAAATGATTACGTTAAGTATGAAAGCGATGAATATTAACTTGCCTTAAGTAAACCCTTCATAATATCCCTATTTTAGTGTAATTTCTATAAATATCTATGATGTAGCTATAATCCACTGGAAAGCAGGTCCTAATTATGTATATTATGTTTCAAAGACTGGAGGTAAAGAAACTAGCAACATAATTTGAACATAGACACATTACTCTTATACTTTTACTTACAAGAAATTTAATCTCTGCTCTCCATGACTTGGGCCACCAATGCATCATTCAAATCAATACATGCCTGGGACGAAGAGTAACGTTGTCATAAACATCTTGACAGACCCATACTGGTATCTTGTGGAACTCTGCTGTGATAGCTTCCTGTAGCTCGGCCAAATTGCGTATATGATGTTGATACACGTTGTCCTTTAAAACAACTCATAATGAAAAGCCAGGTGGTGGTAAATCGGGAGCTCCAGCTGGCCACTCCATAGACCCACGTCGATCTGCGTGCAGAGTACAAACGCACACAACGCACACGTCGATGCAGAACAACATTTCTTGTCATGCAAGGTTGCCAGGATACTAATGATTCTAAGACCACTAACCGTTATCCCCACTCTCAGGCTACACAGTGTTGCCCTATCGAAATTTTTAGTTCAGAAATACAAATACTACAATGTCAAACATCATATACACAGTTATGGGCCACCCTATATTTGTGTTCCTGGCGGACATGTGAATAGGGTATAAAAAACTTAAATAATCAACTATGGAAGTGTAATGTTCACACAGAAAATACTGGGAAAAGATTATCATAATGGCAGTATAACGTAAAATAACTGTAATAAAGAAAACGAAAAACCATTGCTAATAGTTAGGTTATTAGAGCTGGTAATATAATACAAACATTATTTTTTTTTAATTATAACTTATCGCCAAACATCAATCGCTCTCACAGGAAGCAATTTTCAAAGTTCAATTTATAGATTTTCGCTTATCTCCTGCAAAATATGGGGAACAACAGTCTACTTGCAAATGACTTATTGTTTAGTACGTCAATGTCATTTTGTTAATAATTACCAACTCCAAATAATAATAAAAATCTAATTTAACATGTTACTGGGTTATTGATATCAAAGCGTTTTGTATTGAGGGTAAATAACGATGTGACAAAAACTTCATGTCAGTACTCAGAAGTAAATAACAGAAAAAGAGAAACAGAATCATTTACTCTGTATTGACGACATACAAATATGGCAGTTTTAGCTTCCCTTATTGACAAACTAATGACTAATCAATGAAAGAAAACTAATACGTCAGGAACTCAGGCTAGAGGTCACGTTACGTGAAAGTGCTGATACTATCTCTCTTTCTCTCTGTCTCTCTCACTATATATATTGTACACTCACACACACATACAGTATGTTTCACAGCTAACTTTTAGACCGCTAAACTAATTTTGAAGATTTTTGGAACATGAGTGGACTATAGTCTAACTCAAGTTTTTATTACATTAATTTTCCCAAAAGGTGTATCCTAAGGGAGAAGGTAGAGGTGGTTCAAAAATGTACGTTCAAAAATTCAGTTTCCCACGAGCAATTTAAGTTAGAAAGATTGAACTTGATATAGAAACTTCTCATTAAAAATAAGGTGACGTGTTGCAGCGATTTTGAAAATTTCTGTTTTAAGGAGAGCAGGTGACATTTTCAATGTAAATAAAGGGTGAACGTAACTTGTTTGGGGGCCAACTCTTCCTAGACCGATGAACTGTATTTGATTATTTTTGGTATATAACTGAATAAGAGCCTAAGTTAGGCTTTGATCACATTATCAGCACATGAGGTAGGACGGGGTAAAGATGGAAAAGGGGTAACATGTGACAATAATCGAAAATTATAAATATTAGTGTCTAACCCATGGTTTACGAAGACGCTGAGATGAATAGTGACACTCTCGATACCGTTCGACAAAGTTCAGCATCCATCGGCGTAGAAACGGGAAGGGATGGCATTACGTATTCTTATCATTACACTTTTATTGAAATTGTATCCTAAGGGGTGGGAAGAAGACCAAATACATTACATAAACCTAATCTTCCCATGCGAGAAACGAGCATTTCAGTTAGTTGCTACCTCAAAATTAAAACGTTTTGATCTTTCTAGTCTTATATTCTTTGGGACAAATGAGGATGCAGATTCTAGCTATCAAATAAAAAGGATTAACATTTTAAAACGTATTAGACCCTTCCTTAAATGCAGAAACATGAATAACACGTGAGTACCCTGCCTGTTCCGCAATACTTAGTACTTAGTATTATCGTCTTCTATGCGAGAGATCTTAGTTCGATTTCCAACAGTTTAGGTCCTACTTATATATACTGCTGAAAACGCAGTATATATAAGTATCGTACGATTCTTACAAAATTCTCACTTCAGAATGCATATCTCTTCTAAACATGTTAATCTTACAAAGCGTCATCACACCTGTCATTGTAAACGGTAGGCTGATCTAGCGTGTGTAGGGTGCATGCTGTTAGTATTTTGAAGATAATAGAATAATAACGAGAATAGTTGAGTGTGAAAATCTGTTATGTATAGATCATGTCACACAATGCCAGGACAACTTCAGGGAACATCTACTCTGAAATTAAGATACTTTAAGTGTGGTCGCATAGTAAAGCTGGGAGATTTGTCCTTGAGACTAACCGCTCACATGGGTAGAAAGATGTCAGTGGTCTATCAGTGGTGTATAGTACAGGGTGATAGACAAAGTTCACCGAGCATACGTGGCCCATCCTTGCCCGCATGGCACATTGGGGAGCTCATGGACGTAAAGACCATTTGAGCCGCTCTGCTAGTACAAATAGGACACAATTGTTCATCAATTCTTTTAGGTAAGTCTACGTTCCAGCGTTTCTCACTCATACTTAACTCTGATACTTGCTCGTTGTCAAGCCTAGGAAGATTGTAGCAGTAAGACGAATGAACGGTGGTGAAATTCAGAGTAATCGGGTGACAAGAGTGTTTGGTAGAAAATCAGTCTTACAGGAGACGTACTTCGAAACCGATAAGTCATTATTTCCTGCCTTCTACTCATTAGCGATCATGTGTGTGCTTCTAGACATGCAAACAAGCTGGAAAATCCGATATATGTTTACTATCATCACTTGGAACTCACACCTTTATCTCTAGTATGGGATCACAGAATGAGGTATATATTCTCCAGCCTAAGTGCGTCGTACATGCGTATCAATTTTGTTGTCTGAACTTACGTGGTTACTTTTTGGAACTTATTTTCCAGTATGATAATGCGTGTTCCCACACTACTATGACAATTCAGTTTGCCCTAATCGTTTTACTACTTCAACCATAGTCTGTCAAGTCTCCTAACATAAGTCCTACACTGGGGGATGATAGAATGGTGCCTGACAGCAAACCGGGCTCCGGAAACGACCAACACACACCTAGATCAAAGTCTGCACAGACGATGTGATAACGCACTTCCAAAATTCATTTTGGATATGTACGAACAGATTCTTCTGTGGCCGCTAGGTAGTTTAGGGAAGGCTACAGTGATATCAAGTGAACAAAGTGGCTCTCCTCGTAGGTCTATTGGGTAGCGCTCGCACCTTTGGTGAACGAGATTCCAGAGTCAATTCCTGGAAACCTTGAAATTTCAATACATTACGGTGGTTCGGACTTCATCTTAGCTCCAACTAGTCAAACCATCATTCAAGTGACTACAGTATTTTTAGTACCTTATATAATATGTTGGAATGTGACACGTTAACTGCCATCTACCATTCTGGCTTTCTATGACTATACTTTGGACCATCCTTTGATTTTCTATTTGGTGTTCTTAATTTTCTTTCGAACACATTATCCACAACGCTGGTGTGACTTTTCCGTCAAGATTCCATATTCTCAGGTTATATGTATTATTTCTATTTTATTATAGTGACTAACAGAATCCCCATTTATCGCGCGGGAAAAATAAGATTAATGAATAATACTTGAAACATATATATACAACATTATTCTAAGTTCAAAATATTTGTCAATAAAAGTTTGATTTTGCTGAAATTATGCTAAGGTTTCCTTCTAGTCCGCAGAAGTGTCATTAAATATCGTAATATTGTATTTCGTTCTTGGCCTAGAGTTCAGGAAAAATATTTCTACAAAATTTCAATTTATTTTATTTATTAAGGATGCGCACGAGACGAATCGAGACCGAATTTTTCTGACAAAATTCGAGTCGAGACAAAGCTCTTCCAATAGAGAAATATACATTTTTCGAGTCGATACATCGATTTTACAGCACATTTTCGAGACGAGACAGCCTCAAATCTTGTCTCGTACGCATCCCTATTATTTATACATGCCACTTGGCATGACCGTAAGTCCATCTCGTCCATCGACCTAGGAACTGTACTTATGTTACATAGCATCCATGCCGGGTGTGAATGAAGACATTCTACGAAAAATCCCTTTCAGGATGGTTGGCCTCAAAAAGCTGTTACAGCTTTTCAACCTAGTGCCCTCACCGGAAATCCAACCCTGGACCGCTCGCACCAAAGTCGAAAGCGTTAGCAATTACGCTACACTGGACCACCTACGAAATTTCAAGTTCTTATTCCCAAGATTTCCAAACATAATGGTAAACGTCGAAGAAAATATCCAAGAATCCCCTTCTACTTTGTAGGAGTGATATTTCGTAAAATTTCTTGACTTTTTCAGTCTAGAGTACATGGGAAATAATTATACACAAAATTAAAAGATTGTACACAAAGTAATTTCAGAGATCTGGCGAACGAAAAACAACTCATTTAAGCCCTGTTATAACCCCTTAATGGCAACATTTACAAAAATCTATCTTATCTATAGCCTAGAATCCAACGGTTACATTTGTATATACAAAATTTCGAGGTTGTGCGTCTAATAGTTTCGAATATCTGTTCATGAATCAATGAATTTACTCATATTTACTCATATATATAAAACAAGATGTTAGTTAACAACGACGTATTTTGTTTAAAAAAATGTAAAAAAATAGGAAAGGCCTTTGGGGAAAGTACAAAATGAGAAATGGTATTAGAGTGCATGCAAGAACTGCTGCATCTCCGTTCACATTAATCTGATCTTATTTTCTTATTAATTTCTCATCTTTCAATAATAAACTTGCTCATGTGTGATATGAAAAATTCTTATAAGGCTGTGATAAGGTACAACACTATGTCCGAGCATTTTGTTGTGGCTCTCACTTTCCCATTCAATCAATTACCGTCGAATTCCTCGTTAAACTGTAGTAGGTTCGTATTGCTAAAAAGGAACCTTAAACTCCAAACCAACCAACCAATTAATATCAAAATAAATTTTGTTGTTTCAAAGAATACAAGTAACATGATCTCATTTTATAATGAGTGAATATTCAAGGCTTAATCAGGAGAGTAATGGTACATACATGTTTGCAAGTTAGGGGAAAATTGAGTTCCAAAGTTTGCAACACTGCATTAACTTTGATCCATACGACGAGAATTGAGAGTGATTGGTCAGTGCTGCACCGAGTTTTGGGCAAGGAGCACGCATTGGAATTGACACTGGCAATACCGAATCCCGCCAGGTGTGAAGTGCATTCGCGATCTGATATTTCCACGACATACAATCCTGACCTCCCAGCCAGCGACCACCAGTTGTTTCTGTACTTAAAGAAACATCTTGGTGGAAGGTACAATGAAAAGAAGTCACAAAGCGGTTTCAGATGCAGCCGTCGTTTTTTTTTTTTTTTTTTTAACGATTCTCGAGTTCAAAAGCTCTTTCGGCATGTGGACAATGATAAAACTTATGTGAGGAAATATCCTGTGTATCCCCCAGGCCCGTAGCCAGCCCAAAAACTTAGGAGAGGGCCGGCTGAAGTTAGGGGGGGCCCGATCCAACCATATGATAGTTCGTCACCATATTATAGTTCTTTTGCAAGCCTACTGTACAATTTTTAGGGGGCCAGCCAAAATTTAGGGGGGACCGGCCCCCACTAGATCCCCCTGGATACGGGCCTGGTATCCCCTGTAGTTTACTTTACCTCCAATAAATTTCTTGTATATCTCATTTTCCGTTTGTTTCTTTACATTTCTGACAAGCCTCATATAAAGGATAACCTACTCGATGGTAGCCCCAGAAGAAATGAAGTACAAGAGGACAAAATATAATACGTTTACATGTAACAAGCTCTCTAATGACTATATGGTTAGCGTGCGCGTCTTAGATGCAGGAGACCTGAGTTCGATTCCCGGCGCAAGCTCATGTAGTTCGGATCCCACTGAGAAGGCGAGTACAATAACCATCTAGTTACGAGGAAGATTAGGGCTACTTTCGAGCGCGACACCCCTTAGTAGTTACATTTGGTCTCTTTTGGAGTTTCTTATTTTATACATACATACATGTATATATATATAAAATCCCAATAGGGCATATTATTTTGTTATTGATCAACTTTTGTATTTAAAAATACGGTAGGTAAATAATGAAAACTTTCTGAATATAATAATCGTGTGTAGTACGGAAGAAAACAAATAACGCCATATAGTACTACAACAGCAAACAGTCCGAGGTTATTAAATATACATATTCCCATACACACAAGAGAATCTACATACAGACATAGAGACAGATATTCACATATAAAAAACACTCACTTACCTCTGTACGCATGACTAAACTTGCCTTGTTTGAGCTTTGATCATAGTACCTAATTTGCTATAAATGGACATGGAGAATGGAAGAAAGAGAAAGTACAGGAATGAAACAGAGAGAGAGAGAAAAATGAAAAAAGTATATAAGCGCAATTCAAAGAGAAGTCCCCGAGCAAAATGGAAGTTTTGGAAAATCCTCGCTGAACAAACAGTAAACTCTCAACTGTGATTTTACACACTGGAAACTTGTGAACAACAAAGGTATAACAAATGAGACAGATAGAGAGAGAGAAAGAGTGAGAGAAGTACTCTTCCGTTAATATATTGACCAGAGGACGTGAAGATCGAGGAGTAGCAAGGAATAAGCAAAGCGGAAATTCAAAAGGTCTTTTTGAAATTAGACAGTTTCGTGGAAGAAGTGCGATTCGTTACAGCCACTTTCTGCAACAAGTGCAGTGGAAAATTATGCCAATGAAATTTAGCCTCAAGAAAGGCAAATGAGCAGGTATTGGGAAAATCCTATTCATTAACGAAACATTATATGATTTACACATATTCATATATATGATACCAGTATTAGATATTATACAGGGTGATTTAAAAAAAAACTCACGGATTTCATTTGGGTCTAGAATTTCGTCCGATTTTCATGCGGTTTATGGCAAATGATCAAGGAAGGATGGGAGATTTATGTAACCATGTTTACTGGTTTAAATTCATCCAGCGTAATAACTGCCACGCCTCAAGAAAAGCCGCAAATATTCGCTAGTGTACCTTACAATTGGAATCAAGTACGGTGCGGTGTAAAGATTTGAGTTTTCTTCGTACATGAAAATCTCAATAAGACTAAGAAATAGGAAACTGGACCCTTGTATTGGGAATCGCGCTGTACAATTCTGTGCTACTGTGTGAGTGCAATTAGGACACAGTGAGAATAGTGTACTCTTTGGAGCAACATGAGTTTATCGTTAAAAGTTTTTGGTAAACGGAATCTGTTGTTGCTTCGCGAAGGAAATTTAGAAACAGATTTGCCTCACGTTCTGCCCCAGATAGAAACATAACATACCTATGATCGCTAGTGAATAAATTGGAAGAAACAGGATCGCTTCTGAGACAGGGAAGCATCGGACCCTGTAGGAACTCTTGTGGAAAATGTCATTTATCGACTCCTTAGGTCTCTCCATTGTTTGTCGCAAGAAATCGGCTGTAGCTAAGCCTGCCATACGTCCGTAAAAAACGGGACAGTCCCGATTTTCGGCCCAAGTGTTCCGCATCCCCGTAAATTTAGTCAGGACAGGCAAATGTCCCGTATTTTAATCCCGTGCTGTTTCCGCTATCAATATAAGCTTATTCGAATAATGAAAAATCAAAAATTCTGACATTAGCTGGGAATACTGTAATTAGTGAATGAACAGTAAGCTGTAACATGTAACAGCTTTGAACAAGTTATCACACTATCCTCTCCGATTTGATAGTGAACAAGCCAGTAGACTCGCAGGGCAGAATTGCATTTGCCTGTTAGCAGTCAAGGTGATCCGCAATCTTTGATAAAGTGCACAGCTGTCGTTGATAATACATTACTATTGAAGTGTTCCAATTTTGTATCAACAAGGCCTAAACTGAAGTGCACGTTTTCTTCCAATTTGAAGGAGAAATACTCGTTTCTGAAAGCAATGAAGCTTAATTATGAAGTTGACGGCAAAATTTGCAATGCTACTTCTTCTATTACACATGGTGGACACAAGCAAACATAAGATGACCCCGAGTGTTTCTTTGTGCATATTCTCTCCTTCCCCTACCGAAACAAAATCCCAAATACGCTACTGGGCTAGGGACATAGAATTATACTTTGACCTAGGGATTCATCAGACCTAGCAAATCAGATCCTGACCAGTGCCGTAACTAGGGGAGGCAAACGGGGCTTGTGCCCTGGTGCCGGATTGGAAGGGCGCAAAGTTGGACAAATATTTCGAGAAGCGTTTTGGTTTAGTTGGCCATGGGGGCGCTAAGGCGAGTTCTTGCCCCGAGCAACAACTACCGTATTTGAGTTCTTTGAGTTTAACGTCCCACGGGCATGTCTATGCGGCTAAGGGAAACGTGGACCTACTGATCATGGAATCCGAATCACTTTTTACGTTCAACTGTTCCCCCACCGGGAATCGAACCTGGAACCACGCACACCAACTAGCGTATTTGCGTCGCTGGCACTGATAATTACACACAACTCATGGAGAAAAATCAGCTAAATTTTCTTCATATTAAAGTAACAAACGTAATTTTGGCAAATACAGCTATATAAATAAATATTACTAAACACGCGAAGAATATTGAAGGTAGATTGTATTGTATCACTGATTGAAATAAAATGAAATTATTTGCATATTGTTTTTTTGTAGAGCATTTCAAAAAACGTCATCTTGAGTTTTTAATGCGATTCTTTTGCAATTGGGTTTAGATATCTTCACTCCGTTCAATTAATCGTAGGAAATGAAGGGAGAAAAGTAGGAAAAGTAGTTGTAGCTTAGAGAACTTTCACTTATTATACTCTTGTTCTTAACCAGAACTATACCTCACTGGATTATGTTGGAAAGGTTTTTTTTTTTAGGGGGGGGGAATCGAAAGTGTCCCGTATTCATAAAAAAAATATGGCAGGCTTAGCTGTAGCTATTCAACATGGGATTTGTGGGAGTTACTGCTAACACTTAATTTGTATTCTCACTAACACTTAATTTGTATTCTGCAATTTCGCTTCAAAAATCCAAAACCTCATTCCAATTGCAAGGTACAAAGGCGAATATTTGTTGTTTTTCTTGAGGCGTCGCCGATATTGCCCCAGATAAATTTAAATCAGTAAACATAGTCTCATAAATCTCCCCTCCTTACTTGATCATTTGCCACAAACCGCATGAAAATCGGACCTCAGTTAAAAATTCTAGACCCAAATGAAATCCGTGAGTTTTAAAAGAATCATTCTGTACAATTTAACGGCCAGTGGTTATGCACTTTGGGATAAAGAGGCAATTAATTAGTGAAAGCGAATGACTATGAAATATTTGGTGGAATGAACATGTGATAAGAAACGGGAGAAGCCCGAGAAAAACCACGGACACGATGCTGTCAACCACAAACTCGCATAGCCTGGAATTGAACCAGGGACCTATCAGGAGCAGGGTTTGAACCCGAGACCCCTAACACCAGACATGAACGCTCTATCTAAATTGCATACCTTACGAACGTTATGTTTGTATTTAATTTTTTTCAAGGTAAAGCGCTTAACTCTGGTGCGTGAGGCCCCTGGTTCGATTCCCGGTCAAGTTAACTGTGAAGTGGACAACATCGTGTGCTTAAAATTCTCCACACAGATGGTTGCACTGTAACTGCATATTCAGTCTTTGCAAAATGTAAAACACTAAAAGCTTTCTGCAT
This sequence comes from Thermobia domestica, assembly GCF_964235325.1. Classification (NCBI taxonomy): domain Eukaryota; kingdom Metazoa; phylum Arthropoda; class Insecta; order Zygentoma; family Lepismatidae; genus Thermobia; species Thermobia domestica. The sequence goes on from NC_137456.1 coordinate 234,847,275, forward strand.
ACTAGTCGCCATCTTTGCTACTAAAGCTTTCTAACTGCAGACATACAAAACAGTGCATGCACATGTATGCATACAAAACTGTTTGAGTTGCTCTTTCATTTGATTTATTATTTATAATTGTAATAAATACTACAAAGCCATAAAATCCCGATATTCATTTTGAAACATCCTGTATTTTATAAGCTTATATATAGCAGATCAAGATCTAGCACAATACCAAGCTTGGTCCCGATCGGATGAGTACGGTTGAGCTTGTACAGTCAGAAGCAATATTAAGTTTAGGTTGGAAGTATAATAAATGATACTTCAACCTATACTTAATACTGTTTCTGACTGTACTATTTATAACGTCCTATATTTTTCAGGGAAAAAAAATCAATTGAAGAGCCACAATATGAAAGATCAATAATAAACATACCGAAACTCATTTTAATAAAGAAAGAAAATTAAGTTACTTGTGCCCTTGACACAGTCATTTTTATTTTTTATATTTCTTTTTAAATTTCAATGACTATTTCACGTTCGTAGCCACCAACTAACTAATTTTGGTTAAGTGGCTTTCTAGCAGCAAATGGCATGTGAGAAAAATTCATTTTTTTTAACCCCAAAAGAGCTTGAGTTAAACTTCCGTGATCACTTAACTTATAGGCAGACAAATTTACTCTAAGGTTAATCCGATTACAGGTCTATAAATACATTCTAATGAATGACATTTCTGCAGTCGCCTAAAATCACATGTGTAACGAATGTGTGGGAGGGAGAATTGGGTTATTGTGCTTAGTCGTGAGTAGGCGTTCATTGATCAATTTCTGTGGTGGCATGAAAAGTGAAGATGAAGCAGAAGCGAAATTAGACACATGCAAAGAAAAACAGTGAGTGAAAATGCCAAGCATAATAATTAGAATTTATATTTTATTTACATATAATTTTCTTACTGAACTCATATAATTGTGCTCGAAAATATTTAAACTATCTTTTATTATATTTCTATTTACAGAAATGAGTAGAAAATTATTTTCGGATATTTAACTTTCATGCAACATGCTTTAGTAACAGTGACGACGCCAGTTTTATTTTGGGGGGCAAGTGGAAGGATATAAACATTTTTGGAGGGACAGCATTTTTTGCTTCCCGGGACAATAGTTTCACAATATAAAATGCCTAGAGCCAATTGGAGAACGGGCGATACAATATGGATTCGACCTCCTGCTTGCCCCCTCTAGCGTGTTCATTGTTTCGTAATTGTAATTCTTGCTTTGTTGAATATTCTTAATAGGATTCTTCTTCTTTTCAGATTGGAACAAATGCTTGAAGGAAAGTGAAGTCACTTCTCGTAGCAAGTAACGACAAAAATTCAAGGTACGTCTGTGCACTTAATTTTTTTTCTACATGTGTATTTACAGATTATTTAATCCGGAATGTCTGTAAATGGTAGAATTAGTGGTAGTGCAAATAAATAGAACATTACCTTAAGGTGAGTGTCAAACAACTACAATTCTCAATAGATGACAGCACTTTACCTGTATTTTTCAATTATCTTTTAGAAAGTAACAAATATTGATAGAATAGAATAGAATACTTTATTAGTCATTAAACAACATAGTTGCAATAGACTATTCGGAATAGTATTTAACTCTTTCCGGATCCGGGGTTTTTGGGCTATTTTTTAGACTTTCAGTCAAGCAGCTACTGCATCGCCACTATTTATCCTAGGATCATGGTTCAGGCCTCATTCTCTTCAGAATGGAGCTGGCTTTCAAATGGTACCACTTGCATGCTCATACCATACACAAGAAGCGGGGAAAATGATGTCAAAGGAAAATTTTGGAGGGAATTTTTTCTCGCACTTTGGGTCCCTCTGGAGCGGCCCTGTGTGAACGTAGAAATCTAAAAAACTGTTAAATAGTACTTGGTATACTGAATGTGTGTGCCAAATTTCAAATTTCTATCCTGAATACCAAGGGCAGGAGGAATTTTATCAGGAATTCCCACCATGCCCCAAATTACCGTAAAACACCATGATCTCAGGTAAAAAATTTCCTGAGGCATCCCTAATTACCTTAGGGTCATGTTTCGCCCATCATTCTCTTCAGAATAGAACTGCCTTTCAGGCGGTATGACTCACGTGTCTCCATTATGTATCTAAGGCGGGAAAATGAGGAAAAAGGGATCTTTTGGGTAAAAATATCCTTTTTTCAACTTTTAGCCCCCTGGACCCCCCTGTTTTAACGCAGAGATCTGAAAAAAATCTGCTAATAATACTACTCGGTGGGCTGAATGTTTGTGCACAATTTAAATCTTCTACGTGCAAAAATAAGCCCGCAAAAAATAATACCGAAAATGTCCAAAATTCCCCTATACAGAAGTATATTTTGATAAAAATTCCCTGACACTTTCCTAATTACCCTAGGGTAGAGGTGCAAAAAAGCCGACTTTTTTGAATCGATGGTTTTATCACATAAAAAGCCGGCTTTTTTGGAAAAAAACAAGAATTTTGGAAATTTTGGCTTTTTTCATGATTTTTCTATCTAAATAGCTTTCTTATAGTATATTCTATAGTTTGATAAGAATTCCATGACCTAAATGCCATATTTCGCTCTAAAATTCACCATCAAGCTGGATGGAGCACATGTTTTACGAATTAAAACTAACAGGAAGAATGTAGAATTTGAAAACAATTTTAGAGGCTGTTTAACTTTATTTTAACTTTTGGGTTATTGATATTTTTTTTTCTTCTCGGGATCATTTCAATTTGTCATCTGTGTTTCATTTCTAAGAGCTTAGTACTTTAGCTTCTAGCGCAAAAGTTAAACTTACGTTTTTCTATATATCCGTCAGAGCGTACGTTTTTCAATAAATCCGTCTAACCGTACTTCCACATTTCTCTTATACTGTAGCTGTGCAACGATTTAGCAATAATTTTCCGGATACAACCTTGAATACTAATTTATACAAATAATCAGTAGCGGATTTAGAAACGTGCTTTGGGGCCGGTTTCTCTGATTGTTTCGTTTTCTAAAATGTTCTAATTTTATTTGGGAGGAGCTTGAAGTACAGGCATGGGCGGCGATTAGGGGGGGCAAAGGGGGCAGTTGCCCCCGCACTTTTTTTTGAAGTAACCCATTAATGTATATAGTTTTATTTAGAAAAGTAAAGTTTTTGTATGTATTTACTGGTTCATAGAAAGAAATGGTGCCATATATTTGCCGTTCCGTGAGTATGCATTGGTTGTCTTCCCGTGGAGTAAAGAAAACTACAGGAATTGCTTTTTAATTGCCACAGATTATAACCCCAAAATTAATCTATTGGAGCACAATAATTTCAGCATACTTTCACTTCTTACAAGGGCTCGATATATTATTCAGCCGCTTTGAAACTAACCAGAGAGCATTTTGCGAAAGAAAAAAAAAGTCTTTCACAGGTTATTTTTTAATTGCACAAAAATTGACAGTTCCTAAAATGTCTTTTCTTTTTTCTAAAGTAAGGGGAAAAAACGTAATAAGAAACAACTTCTATCTTTTCCATTGTTTTTAGTGCAATATATGAGTGAAGTTGTGTGTTAGGGGTGTACGAGTTAGGGATGCGCACGAGACAAGATTTGAGACTGTATCGACTCGAAAATGTGCTGTGAAAGTGATGTCTCGACTCGAAAAATATATATTTTTCTATTGGAAGAGCTGTGCCTCGACTCGAATTTTGTCAGGAAAATCCTGTCTCGACTCGACTCGAACGCATCCCTAGTACGAGTGTATATACAATTAAATTTAGTGAATTCAACATGATTCTAGGTTTTAGTGTTATTTTGTATAACTGGAGTATGGAGTGATTCTAAGTATTGTTGTGTTTTGATGTGCTCCCTAAAAGTGAAAACTGCACCAATTGCAACGAATATGTTTCGGGAAGTTGCAAAAGCAAATATTTCTTTAAATGTCGTAACATATGCTTGTAGTATTTATTGTCTTTCATTTTCTTAGAGTAATAACATACATTTAATAGCATGTGTGGAATTAAAAATTAAGTTGTTCATTAATCCTTGTTTGAATATGACTTTTGCAAAACAAGCATCATTATTTATTACTATGATTAATATTATCCTTTCTATTTATTTGTTTGGCAAATTTGTTATTAAATAATCTAATCACACAATTTTTCAGACAGAATTTTAAGATGTTCATGAGCAAGGTATCAAATCTCTTCTTACACTTTTGTTTTTAGGAGTACAAAGGGCTACTACCTACTGGCGTTGCTCTCGCTCTTGCAGAGCTCCCTCGTGGCTAAGCGGTTAGCGTACGCGCCTTTGGCGTGGGAGACCCGGGTTTGATTCCCGGTGGGAGCTCATGTGGTTCGGATTCCACGTCTCATATAGCCTCGCTGCTGAAAAGGGACGCTAAACTAAAATCACCTCAGCTCACCTCTCGCTCTTGCCAATTTACTTAATAAAATATGAAATACTATATACGGTATTTTAACTAAAAAAGATAGTATCCTATTAGCTATACAACCTTTTGTCAAACAAAATATTAGAAACAAGCAGGGAAACTAACATTTATATGCAAATATTCAGATCATATCTTGACCCCCACTTTTAACATCCAACCGCCGCCACTGAGTACAGGTATAACTAATTCTGTATATCGTTTCGTTTATATATTTAGAGATAATCTTCCGGATACAATCTTGAAGATCATTTTATACTGAGAATCAGTGGCGGATTTAGAAAAGTATTTTGGGAGGGTTTTTTTCTTACTCATGTTTAATTTTTCTAAACATTCGTAATTTTTATTTGACGGGAGCTTAAAGTTTATGAGTAAAAGCATAACTAATAGATATTTCGTTTGTTTTAGACATTCCGTAATTTTGGGGAACAGGTTTCAGTCCGAAAGACCGTCCCCCTAACCTTCGCAAAACCGTCACTGCTGGTAATTAGTAATTAGTAATATCTTTTAAAACAATAAGAAATGAAGTCGGCCAACTCACAGTACACGCACTATTTCTACTTCATAGATGGAATGAAGAAAAGTTTTGTCAGAATGGTCGAATGCTGAGTTGAATTCCGGATTTTCCGATAGAAGCGCAAAAGCTCCACTCAGTCATGTTTGTTGTGCAGTTGTATTTATTTTAACTTAAATATATTCCGTAGTCTTTTTTTTTTTTTTTTTTTGTGGTGGTGGGGTGGGGAGAGCTCCATAATGATATGAAGGGTGTGAGCCAAGAACATGGTAACTAACAAATTTTCAATTGCTGAGTTATGCAGCACCAGATAGACAGCAACGCATACCGCTTCGTTTAACCCTTCATGTATAGTCTTATGTGATAAATCAGCTTTCCGACTTTCAAAATGGATTGTGCAGCAGAAAATTTCTAATTTCTTAAAATAGTAAAATTGTGGGTTACCATGTTCTTACCTCACACCCTTCATATGCTGAATCCCTCTTGTTAAAAATACAGAAAACTTGAGGACTGAGTAAACCGTGATGGTGCTTATATAAAACTGTAGAATTTCAAGAATATACAAAACCAAAAGCTCTAGATGTGCAGCCTTAGTGTATCATATAAATCTAAGTATTTTTCTTATGTTTTATTTTAATTTTATTTTGTTCCAAAAAGAGGGTATGGAATATTTTGAAGTAAAAATACTACATAGAATTTTGCTATTTATTTGAGTTTTTTTTTTTAAAGAAGTATTTACTTTCAGGGTTGGCTGGTTTACACCAGCTGTTTTTTTCTTTTTTTTAATAAACAACTGGTTTAAACAACAAAAAAATAAAAAGAACGAAAAATGTGAATCGTGTGAACTTCATGGTGACGTTTCCACACATCAAACCATCTGCATTAATTTTATTCCCTTTTCACCTTTTAATCAAGGTGTCCCACGTTCAACTCTCGGTCGAACCACAACCCTTCTTTCATGCGTAAACAAAGTAGCGGTTCGGATGTCACTTTAAGCGAAAGTCTTCTCCTTGATAACCTCGGTATCACGTAAGGATGTTAAGCCTGAACATACGAAACGAAACTAAATTGTATATTTCCGCATGCCTGAATGCCTGTTGTTCTATAAAGAAGCCAGGGTTGCTAAAATATATTGATATAAATTGGCAAAATTTATCGATTGCCTACGTAGCTTCCATTAGCTTGGATGTACGTACTAAATTTGTAATTTAATACCTCAGTTTTAGCGTACTGATTATGATACGTTGATGTTTAAATTTTACATGCAAAGCAATAACAGGATTTTTCCGTTATTGTTTTACATTTAGAGTAATGACGGGATTTTCCCGATGGCTAGGGCGGAAGTTTTTCAATTTAAGAAATTTGCTGACCGGACTTCTTTAAGCTTATGTGACCTCTTCCAGCATAACCTCGTTGTTGCATAATAACACCAAGGCCAAACAAAATTATTTCTGTCAATATATAATATAAATACATAAAGCAAACTATCTAAACCCAAAAAAATCTGGTTTAAACCCAAAAAACCCTAGTTTAAACTCCCCCCAAAAAACGGGGTTTTGGCATTTTCAAAAACAACCATGGTTCTTGCCAACCCTGCTTACTTTTGTATGTAGAAGATTAAAAAAATCTTATATACATTGGTTAATCCTTTGGAATTCATAATGTAAATATGTTGAGAAGTAAAACTGTTTGAAATATCTTTTCGAAATTTATGGTTTATTTTCGAGGTTTTATCTTATTACCAGCATCAACCACTAATAAAATTAGTTGTTGTGTTATAGAATTACGCATGTAACCTACCTTTTTAAGTATGCCACCTACATTTTTTTCTCAGTGTACATGTTCTTGTCCTGACACTCTCACAGATAGGCAAAGGATAGAAGGTGGTTCTATAATTTCTATATAATAGGTCTACTGTTGATACTTTCGTATAGGTCAATCTGGAAGTCTAAAACTAAACAGAAACGGGCAAGGAAGACTAAGAACGGATTATCTGGACGCTCACGCTATCTGGAAAGTGCAGCCACATAAACAGATACATCAACTAGCACAGAATAAATATATTGTTGCTAGATTGTGCTAAAGGCAAGTCCCGAGATCAGTAGCATTTGTATAGTTGAAGGCACAAAATGGAAACTAAAGTTTCTTGCGTAAAAATTACTATTGTTATTTCTATCACTTATAACAACTATTAGTAACACTACAATTACTACTAACTAAACGTATACTGTACCTGATTAAATGAAATATTAATGATTATAGACGTCAACCTTTTTATTCATACTTTTGATTTTCCTCGTTCCTGAAGTAGTCCTATTTTACTAAATACTCTTGTGGAAAAATTTAGTCATTTTCGAGTTCATTTAAACACAAATTTCGATCACAAGTTCCGTTGACTCTGCTTCTATCATCTGACCATAAAGCTTTTATTACCCTAAACATTGCTTCGACATGTGCATTGCTGACTAGTGTAGCGAAAAAAATATATATCATTATTTTGAAAAGCTTTGGTGGATCTGCTTTCTCGGGAAACGTCTCTATAGGCCTAGTAGTTTATAGCAATGACTGTTTAGTTCATTACTATTGAAACTGATTTTAAATTTCAATCTCACCTCACCTTTGTTAAATCATTAAGTGAAAACAGCATTGTTACCGAGCAATGATATAGACGCAACAATGAAAATAATTTTAACCTAGCATTGACTACAAAAATTATATTCTAAGCAATAAAACAATTTCAATGTTTTTAAAGACAAATAGAACAGAAAATGGATTTTACTGATATTTTAAAACATTGCATGCATTTCTATACGTTCTATATCACTAAACACGATGTAATTACTTTAATTTTCCATTACATATTATGTCTGTTAATTACGTACATGCAGAATGATACACAGTGATTCTTGGATAAGGTTTCAGCTTGTTAGCGTTGCAAAGTTCAAAAGGAAAAAAATAATCCATATGAAATCTCCCACTTCATAATTAACTCTGCGTAGACAAGAGTTGAATGAAGTAACATGTGTTGTTTAAATGGCATTATTAACAATTTGCAGCTAGGGTTGCCAGATGTTCTGTATATATAGGATTGTCCGGTATTTTACACTATTTTCCTCTCCTGTATGAAGTTATACATGATGCATATTTCTCCTGTATTTGCTTACTAGTACCGACTGTTCACATTTGGAACTTCGAGAGCACAAGAGATTCAAATCCAATTACCAGAACTGTGACAAAAAAGAGACATGAAGATTGTACACTACGTTAAAATACGTGGAAAGTTTTTTTTTAACATATAAAGGCTATTTACAATATCTGAACATTAATTTTTTAAACAGTGTAAGGGGTTTCAGGTGGAGATCTTAAAGATGAAATATATCAGAAATGACAAAAATTCCACTTCAATCGTTTGTGAACTGATCCTCGCAATTTTAAGTCACACCAAAGGCAGTATTTTTAAGGTTACTTTACACATAGTGCGCCGTTCCCATGTCGTGCTCTGACAGTCTGCTTTCAAGAGAAACCAACTCAGTCGTGGCTCGTCGGGTGTGATCCTTCGGCTTTCTTTGGAGCACGAAGCAACACGAAGTTTACCAGTGTATTCCTTCTTGCAGTCCATCTTGGAAACAGTGTTCGTAGGTTGCCTTAAGAAAATTTCCCTGACTGATGCAAAAATTTTCCCTTTTCTTATCAATTTTTTCCTAGTTAATTGAGTGTCCAGTTCATATTACGGAAGTTACGTGATAAGATTAATTTAGCTATATTTTAAAAAAAAGTGCCAACCACATTTGTTTTGTTCATTTGTTTTTTGCTTCTGTCTTACTTTTCCTTCGCTTCCTTTTTACTAAAAAAAAAGAAAAACACAAATACACCCAGCCAAGAATAGGTACAAATTATGCTACTTTGAAAAGGCGCGCACACGCACACAACACAACACAATTGCTATTGTAATAGTTCATTTCTAAAAAGCAAAGAAAAGTTTAAACATTTATATTGGTCGACTGGTCTCCATGAGAATTTCTCTGGAATTTCAATTTTATCGAAAAAATCCCTTTTTCTAAATTTACCTAGATTTAGGGAAATTTCCCTCAAACTACAAACACTGCTTGGGAAATGGTGTAGACAGAAGCAGCGGCACGGCACGGTATGGCATGTATGTATGAATGGTCGCTGCCGTGACACGGATGTAGCATAGCAATGTAACGGCATGGGCGCGGCATACTCTGTGTGAATCAGCCTTTACTAGATTTCGCAGCTTCATCACAGTTTCGTGAAAGAACTGTAACATTACACTAGGACCCTATCTGATACTGATGTGACGCTCGAGAACGAATCAGACCTGGGACCTATTCCACCATTGAACTTTGCAACTTTTCACTTTGCGCTTTGCAATTTGGAGCAAGGTTTATGTTCCACGAAATAATATTTCTGCAAAGTAAAAAGTGGAAAGTACAAAGCAAAAATTTGCAAAGAGTTTGCAGAACTTTCTGACTTTTTTTCCACCATCATCTTAAAACTAAAAAGTGCAAGGCAAGTGTTTGCAAAGTTGTGTCATATCTTTCAAAGAGAAGTTTAGCTTTGCCTGAATGATTGACTAAGAGCCATTGTCGTTTGGAAATGTTTCGGAGGTTATTATATTCATCAAGTGAGGATGAGATTGCTAAGAAAGTGTATAAAAGCAGAATCAACTTCTTCGGCGTGAATTTATTTCAGTTTAAAGAATGTTTTCGTTTGACAAGTGAGCAAGTAGAATTCGTATTGGAGCACATTAACAAAGTAACACTATAATTAATCAGATCACACTTGCAAACACCCAAGGGTAAACACTCTTCAAATTCATAGCACAGAACAAATGAATCAAAACCCAGACTGAGGAAACTTTATATTCCTATTTTTAATTAACTGATTTGTATATATTTTACTATACAACCATAATTGCCGCTGTACCCAACTGAACTTATAATTTATTAGGTTTGCTGCAAAACACAATACCAACTACGGAAGTGAAAATAAATAAATTCTTGTATGAAATGCATTCAGAAAACATACCCTTAAGTTATTCTGTACTTGTTCATAACAAACCAACATATTTGTCACGAAAGCGATTTCGAAATAACCTACTTGCAGAAATATTTGCTTAAGGACAAACACGACTCAAAATAAATAACATTAATGAAACCGGTACCATAGCATTTCATAGTAACAATTACAACTAACTTGTTAAATACTGGACGTAAAAGGACTCAATTTAAATGAAATGATGGGAACACATTTAGTACTTTACTGGAACACACGAATTAACTCAATTAGTAATTACTACTTCGCAACAGAAACGTTAGTTATTCATTACACACCAATTTTAAGGTAACGTAAGATGTCATGTTTGTGGTTTATAAAAAGTCTAATAATACTCTAAAATAAAATTCCCACTATACACTGTAATATGTGACTCTATACCCTGTTCTTCACCTTTCAATTATATTCATATCTCGACACTCTTTTTCTGTTCATGAGCAAAAAACTTTGCAAAGACTTTGCAACTTTACAGTTGCAGGAGATCAAATTGCAAAGTTCTCCAAAAATAATGGTGGAACTCAAACATTTTTCACTTTGCAAATTTTGTAAAGTGAAGTGTGAAAAGTTGCAAAGTTTAATGGTGGAATAGGTCTCAGAACTGCTCTTTTGAACGAGCAAGTGAGTCATGGACATTTCCTTAGAAATAGCAATCGCGGTGGCCAAAAATTCCCAGCACATAAATCAAGAATATTTTCATTAATAAGTGAACAGTGGAATAAGGAGAGAAACAGACTTAATCTTACAACATTGGAATCCATGTTGCAGTGTTTACTTAATTTGAAAATTACTTCCAGTAAATTTCATAATATATCGCAAGATAAACAATTTGCTAAGAAATGCCGAATCACCATGGACCTTATGCAAAGTCGTTCTGACACGTGATTAGTGTCATTCTAAAGAGTTCGACTAACATATGTTTCCTGCAGTAGACAGGCCTTTAGTGTGACGGTGATCATATCTCTAAACGACTCTGCATATGGCCTCATATGTATATCATAATGAAAACCGTTGTTAAACATCAATTGGTGTTATAAAGTACGATTGAAGTTCATGAAGTACCTATTAATCAAAATAGTCAAGTATTTAAATGTACTATTTTATATATAAAAAATTAGTTTGATTTTAAGTGCCACAGTGAATTAGGAATTGCATGTATGTTAAGAAATAGGCTTCTTTTTACGCCTTTTGTTTAGGCATTTACAGTGGAAGAATATGGCAACTGTAAGCATAAAGAGAGAAAGGCCGTGAGTATATAGACAATGAGAATTCCAGTATCAATTTTCTCTCATTTAATAGCACAGAAATACATTCTTAATATTAGTAAAATTTATGAAACAAGGTAGTTTAGTAATATAGGCCTCGGGAACATACTCTATCGTGGTTTACTGATGACCATTAATTTCATATGCAAAACTTCCCTGGTTGTGCCTCAGTTACCAAATTTCTTAGGCAAAAAAATAATTCCTGCACTTCACCCTGGTTCAGTGTCATAGTTCCTGTTTCGATTCCCATTAAATGAACAGTGAATGAATTACAATCGTTTTGATTCCATCTCAAACTTGTTACTATGTTGCCATCTATTATTTATTTTTGAATTATTGTTTCTGTAATTTATTACAGTAATTCTCCATAACTGCATTCTGCTTACTTTATTAAGCATTTGGATTGTGATAACCATTTTTCATGGTAGAGCCACTTGCTCACATGTATCGTCACTTCTGGTGTCTGCTAATTTTAACGGATAAAAAAGTTGCCAGCAATTTTAATATGATATAGGGAGAAACATACATTATTTCTCATTGCACATTAAATTATTAGAACATGGACTATTGCCATCACTGAACTGAATTTGTTTGTTATATAGGAACAAGTTATTACTACTAGAGCAGAGTTTGTATGTACGGAACAACTTTCAAAAAATTATGGATTTTATGAACTTGTAAGGTGATTGAATCGGTTCCATCTGGCCGTATGTTCAGAGAAATATAGCAAAATACCTAAGAAACCTTCAAATTTTTAAAGGTATTTGATATGCCTGTCTCTGTATCCATCCGTTCGTCCGGGAAACAAAAATTCAAGAACTACCTGATGGTTCAACACCAAATTTGGTCAGGATGTGGATAAAAAAAAAAAAAAAATAGGTACCGTGTATCAAAGTCGTTTCTGGAGTCAATATTCAAACCGCAAGTGGTGGAAATAAACTATTTCTGGTTTCAACTTTGATTACAATAAAGTAAAATCGGTAATATACAGTGTTCATTATGAAAGTAATGAGCATTGCTTTAGAAAAACTGTTTTATTGTTCCGATTGTTACAAATCTTTAAAATTCCTCAAAATACGCTCCTTCTGCATCGATACACTTCTGGAGAAGCATCTTTAAAGTCCTCGGCTGGAATGGCTTTTAAAAACCTTGTAACATGGGCTTGAATGTTCTGCACGGAGTCCCAATGTTTTCCTTTGAGGCGTCTCTTCAAACGGGGAAACAAAAAAAAAGTCACTAGGAGCCAGGTCAGGACTATAGGGGGTGGGGGACCACTGGGGTTCTGCTCCGGGCCAGGAAGTCGACGACGGTGAAGGCGGTGTGACTTGGTGCATTGTCGTGGTGGAGTTTCATTGAGTCTTTAATGTCACTTCGACTCGATTTAGCGTTTTAGAATCGATTTAGCGTTTTAAAAATAAGTGCCAACTACTCTTTTAATTCTCTATTCAAACCGGAAATAGAAAATATAAACAACTTCCTGTTTCAACAGTATTCACTATAGTATAAAAACAGTAGTAGATAGATAGAAATGCTTTCCTAATATCAATTAACTGTCTCAAAAATATATTTTATTTCTAACCTTAACTCTCTACTAAAAGTGGAAGTAGTAGAAATCCACTACAAGTTCCAGTTTCAATAATCATAAAGCACAAACGTTTAGGTATAGCGAGAAGTTTTTTTTTTTTTTCTGGAATCGATTTAGCATTCTAAGAATAAGTACCATCCCTTTTAACCTCCATTTCAAACCGGAAATGACAGATATCAACAATTTCCGATTTTAAAATAGAATAAAAAGCGTAATATATAGTGTGAAGCAGTTTGCTGTAATCAATTAAGCATCTCTATAGCATAATCCATCTCGACTAAACCGGAAGAGGTAGAAAAAGAACCACTTCCACAGTGATTACTCTAGAATAAAAATGGAAAAAGCTAGACGTAAAATGTTTCCAACAATTTCCTTGTCCCAAGAATACACTTGATTTCCATCCTTTACTCTACTTGAACCAGAAGTGGTTGATTTATTCCACTTCCGGTTTTAATAATGATTGCCATACACTGATAAGCGTAATAGATAGCGAAAAGCTGTTTTCTGTAATCAATTAAGCGTCGCAGAAATATATTCCGTCTCTACTCTAATATCTATCTTGAAACCGAAAGAGGTTGATTTTTGCCTCTTCCGGTTTCAGCGTTAATCGTTATCGAGTACAAACGATAAAAATACCGAGAAGCTGTTCTCATTTATCCATTAAGCATACCAAGAATGTAAGTCATCTTCACTCTAAACTCTCGATTGAAACCGGAATTGGCAGAAAACGAATCACTTCCAGATTCAACCGTGAACGCTGTAGAATAAAAACGGTAATAAATAGAGAATCTGTTTTCAACAATCAATTAAGTATCGCAAAAACATATTTTATCTCGATCCTTATCTCTCTGCTGAAACCGGAAGTGGTAGAACTCCACTACTATTTCCAGTTTCAATCATCTTCATAGAGCACCAACGACAAGACATAGCGAGAAGCGAGTATTTTTTGGAATCGATTTAGCGTCCTAAGAATAGGTAACGTCTTCCCTCATAAACTCTACTCAAACCGGAAGTTGAATAAATCAATCACTTCCGGTTTTAACGTTGATGACATACAATTAAAACCGCAATGAAAAGCGAAATGTAGTTTTCTATAATTAATTAAGTGTCCCAATAATATATAACACATTCACCCTAATCTCTCTACTTTAAACCGAAAGTATTTGAAATCTACTAAACTTACAATTATAATACTAATTGATAAAATATCACGCCATTGAATTCAAACTCCCTCGTGTGGTGTACACGTGAAACTTCTGTTTTTTTTTTTTAATTAATTCAATAAATCTGATATAGAATTACGCCTTGTTTATTTGTAACTTGATTCGGCAGCTTTGCTTTATTACTTCTTTTTCATAAGTCTATCTTGCTTCATTTCTCAGTTATTTCGTGGAACATTTTTAGATTTGGGTCTACTTTAATGGCCAAATGAAAATCGATAGATTTCTATTAGTATAGAATCGAAAATAAAATACAATGTAATTCTAGTCAAGATTAAGTATTTCGAATTAGCTCCTAAGATTGATGCTATTGTCAAATCAATTTGAAGTATTTTGTTGATATTACTCTGTTAATTTGAGTATTTTGTTAATTTGAATAGCCTATATGTTTACTTCCGATTTTGTAAATATATTTGTTATACCTGTACGGAGGAAATTGTTTCGGGAGGGCCTTTATATGCGACGTGAATCTACATTTTGTAATGTATCTAGTTGCAGTTTTAATAAATTACATGAAATTAATACATCAGGGAGAGGAATACACAAAAAATTGGTCTCCCACACGCTAATAAAATGGAATCAATGTTCTTACGCCTATGAGAGGAATAATATATTTAGTAAAACAAACAAGATTAGTTTGGGTTTCAAAAGCTTGATACTAATAAAAAATATAATCTGACAATTTCGAATAGTATAACACAGGGACTTACGCAGGGAGTCAGTCCTGGTAATTCTGACCCCCCCCCCCCCGAAATCCCGACTTTTCTGTAAATCTAGTTTAAATATAGGGGTGATTGTACAAATTTTAATACAATTTACACTCATATTGAATTTTGACTGGCTCGGTAATGAAAACTTCAACAACTTAATGAAGTATTCATTCAAACATAAAGTTTAATGGTAATTCTCATAGTGTTGATTATATTTCTTTAAACTGTAGTCAGTTTTGTACAATTGAGTAGATTTTGAAAATGAAATCTTCCAATTTTACGTCCCACAATTATTCAGTGTGGACTAAGAGAGACGTTGATGATGAGAAATAAATGAAATGGTGGAATGAAGAAAGTGTAAAGAAACGGGAGAATGCCGAGGAAATCAATGCACACGATATTTGTAAACCGCAAAGGCCAATTGTTGCCAGCTGGGATCGAACAGGAGAACCCACGCACCAGAGGTGAACGCTCTAATACTGAGCCACTCGCGCGTCCTCAAGAAAGAGTTGAAACTCGTCTTGAATTATTTTAAATTCGAAGTCTAAATACGTCATCTCGAGTTTTAAGGGATTACGAGACATGGCTATCTAATTATAACAATTGCAATCCCATTCTTTTTTCATCCTGTCTTTTTCTTCCCTTCTAGGGGAAATATTTTTTTAAATAATCCTATATATGTCTTTATTATATTAAAGGCACAGTCTAAATACCAAATATCATATCTCTAACCCCAAGTGATTTCGAGATATGGCCATCGTATTAGAACCATTGAAACTCCGCTCTTTTTTCTTCCTGCTATTTTTCTTCCCTTCAGTGGAAAATACCAAAACAAAAAAACGCTTAAACACATCTTAATTATTTAAAATAAGAACTCAAACTACTAAATGTCAAGTTTCTAACCTAAATAGATTCTGAGATATGAACATTTTAATATAATAATTGCCACTCGTACTCCCAATTCCACTCCGAATTTCCGAAAATCCTTCCTTCGTGGTACCTTACGTCACAAATACAATCCCATGTACTGATCAGATTTCAACTTTGTAGTTTAAGCTCTTAGGCTTGTGCATTGATCAGTCTGTAAGTCAGTCATTCAGAACGTCTTTCATGTATATATAATTCATTCCTTTTATAGATGATGGAATATACGCGAGGAACGATTTCAGAGTTTAATTAATAGTAATATGATCCATTGTTTCACGTCTTAATCCGGGAAGTACACATATCTCATGAAGTAAATAAAGTATTCACTACAGTTACACGTACAATATTTTCAAAACAACACAAAGAATTGGGACCTATTTCTTACCTAAAGAAAAGGAGATAAATTCTTGCTTTCTCTAAGGATAGCATTTTCTTAAAAATTTATGAACAAATTATTCATGTGATTTTCTGTGATGAAACTGAAACATCCTTCTTTAATTTTTTTGTAATAACATATCTCTCCCCTGTATATCTATCTAACTTTAAGTAACGGAAACCTAATGAGCACATGTAGAGTCGTACAGTTAATCCATTTGTGTCATTATGATGTCTCACCTCATTGTTGGTACAATGGATTATATCTTAGAAACACCTGTTGCTTCCAGCGGATGAATGCTTAGTTTACGTAAACTTCTGTTGCTGTCACTCCACCAACGGACTAGCATTTCACGTAATTTGTAGATTTTAGCAACCGTTTGCAGATCACTTGCAGTAAAATTGATGAGCTTCCGTGCATTCATAGCCGAAGTAATTTTTCGTGTCAATATTATCCATCAATTGAATCTATTTCCGCTAAAACTGAATTCCGAACTCAACAATTATAGTTTTCTATTAGTGGAAAGAATAAACCTCTCTCTCTGCACGTCATATTAACAAAGTAGCAAAATTAACTCTGGTACATATAGTGACACAACACACCAGTTCGATTTATTTATTTAAGATAACTCTAGTATATACTCATATATAAAATATTGTTACTACCTACAACGAGTATTTAATGATTACACACTATTTCGATCAATGAAATGCACTATATTTTCGTAATAATTATAAATTGTTTCACAACACTTCTAGATTAAATGGTGTCTCTTTGTATTGTATCTTGTCAATTATTTACAAACAAAACACTGGTAACGAAAACTTTTACCATAACAACAAGATTACTGTAATAACGATGAATAAACAACATGTTTATCTAGCGACAGAAACATAAAAACATTTTTTCTTCTTATAATCTGTAGCTAGTACCAGATAAAATAACATCTTTGCCCTGAATATTAAATAAAATAAAAGACGTAAAATCCATGTTATCGTTGTATAGTAAAGAAGAAACGCGAAGTTTTCATTTATTAATGAAGTATCAATGCTGGTAGTTGAAGAGGTCAGTATTCCATGTATGGTGTATGGATAGCCATTGAATTCACCGTTCCCTATAAAGATATTAACGAATTTACTCAATTAACGAACACTGTAGCTGTTCTATTCCAAAAGAAATGTTATTCAAATATTCGCTTTCGTTTAAAAGTTATTGTGTGGAATAACAGACAAATGGATACACTAAATCATAGTTTTATAATCCGCATTAGCATGATCCTAATAGCAATATGGGTGTTTCCTAATAAATAGACCCCGGATTTCCATGTACAAACAAACCCGAGATATGCATGCAAATATGCACGAAAAATATTTTTTAAAAAATTATGCACTAAAATATGCTTTAAAAATTTAACATATGCACTAAAATATACACTAAGAAAATAAAATCTCAATTTCTTACAAAAATATCTTATCTTAGTGACTTTTGTTGCAATAAACTATTAACGTCTTCCTAGGTTTTCTTCTGTAAACCCTCTGCGTTTACCACTGAGAAACGTTTTGTAGATCGAAAACTTCTTTTCTACATCAACAGAAGTCACTGGTGCATGTGAAAACCACCAAATGTCTTTCTGTGTTAGGTCCTCTTCCAATTCCATGTTTTCATCATTAAGTATATTTACAATGTCAGATTATTTTGTACCCAGGATTTTTGCCTAATACTTGGCAAGGTTTATTTGACGCTTATTTCGCAACACTGTGAGTTGCACTGGACAAAGTCTGCGATAATTCGCCTAATAAGGAGTGTGAATGCTGCAAAGCATTTTTACGAGATTCCAACTGTCTGATAATTTCGGGTGTTCTCGAGAAGTGGTTGTGTATTTACTTAATTTGTTCTTAGTGCCCCGTACAGGAAACATTTTTGTGACACATAAATAGCGGATGCATCATCAGGATTTAGTGAGTCTACAAGTATCTTCACTTGATTTAATTTATCGGCATAATACGACAAAACTTCTAGTCACGAGCTCCATCGGGTTAAAATTGGTTGTGGAGGTAGGGGAACATTTTTTTGCAACTTTGCGAAAGATACGCACGCGCAATGGAGCTTTCATAAATACTTTTTTTACATTTGACAAGCGCGTCTACTACCGGATATTGGCATCTAATTGTTTCTGCTGCTCGATGAAGACCGTATCCAAGACAAGTTAGGTGAGCTAACTTAGGATACAACACTTTATTCTATTATTCTATACAACACTTTATTCTATATCTGTGTTTCCAAAGTGATTCAGTTCACTTTAAATATTTCCTATTCTGTAGTGATATTCTCCGAAATATGCTAGTATGCACTAATAAAATTCGGACATATGTAGTATCCTGCAAAGTCTACGAAATGTGCACGCACATCGGGATTCACTCTAAATATGCACTTAAATATGCACTTATATGCGCTAACATACGCGTCCAAACAAATCCTTACAAGTCCGTCGGAAAGAAAAAAATGCTTTCCATACTTTTCCGTGTGTTACTATAAACATGCATTTTGCATATAAATATGGGCTGTACTAATAACTATCTGGGTCATCGGGGTGTTTTCGTACAAAAGAAGGTATACACAATAACGGTCTATATGTAGTTGTTGTATGTTAATGATAAATGTATTCATATATCTTAAAATATTTGCTCCGTATCAGCCCAGACCTTGTATTCTTTTTTACTTATTTCTTTATTATTCCTCTATTATGTTGGAAACATTTTTGCAATAATTTGCAAATATATTATCAATATGTTTACTCAATTGTAGAAAAAAACGTCTGAGTCATTATTTAAACATTTGGCTGACTCTGTGCTGTATTTTGAATGTAAATGTGTTTTATTTTCTTTCATAATTAAACACTGAAATTATATTGTGTATGTACGATCGATATTAATATCATTCAGACTAATCTTTTACAAAATCTCCGTGCAAAACTGCGAACCAGTGTAGGGATATAGACAGAAAATAGCTGGTCTAGGTAATTTGTTGGAGAGAAGCGAAAGTACCTTAAGTTTTCTCCAACTCATACACGTTTGTTGTGTAGGTGTCACATAACCACTGTTCAATATATGTTGACCAAAAGTGCGATGAGAGTGAACACTAATAGGGAAGACATACACCAGGACTCGCACTCGTATGGAGCAATAATCACCGAAAAAATACTTCCTCACATAGCGTTCAAACTGTTCGATCAATACTAACAAAATTTTGTACGATAACAGAATCACTAGTGGAAATGACAGAGTAATCAGATTCGGAATCGAGACGCTGCGAAGAAAAAATCACCGAAAAATACTTCCTTCCATGGAGTTCAAACTGCTCAATCAAATAGGACCAAATCTTGTACGATGATAATGATCAGTCATGGAAAGGACGTAGGGTGAATCAGATTTTAAATCGCACTAGTTACGTAGGAATTAACATTGAGAAACCACTTCTTTTCGTGGAGTTTAATGTGAAATATTAAAATGTTCCGAATCACATGAAGTCGATGTCAACAATGGATTATTGTTTTGTATACAAAATTTAGAGATTTCTTTTATGCACATTTTTTCTTTCTACACTGACCATGGCATAGGCTCCTAATTACAAACTGGTGTCACCTGGAAACATCTCAAGTGATATAGGCTGCCAATTGTAATATTTCACAGTTAATAGAAGTCATCATTTTCTCTCCTCCCTCTGTGACATTTTCTCCACTTTTATGTAGCATGTATCGTTTCAAATTAAAGAGCAGGTCTTTGTTGTTGTTTTGTAAATGTTAATTTTAAACGCCATATAAATGTCAATCTAATTAGTGAAAATAATCTCTCTTTATACACATTCTTTGCGTTATTATTCATCCAAGATATAGGGAATCTAATGTAAAGGGTTCTTTTAACTGATTGCCGTACCCCACTGTCATTATATACCACAAACATTGTGGCCAAGAGGTGATCATGATAACGAACGAGTTAGTAATCAACGGAAGATAAGTAGAGCTGACTACCATGCAAAGGGAGAATTTTATATTACAACTTACAGTGACGTCTGAAATGGTACTGAAATTCAAACGAGAGAACGAACTCCGTTAACTAGTGCTCGTTGGCCAGACAAATTGACTATGTACTTGTTCAGCACTGTAACAATCCTCAGCAACAATATCGCCTCAACGAAAGCAGGTTTGGTGAATCATTCTAACAAAAGACCACAAGATAAACAATAAAAGGTGGTTTTGTAAAGTGATCTGAACTCTGGGCTGCATCATCTATTGGATATATACTTTACGATTGTTGTGTAGATCCATTTCTCATCAGATATGATAATCAAATGGCAGAAATCAATTCCGTTTATTCTTCAGAGAATATAATATTCCCACACAGCTTGTTTTGATCACCAGTGTCAACTATTATGTCACCCATATTGCAGATATTTTCACCTTATTGGTATCAGTAGGTTTTTGATAAATCTGTTTCTCTTGTTTATTTTAAACTTTTTAAATACTTATTTATGTGAGACAAAAATGATCGTTATGTAGGCATATGTTTATTTCGTTCATAATAATGTAGTAGATGAATATGTAGTAGCGTGATTGAATTCCATTTAAAAATAATGTAATTTCCTGCCAAGTTGGCAATCCTGCATCACTTATAACACCAGTGGACAATACTGTGAATAGTCTCGATAATATGTATTATGATTCCAAAGTTTCTAATTGATTTGAAGATATTTTATTATAACTTAAAATTATACCATTTTGTCATGAACTACGATTCTCCGTTATTTATATAATATAAAATTGGTTATTAATGACCATTGGTAGCTACAATTAAGTCAAACCTTGAAGGGATCTACAAAAGTCACTTTGAATACTTTCTGAACTTGATTTACAGTTAGAGAGCATCCCTTGTAATTCTAGATTTTGGGAAAATATTTATAGAGAATAATAATCAAGAACTGCAGAGAACTCGAATTTTCGTACGCGAGTTTCCAAATCAGAAGACGGGGATGTTTTTAACTCAAATATTGTCTGTAGTTATCTATTACCGGACAAAGATAAGATTTCAGCTACTTTTTAAATATTTCTTCTTCGAATATATGCAATGTTATTAGTAAAAAAAAAATAATAATAAAGAAAGGAACAGACTCCTCAAACCTTAGTAACTACGTAAGCAGTGACGTATTTAGGATTTTGTTTCGGGGAAGGGGCTATGAATAAAAACTTATATTTTTCCTTTTGGGTGGCGACAAATTTTAATGTTCATTTTCCTTTCTTTAATATTTATATAATGACACTTCCAGGTATGAGGAATGAAAACATTGAGTGAGAGTGGGGAGGGGGCAAAATAGCTGAAAGGTAAGATAATACCTCAATTATCAAGAAGAAAATGAGCGGGGGGAGGTATGAGATTCGGTATTGGCACATTTTACAAAATAAGAAATCTATCGTTTAAAACTAAATACAGATCCCGCGATAAGGAAAAGAAATGTCATTCAAAGGAAAAGGCGAAATTTGGATGAAATAACCAAAGAATAAAACAGTTATGAACAATAGAATATTAATATTATTGTACCATATTTTATTAAACAACATACAAACATTTGTTCTTACATAATTTTTTACAAGTAATTTAATAATTAAAAAAAACTGTTTGTGAACAGTATTGTACTTAGGGCGTATATTGGGATACATACTTCCTTAGTTCTGGTGTTACTGACAACAGACTACTTGAATGACAACTAACAACGGTCAAAAGTGTGATAGGAGAAACGAAAGAAAGTAACAACTAAGAAAAAGAAACAGAAGAGTAGAATGGACAAAAAAAAAAAAAAAACAGTTATTACATGGAATGAAGTTTGATAAATACAGTATTTCTGAACAAAGAGCATAAGAGAATGAAAAGTCAATGGAATTATTTTGCCAATTCAGATATAGAAGAAAACATATTAAAAATTAAGAATACATAGAGAAAACTAATAGTTCCTTTATTTTAATACCCAACTATCTTAAGTGTGAGATCCTCGACAGCATATCGTATGGCAAAAAATTTTAGTACTTCTATCCAGGCTCATATCCAAGTGGGGCCAAGGGGGCCGGGCCCCCCTAAATTTTTACTGGCCCCCTAAACTTGTTAAGGTATGCTTGTAAATGAACTATAATATGGTTGAATCGGGCCCCTTCTAACTTCTACCGGGCCCCCTCTACATTTTGGGGCTAGCTACTGACCTGGTTCTATCCTTGTTCCAATGCGGCTCTGACGTTCACCCAGCTTCTTCTAAAATACCTAAATCAATCTTGGACAGTGAAGATACCAGAGAGTCAATGCTAACTACACTACTTCAATGAGTGCCGAAGTCAAGAAAGTATAGAGTCTAAACCTCCAAACACAATCCTTGAGCTTTAGTGGCTTCTCTCAGAAGGGAAGATGGTCTTTTCTTTTATTTACTTTAAGTGCCTTAAATATTCTTATTAAAGTTTACTCACAGACAAAACAAACTTTAATTCTTTAAAGTCAAGAGCTACCAGTGATACTATTCAAGGGAGGAACAAATCAATTTTCTTGTACCTCCCTGTGACAATGGCAAGTGGCTAACTTTTTTGTAATAGTGGCAACATTGCAATAGTGGCTTACTAACAGTCCTTATGTGGCTCTAATGTCCCTTTGATACTTCTACTGCTGATTAAAAACAGTTAGTTTAATTTGAACTTTCTCTGTATCTATTATATTCATCACAGTTCCAAGCCTTAAAGAATGTGACGAGAAGAAAAATTAACAACCTAAGTTATCAAAAGATTACATGTGAGAAATTACTTGTAATTTCGTGGTCTTACTGAAACTTCTACTCGGAATCCCAATTCAGAAGTCCTTTTGTTTTGTGGAATTCTTCACTAAAGTGCTGGAGAAAGTTTTGTAATACCCAGAAGGATTATGTCATCTGAAACTGTTAGCTGTTTCAAAAGTCACTGAAGTAAATTCGGAAATGATATGTTTTATGAACCTCCAGGCTTCTCACAACTTGTTCTAAACCATACATTCAGCTACATTACAAATTTCCGCAACGTTTCGTTTGATCTATTCGGAAGACTTAGAAAGCATATCTCAACTGAAATCTTTCATTTACTTACGATTTGCTTTAGGACTTTATATTATTTCATCTTGGTGTAAATCAGTGGCGTGCAAAATGGGTGGGAACAAGATAATCTTTTCTTTACTAAGACAATACGTTTACCTGTAGTACCTAAAACCCTGTGTTGAAAGGTAAGTCGATCAAACCATAGACAATTAAAATTAAGTAAACCTTCCTTTGGTATTTAAGCAGACGCTACCCTAACAACGAACAAAGTAAGTGAGCGAACACTGCCTAACCTAATTCGCTTGTTACCATCTGAGAAGCTTCAATGCAACACACTCCTCAATTAATTTTGTCTTGAAATACGCCTTTTGTATTGTGCAATGTCGTTAATCAATTTATAGTTTTCTTATTCCATCTCTTATTTTCCTTCCATCATATTGTCCATCCCTTCAAACTGCAAGCTCTCAAGGAGCAACGTATTCAGTCTCTTTCTCTTTCCAAAACTTAACTGTAATAAAGAACTTTTCCTCCTATTATTCTTAATATTTCCTTACTGATTTTTCATCCAAAGTTTGAATTTATCTCCAATATCGCATTTCTTCTCCTACTTTTCCCAATATTTCCTTACTAGTTTTCAAATTTTACACATTCCAAAACTTATCTCCAATATTCTTCTAATCATATATTTTTTTTTTTTGGGGGGGGATTTCCTTTCTGGTTTTCAATTTCAAAATCGTTCGTCTCCAATATCGTTCTTTTTCTTCTGTAAAGGCAAGACATAAGTCTTGCAATATTTCCACAACTAAACAACAGGTGTGTATAGTATGTACACTCATGTCCAAAATTATTGTCGCATGTCTATAAATATGTTGTTGTAGAAATATAATTTGATAACGAATTCGCCCGGTATTTCTTATAATGTTAGTATGTGTATAATTGGCAAAGACATTTGTGTGACAAATTTCATGTCAAAAGAGGAGTAAATAAGAACAATAAAACGAAAATAAAACTTTCTTGTCCATTGAGCAACATTTTATTTTACTAATTCTAACTTTTGTACCTATAATTCTTTTCCTATGAAATTTACCACAAATATACATTTCCCGATTATACACATAGTATCAGTATTAAAAGTACCCTTCAAAATCATTATGAAATTATATTCTTATAAGAAGACAGTTATAGATATGCGACAATCATTTTGGACATGAGCGTACAAGGTAAAACAGACACAAGAGGTAAGATGGCAAGCGGACTACTTAACACGGATATCGCCACCCAACAATATCTTCTGTCAATTTTTAGTGGCAGTGATGGTGAATGCTCAACAATGTCTGGTAAGTGAATTGTTAGGAACTCGGATATAATGCTGTGACGGCAATCCAAAACATTTGTCAGGCGAAAGGGAAAGGTACAGTGAACTACTTCACAGCATCTCCTTGGTTCCAGAAATTTCTGCAGGTTGTAAAAATTTATAAGCTCATCCAAGGTCTGCCCCATGGCAATAGATTCTGTGGTTATATGACACGCCGCTGAAGAAAATTCATTCATCAGTATTCAATCGTTATCAAATATACTCGGAATGTCCCAGTCTTCTGTAGTATGTCATTTTCATGAACGCAGGAAAACTGTCAGGAGGTCGTATTGTGCCACATGAGTTGACTCCAACTCACCCAGAAAAGAGTGAATGTGTGCTGTTAACTTATACAAAAACGTGCTTGATATGCGTTTTCTGAAACGGATTGTCGCATGCGATTAAAAATGGCTTTTTCCGAAATCTGAATGTGGAAAAGCAGTGGTTGAGCAAGGGACTACTTCCAGAACCGGTTCCCAAACAGGGCTGTTTCGTTGTTGCTCTATGTGTGGCAAAACTACGAAGGATTAATTCACCCCAAGTTCATTACTAACTTTCGTACCAAACATATCAAATGTTATTCCGAAAAGTTGGGGTACCAGCGTATGCATGCTGCACTACACCAAAAATATATTGCATTGGTGAATTGAAAGCGCACCCTCTTGCAACAGGATAACGCAAAAGCACAATCGCGTTGAAAAATGCAGGAACATCGTGATATCTAGCTAATTTCACACCTGTCATATAGCCCTGATCTTTTCCCTTCGGATTACTACTTGTTCTAGTCCATGGCGCACTTCCTGAAATAGGGATGCTTCGCCAACCAGCGGGAGGTGGCAATATTACAGGATAATATTGCAAGATTTATGAATCTTGCTTGTACTATTCCCAATATTTCGTTAATGGTTTTCCACTCCAAATCTCATTATACAATGTCGTTCTTCTTCCCCTTCTTACGTTCCCAATATAGCTTTACTGATTTTCAATTCCGAGGATTATCTACAATGTCGTTCTTATTCTCCTATGATAACCAGTATTTCATTAGCAATTTTCTATTCCAAAACATATCTCCAACATAGTTCTTCTCCTACTATTTCAATAATTTCTAAGTGGTTTTCCATTCCAAAACTTATTTTTAATGTTACTCGTTTCTTCTACTATTATTCATATTCCATATAGGTTTTCCATTTTAATTAAGTATTTTCCTCCTTATTCATACCCATACAACGAAGATCTCTATTTGATTAGCATGGTTTTCTCGTAAAATACCTACGTTTGTTCCTCGCAACCCAGTAAGTACGTTTTTTTTTTCTGAAATTTTTTTTCGACATTCCTATCCTTGCTCTGATTTACCATCCACGCTTCAGATCTTTTTACTACCTATATACGAAGAGTTGCCATCTATGTTAACCCATTTCAATTAATTATTCGAAATTGACAATATTATATTTAATTTTTTATGTTAAACAATATAAGTATTTCAGAATGTTACCTTAGTTACAACAGAATTTACGTAATCAAATTATAAAATATTATTATAGTTTGACGGGGAAAATATCCAAAGATAGGATGTATACCATAATAGTCTTATTATGTTGAACGAAATGACATGGGTGAGTGAGAAAGCTCATAAAGATGTCCAACGGACACACACACCGGTAGACAGACTCTTCCGTTCAATCAGTTTGGAATACCAAGTGTGAAAAGATATCGAGTCCACTGCAAGCGCCCACCAAGTGTGAGCTACATAGCTGATAAGGAAATGTGAGGTGATGAAGTGCGACAAGTGGTAACAATTGTTTGTTATTCAGTCAAAAGCATTAGTGCCTTAAAATAAAGGAGGAAAGTGGAAGCGCCATAACGATATGATTCGGAAAGACGGACAACGTACGTGGATCAAGAATGAAGTGTCATGTGGAGCAACGCACAACAATGTTTTCAGGGAGTCCATGACATTCTTTTCGCCGTCACTTGGTGTTATTTGAGCGTTGTTGAAGTTGACTTTGTCACTGACTTATCTGCTATGCATTAATGTGTTTAAAGTGTTATTAAAACAACATTTGTTTAAAAAAACTTTTTCCTGTCTCTCCTGTAAATCTACGAAAATGAAGTTGCGTTTCTCTGGTTCTCATACGACGATATAAACCTATCCTTTTAATAAATAGCTAGATCATGATGCACTTAAATTGGAGAAACAAGGACAGGGGGAAAAGATCATACAGTACGAAGCAAGTACGAATAAATCAAACAAACTAATTATCTTATTACAATGAATATTTCTTCGTTCAAGTTCACTCGAAAGACTTTTGAAAAAACTAATTTCTGTAAGCGCCGTAGATATGGTTTGCTATAATGATATTCAACAGGATGTAACATAATTTGTTACTACACGAGTTCTTCTGATGGAAGTTTGCCGGTTCTGCAACCGCATTACTGTGTTATTCTCTAAATAAACTTTTGTGTTGTCCTGGCCATAAGTGAATTCAGCGTATTATGTAAATACTCACAACACAAGAGAGAAAGTGTGTCTGCAACTTCGTCGGAAATAATCTTACCGTCAGAGGTGCATCTGAAAGAACACGCCACGACATTCTCCACTTGTCCTTACGTGTTTAAATACTTCACTTCTCTTTGCAAACTATCGTTTTAATTTTGCTGTCTTAAGTACAAATAAGGGGACAGTTAAACAATTACTGCCCACGTGGTCAGGGATTCAATTATCAACATGCATAGCTTAAAGGTCAACCGTAACTTTAAAAATAAACCAAAAAATCTTTTTAAAAA
This sequence comes from Thermobia domestica, assembly GCF_964235325.1. Taxonomy (NCBI): domain Eukaryota; kingdom Metazoa; phylum Arthropoda; class Insecta; order Zygentoma; family Lepismatidae; genus Thermobia; species Thermobia domestica. The sequence continues at coordinate 234,874,611 of NC_137456.1, forward strand.
ACACACGCTTCTTGTCTGCTTAATAACTAATGTTTCTAACATATTTATCAACATTATTGTTAAGTGAAGTAAGTACACTATCCGTATACGAGAGTCATTTCAGAAATTCTATCTAATGATGTTATTTGCAATTAAGCATTATATTAAGTACCGGTTCTACAAAACTTTCGAACTTCTAGATCTTAGTATTCCACGCGTTCTTAGCAGGCCCGTATCCTGGGGGTCTAGGCCCCCCCCCTAAATTATGGCTGATCCCCTAAAATTTTCATGGTAGACTGGCAAATGAACTATAATATGGTTGCATCGGGCTCCCGTAACTTCAGCCGCCCCCTCCCCCTACATTTTTGGGCTGGCTACAGGTCTGGTTTTTAGCTCTCTTGGTTTCGAAGTATAAGAAAACAAGGTGACGTCTTAATGATTGTTTTTTTCTTGCAGCCCTATTATTGGGATTTACCCAATATATACACAAAGGTTCCTGTGCTTCACGTTCAATGATTCTTGATACGTTGTTGAAAATTGCTTCAATGATTATGGCTTAATGGGGACATAAGCAGCAAGGCTGTTTATCCCCATCAGGTTTAGGATTGTCATCCGTCTCGATTTTGGAAAAAATGTCCCGATGACGACAGCTCTGTCCGGACTTAAAAATGTCCCGACTTCCATAATTACTAATAAAGTTGATAACTATAAAGGTAACCAAGAAAGTTCTGTCGCTTTTCACGCACCATCTTTGAACATCGATGTCACCTAGGACGTACCTGGAGATACAGGTCTGCACGGGGCGGAATTTTAGCCCGGGCCCGGCCCGTGAATTTACAATGTGAGACCCGCTCCGTGTCCGAAATATGTTTTAGCATTTAGGCCCGAGCCTGGCCCGAGTTCGTGGGGTAATCAAATGAGCCCGAAATAAGCCCGAACTACAGAAACTTCAATAATTAACGCAAAATTGTATTTTTATTTACAACAATTAGAGGCTTAATTTTGCAGTTGTGTTTCAAAAGTTCTCCCGAAAGAACGGTGCAATATATATCCTTGTACAGTATATTTAGAAAGTTAGGCCCGAAAAGGCCCGAGAAATATGGTTGTATATTTAAAAATTTAGAGCCCGAGCCCGGCCTGGATCCGAAGTGATATATGCTTTGTAGGCCCGAGTCCGTGCAGACCTCTACCTGGAGGATCAAAAGTAGTCCCCATTGACGATCTTATACCAACGTTCTGGCAGGCCATGGATTCCATCGCGGTAGACCTTGGTGGGCCGTGAAGCGAAGAAGGTATCAACTGCATTTAGCACCTCTTCTAGGGATATGAACTGACGTCCTCTAAGGTGATTGTCCAAGGAATGGAACAGGTGATAATTGGACGGTACAATGTCTGGGGAATATGTCGGATGCAATAGTGTTTCCCATCCAAGGCATAGAATAGTGTCTCGGGTCATCCTACTCATGTGGGGCTTAGCGTTATCCTGTAACAGGAAGACCCCTTTGCTATTCAGAAGTGGTGGCTCCAGAGTTTTAAGTATTATTATTATTATTATTATTATTATTATTATTATTATTATTATTATTATTATTATTATTATTATTATTATTACAATTTAGTTTCCACACTATTATACAGAGACTGAAAAATAAGAGGAAACCTTACAACAGCAGCAGGTAGATAGTACTGGGCCTGGCAACACTCGTATTTAAGCTCACTTCGTAGTGTTCACCTGTGCTGCATGGGGTCATTGGTTCGATCCCACCTCGCGCCAAGTGAGCTTTATGGTGGACAAACACCATGTGCGTGGGTTTTCTCGGGGTGTTCCTGTTTTCTCCCACTTTCTTCATTCTTTTCTCATCATCATTGCCTCCTTTAGCCTAGCCGGCATAATCGCGGGACGCAAAATTTAAAGATTTCATTTCATTTCAGTTTTTCAAAGCAGCAACAACATGTAACCAGAAACATATTTAAATGTGAACAGCAGCAGCAGTAAGCAGGGAATAGCAGCAGATGAAGCAATATCAATGACAAACGGTCCTGTTCCTAAAGGAAATATTATATTGAAGTATTGGAATAGTTAACTTACGTATTTAGGTACGGAACGTATACGTCTATTCATACTATTCAAATTGTCCATATTTTTATTAAATTTTATATTTTATTATTTTTTAGTATATCTTAACCCCTTCAGTGTGGGTGGCGAGATAACTCGTGTCTTCAAAACGCACCTGCTGTGCGGATGGCGTATATATACGCTTTCATTTTGCTTTGGCTATTTTGTATTGCGTATGGCGAATATACTTGCCCATAGTATGAGTAATGTTATTCCTGATAATATTTAGCGAGTTTGCGGTCACCTAGGAACCCCAAGAGACAACATAGAAAAATTGGGCTTAATCTGTTGAGACATTCCCAAATTTTGTGTAACCTAACCATATGATGATGATGATGATGATAACCATAAATTCTACAATGAGAAGTTATAGCAGCTAATTAGAAGCAACAAAGATCATAATGCCGAAAATTTCATTGTGATTGCTTGAGAGGTTCAAAAGTTATTAAAAAGGTAACAAATTCCAAAGTTCTAAAAAAAAATTTAAAAAACTACACTTTTTACAGCGGTTCGCATCTGAAAATTACGCACTGAAGAGGTTAAAGGGCCTATATGATTTAAATTGTTCGTTTCCTTTTATCAATCACTTTTGATTCGCTCTCCTCTATTGAAAGAATGAATAATATTACATTATTACAGATAAACAGACACTGATATCTTCCCCAACCCGCACCCTTTCCGAGTAGTTGCATGAAATATCTGTACATATCTGCTTTAGAAAGGTGGAAAATCGCAGGAATCGTCCAGACAATTTATTTTGGAAAGGTGGCAGCTCTTGACAGCATAAGGTCAATGCCAAGCACATGGTGCACATTAAGAATTAAAAAAATAAAAGTTCATAAAAGTACAATTCAAGCAAAAGCTCTACAAAATGAGACATTAATATAAATAAGCAAAAATTAGTACTAATTAAAATAGAAGTTTCATAAACGCTAAAAGAGCAAAATAACTTAAAGGAATTTCAATAAGAGAAAATTATGAAAAGCAAACCTCAGAGCACATTAACTATTCCAATTTGAGGAATAAAAGTGAGAATATAGTCTCTGTAAACCGACTTATGCTCTGAAGCCTTATTAAGATTATCAAGCAATTGTAAATGTTCTCCGAGGTCTGCGTATTTTGGATATTGTACTAGAATTTGTGAAATATACGGTGGGACGACGCTATAGTTTTCACGGGCGTTTACCGCCATGCGTTAAATAGAATAAGTGAGACGAGTATCCAATATGCAAGCGAGTCAGGATAACTTCATTTCGGTGACATCTACCAATTCTCCGAAAGAAGTTTTACTGAGTTAATCTTACTTTTCTGGATTTGGTTTCAAGCCACTTCAAGCCACAGTGAGAGTATATTCGTTGTGGGACCCAGTATAACTTCTGCCAATGGATGCTGGTTGAATTTGTAACTAGCATAGTGAACCCAGTAGCTTATTTCAGGTTTTACTTTTATGGAGGCAAGACTATCCAATTTAAATGAAATTCCACGTTTTCCATTTTTCTCGTATATCAAACGTATACATTTTAAACTCAGAGGGAATGGTAATTGCTGTTATGCAGACTCAAACGATGCTCCTAACTGTAAGTCGATCAAAGAAAGGAAAAACATTACCCTATTGAACGTATGCCATTTGATTATCAAGAACCAATCATGAGTTTAAACTTAAAACAGGTACAACTTTGTCTTTTTCTTATAATAATTATTATAAAGGCGACCAAGAAAGTTCTGTCGCTTTTTCACTCATCACCTTCGAACATCGATATGTCACCTAAGGTACTTGGAAGATCAAAAATAGTCCCCATCAGCATCGACGACGACTTTCTGCCAACGTTCTGGAAGGCCGCAACGTTCATGAATTCCATCGCGGTAGAACTTGGTGGGCCGTGAAACGAAGAAGGTGTCAAGTGCATTTTGCACCTCTTCTAGGGATTTGAACTGGCGTCCTCTAAGGTTATTTTCCAAGGAATGGAACAGGTGATAATCGGGCGGTGCAATGATCGGGGAGTATGGTGGATGTAATAGTGTTCCCATCCAAGGCGTAGAATCGTGTCATGGGCCACGTGGGGCTTAGCGTTGTTCTGTAACAAGAGGACCCCTTTGAGATTCAGAAATGCTGGCAGAGTTTTGAGCTTTTCTTGAACACGACTCAACTGCTCACAGTACACAGTTGCACTGATGCTCTTACTAGCTGATAGTAGTTATCGATGCACGATGCCGCGAGCAGTCCACCAAACACATAGGAAGACCTTCTTCTGGTGCAGTGCTGCTTATGTCTGTCTTTAAACCGGTTTATGGGATGGTAAGCAATGATGACGGCGCCGTGGAGCCTCGTACAGGACCCATTTCTCATCGCATACCAACAAACTGTCCAGAAATAGCTCCTTCCTCAGACGAGACAGCAAAGAAACCCAGGTGTCTGTTCGCGTTGCCTTCTGTTCAGGAGTCAAATCATGTAGGGCCCATCGACCCAACTTGTAGCTCTTCCCAAGTTGATCGAGGTGCTGCTGAATGGTTTCTCCACTCACAATGAATTGTAGTCCTCCAGTTCCTCAAATGTCTGGCCACTGTTCGCCTCAATTGCTGCCTAAACATCTTCATTTTTTACATGTGGTGGTCTTCCTACACGTGGTGCGTCTTTGAGTGTTTGGTCATTGTCCTTAAACTTGTTAAATCACCGCTTCACTGTCCGCGTAGTCACGACACCCTCATCAAAGGCCTGGGATGTCTGCAGCGGCGTTTGACCCCAGTTTGAACTCCTACAGCATACTCCCTTATGACACTCCGTGCAGGTTCCATGTTCACTCTGTCCTTACGCAAGTTCACGGTGTAACTGAACTGCCACAACCAGATAGTATGTTGGATATACCGCACCAACAACTGACCTGCACCGTATCTCCCTTCACATTCAACTCACAGTGTGAGGGTCATTGAAACACAGACATCCACAGAAAGCGACAGAACTTTCTTGGTTACCTTTATAATAGGGCCTAATGAATTAATTGTGAAGGACGTATAAAGCTATTAACTTCAAAACGTATCTTTCTAACACGTCCTTCAAAAATGTGTGATCCTTCACATTTGATCAAGTTCTAGAAACGTTGGTAAGTAAACATTTATAGTTCAAGGGTAATTGTAATATGGGTAGGCACTGAGAAAACAATAACACTTTTTAATAATATTTATGATGTATACGTTTTATAGTGTTATAAAGCTTCCCATATACATTTGTTTATATTTTATCTGTTAAATAGATCAAATATAAGATGTTACAAAGAATTCAATAGTTAAATGTATGTTTGTCACTCGTGATGACAAAGGGTGTTGATGTTTCTACAATAATTTGAAGACATTGTAATCTCTTCGAACTAAGAATACTCTATAAGCACACGCGTGGTATGTTATGTATAAAAATAATACAATAGACAGCATTTATTTTGACAAACAAGCACTTACATAATTCAACAACGTGGATGTTTTGAAGTGTATATGTAAAATTGTTCGATTCTATTATTATTTTAGTGCGATTAGGGAATTGACTATTGACCAAAGTTCCAATGAATAACACTTTCTCATGATATGTGTGAATTCTAGGTAAACAAAAATATTCACTGATATTGAAATTTCTTAAAATATAGATATTGATTAAGAACCAAATAAATCTTATTTTGATGATCTTGAAATCTTTTCAAATTATTAAGAGCTTGACCTCACTTTAGATATATGATTGAATGATATGATGTGAGTTAAACATTCACAAAGTCGTAATAAGTGATTTGATTATTATTCGGCTGAGCAGAAAGCTGAAATGTATGTAAATTTAATCTTTGCTGTAACTCAATGAAACCTCTTTTTAATATGTTTGACAAACTATTGCAAAGACTTCAGATACTTATACCAAGTATAATTCTATTAATCATCATCAGCATTGGTATTCTGCTGTTATTGGCATGTTATTTGCCGCTACTGAGAAACTTGCATGCTCCACAGCTTCCGTTAACCTCTTTGTATTCACGTACGATCTTTTTGTTTTGACATCGTCCATCAATTGTATTTTCCTTCTTCCCCTCCCTCTCTTTCCTAGCAATATACTCTCTAACACGTTCCTCATGATAACAGTTCCTTCTTAACAAAAGACCCAATCAGTTTCTCTTCCTATTCTCAATAATATCTCAAACTGTTCATTTTCCGCTCGACCCAACTCTTTCTCCCCATTCTTCTCCACACCAACATTTCAAAAGCTTTCATTAGTTTTTCATCATTTTTGAGTATTTACTCTAAATATGAATTACAAAAGCACATGACTTGCTAACATTTCATACCTCTTTAGATATACATTTTTCAGTTGATAAACTCTATACATTACAGGCGAAGCACAAAAATTGGCCATGTGTTATTCTTTCAACAAAGGATTTTACAGTGACAGAATGTTGACTTCTGCTATGAGGAGGCCTGTTTCGATTACAGACCATACAGGTTCGATTCCAGAAGCCTCTTCTACTCATTAGGATACGAACTAAATAGTTCTAATTACACTACAGTTTCTTCCAAACTATGGTCTCTTCGACATTGAAGTCACTTTGAAATATGCAAAGGGAACAGTGTAGATTTGCATTTTGAGTTCCCAATCAGAATATAACCTGGAGCTGACAATTTGATTAGACGAGAAACTTAAGATGTATATTGCAATCCCTATTTATTTGTTTTAGAAGAAACTGAACTCAATTTTAACCTATCAATAAGAACGTAGAATCACTTTGCATTACCGAAAATTACTAGCATTTTGTATTTTCAAGTTTTAAATATAACTTTATATCGAGGGAAACGATAATTTGATCTAAGAGTGCTAAACTTGTTAACCTTGAAGATTTTACTTTGAGTTAATTAGTGATAAGGTTGACTACTTGAAACTCAACGATTGTGTCTGAGATTCTGAGAGAACAAGATAAGACTAAATGAACTACTAATGATTGTAATTACACCTTGACTTCAGTGCTGTCTCCAACGCTAATATCCCTATCTGTATCAGTTGTCTTTGCTTAGAACTACAGAGTGAGAGTAAAGTGATGCAACATCGTGTTGCGAAATAAAAAGGAAATTCGCTGGAAAAATCTAGAAATCTTCAACTACTTTTAGCTACTAATATCACTAATACTGACAACTTTAACAAAATCTTGAATTTAGCTACATAAAATAGTAAAGAAACACAATGGTATATGGTACCTGAGTTAGATAACAGTTCTTGGGAGTTGGAATTCCTCATTGATATATTTTTTTAAATATCCTCTTTCAGAATACCTTTCTTTTTAAGATAATGGTTATGCAATTTATATTAATTTCGAAACAATTATTGTTGCTATGGAAGCGTACAACAATTTTACTTTTCATTGTATTCAATTCCGGTAGAAATTGTAGCTAATTCATGTAATTCATTTTATTGTAATTATCAGTTTTTGATAACTCCAGACTATTAAATAACAAATCAATTGTTCACCCACACAAGAAAAAGATAAATATTATTTTATATTTTTGTTTCGTCATGTAGGTGAGCGTATCCGAGTGTGGGTTTAAAAGTAATATCTTAAGAAGAAAAAGATGTTTTGAATAGAACAATACTTTAAGTTGCCTCCTTTCGTTTATGAGGACGGAACTCCTGATCCTCCACATCTACTATGATATCCAAGAGTATCAAATTTTAATCCCATGGGATTGAGCTGAAATTCAGATAATTGAGTTTTATAGTGTCCCATGACAAATTAGCTTATGTATTTTTATTTTCGTCTCCTAATATCAATGCATGTGTCAAAAGAGATGAGGTCAATGGTGTGGAAATAGAGAAAAACAGACATTATGAAATATCTGGGAATCACATTTGGTAGGAAGTTAAAATTTTGTCAACATAAAAATATATCATGGAAAGAGCAAGAAAGGACAATAGGCTTTATTTATATATTATTTCAGAACGATAGAATATGTATTTATACAAATAACTTGTAAGAACTAAGGTTCTGTAATATGAAACAGTACTAAAACTCTGACTAACAGATTGACAGTATTCTTCTTACGGATGCGATGGTAGCGCCACAAGAGATTTTTAGGACTTCTGCCGTTTAGGACTTGTGCCGCGAAATAAATTTTAGGGCTTGTGCATTTTAGGTCTAATGCCGTTTAGGTCTTGTGCCTTTTAGGACTTCTGCCGTTTAGGACTTCTCCGCGTCCCCTATCCTATCTTACGAACGTCTTTCTTTGATAGAACTTAGACTTTTGTCAATGAACAAATGAACAGTATTTAAGTATTTTCTGTACATCAGATCCCCTTGACTGTTTGTCCATTCATAAAAATAAAATAAAAGGTTCCTCTGTCCACTTCCAACTAACCAGAGTTTGAGGTTAATGTACCATGTCTTGTTGTCAAAACTTTATAATGAGTCGAGTTAGTTTTATTGAAGTTTTTGCCTGTATTTTCTGTACGTAATTTTCCGTGTGGTACTGATAATGTAACCCAATTGCGAATTCCATTAAAAATTATCCACAAAAGAATATATATTGGATTTATGCACCAAAGGAATGCCTTCTATCCACTAAACCAGGGAGCAGGACTATGGTGACTATACGTACTTGATATTTATCTGCATAGAGTGGCACATATACACACCCATCTCCCCCTTATTTGTTCGCATTCAGCCTTTGAATTTTAACCGTCTTTGATGTCCCTATTTGTGTGCGTGTCCTTAAAGGCTATAAAGGTTAATGAAAATAAGTGAAACTGCGTAAATTGTGATATTGTGGGTGTGCGGGTGTGTTTGGACCAAGTGGTTCCGGGTTCCATTTCCGGCAGGAAAGCATAGAAAATTTAATTTCACAATCATTTATATTCATTACTCATTTGTCTCCTTTAGCCTAAAGGGTATAAACGTGGACGTTAAAGTAAACAAAAAATATTTCATTTCCAACTGTGAACATTTCACCAGTATTTTTTAGCAATGGCGTTGATTTCTGTATAACATTTAGGGGTCCATTCAGGTTTGTTATATCGTTTAACCCTTACAATACATCAATAATGATTTTAAAAGTAATATAGGGTCTATGCACCGAAGGGAGGGGCCCTCGCACCCCCAGGATCGGCGCCTATGCTTTTGAGGGGAAAGGAGGAAAATAAAGTACAAAATGCAGTTCTATTCCTGATGTGAAAGCCAGAAAGGCGTATCCAATACCACTCGAATAAATTTAGAACTGAACTATATGAGTTTTGACAATATCATCTGTAAATCAGTAGTAAAGACAAATTCAAATGTGTTATGAAATCAAATTAGCCGCTGCTTATTGTTGCGTCTGTGTGACAATGGTTAGTAAAATAGCCTATTGTGAGTGCGGGTTTATATTTTCATTACATCGTCGAAATCTCGGAAAAGATTTTTGAAAAGAAAAGGTAACCAGAAATTGATTACTGAACAAATAGCACTAAAATATCTCATTTAAAAGATTAAATTGTTCGAGGAACCTTTTGCTATGAGTCCCCTATTCTAAAATTTAATAAACATTCTTTGTCATGATATGAAATTGCGTTGCCTCTTTGTACTTGTGTGTCTACTTTGCTATAAACGTAATAAAATCGTTTTTGTACTACATAATGTACAGACAACATACTGTACGTGGTACAATACAGTATTGGCTTGTTCTCTTTTTTTTAAAAAAATAAAAACGACAAATGCATTGTATAGAGGAATATTGGGAAATTGATCGAGCTAAGAAAAACAAGTTTAATTTGTAACGCGTGTATCATACTTTTGTTTTCAGTGGCATACGAACCTGCACAAATCAACAATCTGTTAAGTCAGATGCAGTGTTGCCAGATCAATCAGTTGGAAAAGCAGGAGATTCGAAGATAAAAAACAGGAGAAAGCAGTAGACACATACAGTGGTAGCGTTTGAATGTAAATCCGGGGGGGGGGGGGAATAAAATTTGTTATTCTTAAGGGGTCAATAGTCAAAACAAGCAGTCCAGAATTCATTTCCGATTAACTACGTTGAGCAAATAAAAGGGAAAGTCCCGATTTATATTAATATTTTTTGATACACACGCGTCTGAAGTAAAACGCAGTGAAACAGCAAAGTGGAGTGGGAAAATGTCTTTTCATGCACGTAACGATAACGTAGCTATATGGTACAGTCACACGTGATCGTGGCGTAAGACGATTTCTTGCTGACGATCATGGAGAAATGATATAAGCCACTCATCCAATCCAAGTCCCAATCTAAACAACACTTACTTGTAAATCTTACAGAAAGTCAGAATATAGACGAATCTTATAGAAGATAACTTACAGTTGTATTCTTTGCATTCATATTATATACAGTAAAGCTCTATAACTATATGCTGTACAGAGCTTTGTGTATTATAACAGAGAAATTTCATCTTTTTATTTGAGGAAACATTGAAAATTCAATATTAATAATCTTCAAGTTATCGAAGTAAGGAAAGAGCAGGAGATTGTTTACTTTTCGTTTTCTTTCGCAGTAGATCAGTAGAACGTAGAAAAAGCAGGAGATCTCCTGCAAAATCAGTAGATCTGGCAACACTGGTCAGATGACTTCATAGAACAAGAAATGAAACACGTGACTGTAGATACTGTAATTGAAAACTGTATCACATTTATTAAAATGATAGAGTTAGGGTTAGTAAAGCTTTTATTACACAGTAATCACACAAAGTGAATGTTATAAATAAAATTACAATTAAATTTCTTAAATCTACACTTAAAATATTTTAAACAAAAATGGCAACCAAACACATTACATTAAATAAAATTCAATTAAAAATGAAATGTAATCGTTCAGTTTTACGTCCCACGATTAAGTCGTGTAGACTAAAGGAGGGACAGTGATGATAAGCAATGAATGAAATGATGGAATAAAGAAGTTGGGAGGAAACGGTAGAACCCCGATAAAACCCACAAGTCGATTTGACGCGAGCTGGAATCGAACACTCGACCACTGAGTCACTGCGGCCTTAAATTAAAATCAGGTTAAACTAGTTCTTTAGAGATAACCACTGCAGCTGTTGATAGTCTAGGGTTGCCAACCGTCCGGTATTTTACCGGATAATTCGGTTTTTGACTTCCTTGTTCGGTGTCCAGTAAAACCTCGAAACCGGACGTTAAATGTCTGGTAATTTTACCCCTTACTAGTGACCAAGTAATTGTTATGTCGAACGCATATTCAATGTTATAAAAAAATCTTTAGAGTGACAAAAGAAATTGTTTGTCAGTGAACATGGTTAAAACAGAGCTTATAATTCGCTTTGATATCGTGCGTAGAATTTGCTGAAGAGTTGAAAGCATGAAAATTTACTAAGTTTGCTTTCCCCTACATCAAAAATACTGTGCAAAATTATGTTCAGAGCGTTGAAGAATCTGAAAGTAAATTACAGAGATAGAAGAATAATATACCAGGTTTATAGGAACCAAACAGCTGTTATAGGAAGAGATCAGAAGAAACCAAGAATAAGTAAAGGAGTGAGGCAAGGATGTGGACTTTCACCTTCCTTTTCAACGTCTATATAGAAGAGGCCATGAAAGAATTCTTTGAGAAAAACGAGAAAGGCGTAAAAGTAAATGGTCAGGTTTTCAGCACAAAAAGGTTTGCTGATGACATAGCATTGATAGCGGAGAACGATGAGGACATGCAAGAAGCACTTTCAAACTTGAACGATCAACTGGAAAAAACATGCAAAATGAAGATAAATAAGAAGAAAACGAAAATGATAAAGTACACAAGAGCAGGACAGGAAGGAGCAAACGTATGGCTAGATGGAGAGAAAATCGAAGACGTTAAGACGTTCCCCTATTTAGGAAGTCTAATAACCTCGGACGGAAGAAGTGAAAAAAGACGTTAAGTTCAAGAATAGCGCAGGCTAAACAAGCATTCAATAGGAAAAGAGGACTATTAACATCAAGAAATGTGTCGCTGGACGTTCGTAAACGATTTATTAAGACACTAGTATGAAGCGTGGAGCTGTACGGATCAGAGACGTGGACATTTAGAAAGCTGAAATATCCCAGCTGGAAGCATTTGAAATGTGGTGTTGGCGCAGAACGATGCGCATATCATTGACCGAAAGGAAAAGGAATGAATACGTATTAAAGGAAGCTAATGAAGGACGACAGATCATGAAGATAATAGGAGAAAGAAGAAACAGCATGCTAGGCCATCTTATTCGATACTCCGATTGGATCACTGTACTGATAGAGGGAAAGGCAGAAGGAAAACCGGGAAGAGGGAGACCAAGGATAGAATATCTAGATGCAGTTACGAAGAAGAGGCCTTATCAAAGTAGCTCTCCCAAGCGAGAGGAAAGTTTTAAAATTTCCATGTTGCCCACCAACCTATGGTTGAGATGAACAACAAGAAGAAGAAGATCAAAACTGTTAAAGGATCGTCAACAAAAGTACATATTGAAGAACGCAACTAACACTACTTCATCCTCACCTACATCGTCCAATTAAATAATGCATGCAGATGCAGTAAAAGTATGTAGGCATTATGAGACATTAACACTTTTCTCGAGTGCGTATTCTCTTAAGATTGTGACATCAACGCTCGTCAAAAACGATAAAAAAAAAAATAAAAAAAACTGAAAGTGGTTACTTCACATAAAATTGAGTGATTCGAAGTTCGAATTTAATCACTTTAGTTACTTTTGAAGCAATTATTAAACTTACTTGCTCCGGTTTTAGTTATGTTGGCATATGTAATTGTTGTAGTCTCTAATCAATAATGCATCGTATTTAAAACGGAAAAGCAAATATAATTTGCAATATAATTAATGGTATTCGTATGCACAAAATATATTTGAAAAACGTCTTTCAAGCTTCGCTGGGGCTGGCCGGTATTTCTATTTTCAAAAGTTGGCAGCCCTATGATAGTACTGTAATCCAGTTCTCTCTTAGGAAATATAGTTTGATGGGCAACGTTCTGTACTGTCAGGATTCATCTTGCACGATGATTTGTGCACCTGTCAACTGTATCGAATTCAAACAGTTCGAAGTCCCGTCCTTGATAACCTCGGTGTGGCGTCAGAACACAAAACACAAAAGCTCAGAGTCGAGAAATAGCACGTCTTCCCCGCTGATTTATTAGCTATCTCGCACCGGTTCGGCTCCAGTAGGAGAGCATTTTAATGCATTGTAGTGGTTCAAATTGCACCTTGAACTGTAGATTCACGTCCAGTATAACTTCTGTGCTAAAAACAAGCGCTAAACGTCAACAGACAATCGTTCGGGAGAAAACTTACACTACATTGAGATCTGTGCATCTTGCTTTTTACCTATCATAGCGTAAACTCACGCATTCAGTCATGGGGTGAGTAGTCGGCAGGCCAGTGGATCAATGGTAGAGTACTTACATCTGGTGTGATGAGTCTCTGGTTTGATCAAAGATCGTTTGAGTCTGTGGTACACGGCATTGTCTATTTCTTCTACATTCTCAAGGGACACGGTGACTCAGTGGTATAGAGCACACCTCTGGAGCGTGGGGACCCTGATTCGATCCCCCCAAGTAAGTCTGTGGTGGACAACAACCTGTCCGTAGGTTTTCTAGAGGTAATGTTTATCCAAAATATATGAAAGTAAAGAAGTGAGTTGAGTAAGACCAACACCTTTATTACTCTCCTGTTGTGTAAAATCGCATAACAACTACATGTTGTGGTGTGCAAAACTGGCAAGGTTTTCTCAGAAACTATCACAAATGTGCATTAATTTTGATCCCTACAATCCCTCTAGAGCCTAAAGTCGATAAAAAGGATAGATGAGGTGAAAATATGGGTACAAAGTTTAATGGCTCTGCGTGATGTCTTTTTATACGAAAATCTAATTTCAAATAAACACATAAACACGTTATTGGGTATTATTAAAGGTTTAAAACGAATAACCACTGGCATGACAACCCTTATGGGCCTGGCCCGCTCCAACGCCATCTGTTACCGTTTGAACTACGTCCAGTCTAGCAACGAAAACGGTCAGTGCACCGTGTCCCTTTGTTTCTAACAGGCGTATCAGGTGCTTTCAAGACCATTATTAAAGGTACGACAAAGATATTAATGGTATGAAGGCAGAATATCTCTCAGTTGGTACACCAAGGGCTGAAATTTTCTTGTTTGTTCAGGAAACAATTATGATATATATAGGGTGGTCATGCATCAATGACGGAAAATTTGGGAGGTGAATCTACAGGTAAAACATGGCAAAAAATGTCATATGAACATTGGGTGAATGCGGCTTTGTTTGAACGCTAGAGGCATCTAAAATGTCACCTTCCGAGGCGGCAATTTGCAATATCGCAAGAACAGAGAGAAATACGAATATCGGGTCAAAAGATATCAAAGGAAACTAGTGATGCGTACGAGACGAGTCGAGACAGAATTTTCCTGACAAAATTCGAGTTGAGACACAGCTCTTCCAATAGAGAAACACATTTTTCGAGCCGAGACATCACTTTTATAGCACATTTTCGAGACGAGACACCTCAAATCTTGTCTCGTGCGCATCCCTAAAGGAAACCCCATCTGAAGAATCCAATTATGCATATGTGATGACGAAACAATGGGGGCGGCCAGATGGGGGGCACAAAGAAAGTGTATGAAACGTGGTGAAAACAAAAGAATTTACACTGAAAAACCGTAGGAGGAGATGTTACATGGAACATGCAGCAACAAATGTTAATGAACAAAGGCAACAATGACTACGGTGTAGGGACACGATGGTAGGTGGAATGTAGGAATACAGTATCTTTGTAACGGAGAGAAATAGAAATAGCGAGTCAACAGATATCAAAGGAAACCCCATCCGAAGAATCCTATTACGCACATGTACTGTAGAACTGTGGCGGCGCAAGGGAGCAACAAAGAAACTGTTAAACACTCTTAGTAATGAAACGTGCAGATCGTACAAAACACGTATGGAAGATGAGACCCAGTGTACTGTAAAAACAAGTGGTATTTTTCTTAAGTGTGGTCAACATAATGCCGTCCTACAGAAGGTGTTCAATGTGTCCTCCTTGTTCTTCGAGACAGACAGTTACACGATTGCGTAAGGATTCTCTGGATGGTGGCAATAACGCTGGTATTTGCCGTAGTGTTGCAAATGCAGCTCATACACGATGGCAAAGATCTTCAATGTCATGCACGGGACGTGTATACACGAGACTCTTCACGTATTTACACAGGAAAATAGGGTATTCAGGTCGGGTGAACGTGGGAGCCATGCTAGTCTGCTACCACTACCTATTCACCTGCGTGGAAATGTTTCGTTCAGATATGCACAAATAGTGTGGCATGAATGGGAATGGCCGTGCTGGCTCAGTGATAGAGCGTTCGTCTCCGCTGCTTGGGGTCCCTGGTTCGATTCCAGCTCGCGCCGTGTGGACTTTATGCTGAACAAACACCGTGCTCGTGAGTTTTCTCGGGATTCTCCCGTTTCCTCCCATTTTCTTCATTGCATCATTTCATTCCTCTCTCATCATCACAGTCTCCTTTTGCCTAACCGGCATAAGCATGGGATGTAAAACTGGAACATTTCATTTCATTTTCATGAATGGGAAGGGACGCCAACATGCATAAACCATATACACTGTCGTGTCCTTAGTGACACGTCTTCAAGCAGAATAGGTAGGCGCTGGGTCAGAAACTGGAAATACGACATTGCTTGCGTTCAATCGCTGTGGTAAGTAGTGTTGTCTCACAACGTTGTCATCAACAATACCAGCCCACACATGCAATTGGAAACGCTGATGATGCTTCGTCTCTAAAATTGGATGCGGGTTGTTGGGTGCCCATCGATGGTCATTGTGGGCATTTGTGATGCCATTCCGTATGAATCCCTCATCCGAGAACAACATCTGTGTTAGAACTTTTCTCCGCGTTCCATTCGCTTTCTTTGTGCCCCCTTGCGCCATTACTGCTTCGGTATCACTTAGGCATAATTGAATTCTTCCGATGGGGTTTCCTTTGATATATTTTTACCCGAAATTCCAATTTCTCTCCGTTATTCCTACATTCCGTCTCCCATAGTGTCCCTATAGCGTAGCCATTGTTGCCTTTGTTCATTAACATTTATTGCTTTATGTTCCATGTAACATTCCCTCCTGCAATTTTCCAGTATAAATTGTTCACTTTTCTGCACGTTTCATTCACTTTCTTTGTGCCCCTCACTAGCGCCGCCAGTGTTTCACCATCACTTATGTATAATTGGGTTTTTCGGATGGGGTTTCCTTTGAAATCTTTTGACCCGACATTCATATTTCTCTCCGTTCTTGCGATATTGCAAATTGCCGACTCGAAAGGTGACATTTCAGATGGCTCTAGCGTTCAAACGAAGCCACATTCTCCCAATGTTTATATAACATTTTTTGCTTGTTTTTACTTGTAGATTCACCTCCCAATTTTTCCGTCATTGATGCATGACCACCCTATATAATATATAATGGGCTTAATATTATCCTTTGTTAGTAGAGTGTTTAAACAAAATATCACACAATTTTAAGATATTTTCCCTAAAATGATTACAGATTCCCTATTAAAGTGAGGACGATAAAATTCAAACATAGTAGCCATTCTTAACGGGCTACTGCGTGTAGACCTGGGTTTGATTCCCATGGAGTTTATGCCTCATGGTAGTAATAAGAAATAAAAGGAAAGCTATTAAGAATACAGGGACAAATTTATATAAGAGAATCCCTAATATTTATATGTAAGAAATAAGAATACAAGAAAAGTTATATTTCTTTATCGAGATAATATCTTTCCTATGCCTTCTGCACTTTTCTTTCTCTGGCACATACCGCTGTTCAACGTCGAAACAGGTAAAGTTGAGTTCAAAAATTACAATTATTTCACTAATTATCTCCATGTGTCATCTAGACTTGTGTTTTCCTAGCCCTTGTCCACCAACTGCGTACATATTTACCATGTATTTAATAATACACCTGCGAACTTGCATGCCATCAAAATCTGTATTAGGTATCACCGCAAACTAGCTGCACCTATTCTTGTTCGTGATAGGGCAAACCTGAAGGACCGCGCTGGGATATATCCAAAGGGAGTAGCGTCAGCAACAGTAGGCATATGCAGACAGATAAAAGACAAGTGCAAAATGCACGCACCAACCTGCACTAAGTGATCACTACAAGCAACTTTTGCGTTAAAATTGTATAGCAATGAACAAAACTTTTTAACACTGTACTATGTTTACTGGGTGACTTACATGTTATTCCGAATACGTAAGTAAACTATTTGAACATTACTTTTCCCTTGTGAACTAACAGATGTTATCTACACATTTTCAAGAAAAAATATCTGTATTCTTAATTGGCACCGAAACAAATTCAGATTTATTGCGATTTAATTCAAATTTCTCTAAGTAATTGTTTTCCTGATTTCGAAATATTACGTTTAAGAAATGTTACCAAGTATATATCCAAAGGCAGGAAGAACCTTCACCTTAAATCTACTTATGTAAACACTCGGTTTTCCCCTTTGACCTAGATGAATCGAGCAAGATAAGAAAGCACTTTCTAACAAGATGTTGTTGAATTCCATTAACGTGTGACAGTCAATGAAAGCACGGGATGAAGAGGATTGACTCTGTTCTAAGTTTTATGCCTAGACACTTCTAACGAGTTTTTGTTGAGAGCTCTCGGAGAAGTTTATTGACAGCCATGATAATGCGAGAGGTGAAACAATGCTTTACCAACCGATATACAGGGTGGCTCATAGTAATGTATATGGTGTTTTAAAAGACTATGGTAAAGAAACTAGCAGCATAACTTGATTATAAAATTGAGCCTAAACACATTACTCTCATGCCTTTGCTTACAAGAATTTTAATCTGCGTTCTCCATGGTATGAATTCAATTAATATCAGCTACAATAGAAGGATTATGTTGTAATTATTAGGGAAGAAAATTTAAAGATCAGTTGTATGTATCTCTTAGGCATCTGTAAATTTTCTACTTATCACTACTCACTGTTTACTTAAGAAACAGTTCTGATATTGTAGAGTACTCGGCTTAATAGCTACTTCATAGTCAATTAACGCAATTAGTTGAAAGGAAAGAAGGACAGGTATTTAATTGCCTTTGTATTCTCATAATGTAAGTACATTGAGGCTAAACTGTGGCCAAATCAGGATACCCTCTGCTCTAAGTTAATTATTCATATGTGATTAACTTAGTCAACTACTACGTGCTAATCAGAGATTCTGAATATACTTATGATAACCATGCGTTAGTCAAACCCTTAGTATGACGGTAATCATACCTCAAAATGACAGTTCTGACATTGTAGAGTACTTGGCTTAACAGCTGCTTTATAGGTAATTCACCCGATGAGTTGAAAAGAAAGAAGGGCAGGTAATTAATTGCCTTTGCATAATGCAATGGCTCTGGATAAGGCCGAATAAGTCTGAAAGCATCAGTTAAAATATAATATTTTGGAGGATCACGGTAGTCGAGTGGTTTAAGGTGGTGGCTGGTGATCACAAGGGGTTTGGGTACAAAACCTCGTAGCCAGAACCTCGCGGCGACAACCTCGCGGACCAAAACCTCGCCTCCCAAAACCTTGCGGCCCAAAATCTCGCCGGGTCGAAACCTCGCCTGGCCAAAACCTCGCCGCCCAAAACCTCGCGGGACAAAATCTCGCCGGGCCAAAACCCCGCCTGGCCAAAACCTCGCCGTCCAAAACGTCGCGGGCCAAAATCTCGCGGGCCAAAACCTCGCGCACCAAAATCTCGCCATACCCAAAATCTCGCCTGACCAAAATGTAAATGCTCCAACAGACGATAAGGATGACGGTATAAAAGACCCTGTTTCAGAAAAAGTATCACGGGTATTTGACCAAGTCCCGCGATACCATATGAAAATTCTATTTCTGTATTAGAGGATTTCAATGTCAAGATAGGGCGACAGGATGTTTTTAAACTGGTTATAGGGAAAGAAAGTCTGCATAAGGAAAGTAAGACAACTAACGGGGTTAGTTTCGTGAACTTTGGAACATCCAAAAACTTAAAATTTCAAAAAAAAAATCTAATAATTTTTATGAAAGTATGAAATAATATATAAGTTTTTACGACGTCCCTTCATTATGTCCTGTAGGTTAAAGGAGACGTAGATGACCAGGATGAAGGAAATGATCGAATAAAGAAAGTGGGAGGAAACGGGAATAACCCCCTAGAAAGCCCACGCACACGATGTTTTGTATGTTCTTCTTTTTCTTCTTCTTCTTCTTCTTCTTCTTCTTCTTCTTCTTATTATTATTATTATTATTATTATTATTATTATTATTATTATTATTATTATTATTATTATTATTATTATTATTATTATTTGTAATGTGGAATTGCATATTAAGAAACTCATGGGGTAAATTTTAAAGAAAAGTTTCATTCGCGACGAGGTTTTAGCCACGCGATGTTTTGGGTGGCGAGGTTTTGGCCCGGCGAGATTTTGGGCGGCGATGTCTTGAGTGGCGAGGTTTTGGCCCGGCGAGATTTTGTCCCGCGAGGTTTTGGCCACGCGAGGTTTTGGGCTGCGAGGTTTTGGCCACGCGAGGTTTTGGCCCGGCGAGATTTTGTCCCGCGAGGTTTTGGGCGGCGAGGTTTTGGCCACGCGAGGTTTTGGCCCGGCGAGATTTTGTCCCGCGAGGTTTTGGCCGGCGAGATTTTGGGCGGCCATGTTTCGGCCGCGAGATTTTGTCCGTATCCCGATCACAAGGACATTCTCATTGTGGGTTAGATCAGAAATGCCGCAGGATTTTTCTCTTAGGGGAGGGGAGCGAAAACATCATCACACAAGTGAAATCCCCAATATACATATCTTGATGTAGATAATTCTTCATGTTAAACACTTACACAGCCACACACACACACACAAAATTAAGTTCTGTGCACCGGTATGGATTCGAAGTATTTTGTTACACAAAATCCAAATTTCTAAACCCCAGGACGACCGATCGTGCCATTTTTTTTTTTTTTTTTTTTGTATGGCCGAGAAAAAATAGCAATTTTAGATAGGGAGGTACACGTAACACAACCATGCAAAAAAAGTTCCGTGCAGCGTACCTCAGGATATGATTAGTCGTATTTTGTTACACAGAATCCAAATTTCGAAACCCCAGGACGATTGACCGTGTCAATTTTGTTTTATGGGCGAAAAACGTGTGTGCTGTCTTATGCACCAAAATTTGCACCAAAATTCGCTGAAGTTTTTTGCCCATAAAAAATTGACACGGTCGATCGTCTTGGAGCTTCGAAATTTGTATTATGTGCACCAAAATACATCATGTCCATACCCTGGGGTTCGGTACAAACTTTTTATTTTTTTGTGTATGACTGTGTTTACCATTGATGCATATTACATAACTTTCTTAACTAAAGTAAATATATTAAATATCTTAAGCAGTGAATAAGCAAATCTAATATTTTTTATATTTTTATTGAAAAAATCAAACCTCTTCCAGAAATCCAGGTGAGCAATTGCCTTCCCATTGAAAAGCATAGTTATTTATAACTGTTTTCGATGTTTCGATTATCGTATACCTGTAGAATCTGGTAGGAATTCAAAATGTAAGAAAGAGTTCAATAATAAACTTATTGAATTTGTTTGAATGAGCAAACTACCTGGAAAGTAAGCTTCTTAATTGACATCTATAAGATAATGTTATTTAGTATCAAATGGGTTTTCTGCTTTCCCAAGGGGTTTCCGTTGCGAGAGGTGATCAATCCGTTTTCACGCAGAAGACATCCGTTAACGTAGATTTTCGTCCGTTCTTTTTTCTGTCTCTCTCTTCGTGTGTGTGTGTGTTCATCTTTATGTACTGTGTTTGTGTGTGTGTAGCTTCTTTTGTCTTCATTTCGATCTGTATGTGCTGGGTACAGACAAACACTAAAGAAATTGTTCCTTTAATTTTCAAATAGAATTGTCTTTAAGACAATTCAAATGGAAGAAGAAAATGCAGAACAAACAAATGATATGGTGAATGCTTGAATAAGCAGTCACTTCTTCCTTGAGACATAGTTAATTGATTATATCAAAGTGATTATTGATTTTTATTTGCATTGACTAATTGATTGATTTGTATCTACATCTCTGTCAGCAGCGGGAAGTGCGGTGGCTCAGTGGTAGAATGTTTACCTCTGGTGCTTGGGGTATCTAGTTCGATCCCCGGCCAAGTAAGGTTGTGGTTGACAGCATCGATTTCGTAAGTTTTCTCAGGGTACGCCCGTATCCCCAAACTTGTTCATTTCAGCATCAGGCCATCGTTTCCCTTAGCCTAAAGGGCATAATCGTGGAACGTTAAACTGAAACATTTCAGCTTCATTTCTTTATCAGCACTGAACCTGTATAAAACAAGAACCACAGTTTAAAGGAGGAACCTGAACACCTGTAATATGTTCGATGTTCTTTCGACAGAAATCGAACCTGCGACCTTGTGCACCAAAGCAATTGTGCTAGTCACTAAACCAGTGAAGAGAGGCTGAGATATATCAAAACAGTTTTCATACTATCTCTCTTTCTTTTCTTCTATCTTTCAACCTTTGTTTCTCAGTTTTTTACTTGTTTCTTCAAGTTTCCTTTGATATCTCCATTTTCTTTTATTTTTGCATCACATAATAAACAATAATTTGTCTATAGTGTTATGTCTTGTATAGAAGATATACAAAGAATATATTCTGTATTAAAACCTACTCTATCATCTACTCCATCAAGTTGACGTTTAGTGTATTTTTTTAATTATCTATGTTAGAATCTGTGATTATTTCTCAGTGTAGTGTAAAAGTAATTTGTTTCATTTTATCACCAATTACTCCCTTCGCTGTATTAAATTAAGAAAAAATAGTAATATGTTCCTTAGTCAGTCACTTTTTATTATTATTAAATCGCTCTCTAACGGTCATTTTCGATTATATATATATATATATATATATATATATATATATATACCCTCCCCCATGTTGAGGGGCACGGCATCGGAAGTGTCACTGTTCAACTCAGTGACTCCGTAAACTTTGGATTCGGCACTAATATTGGTCATTTTCGATCATTTTATATATGTTTTCCTTCCCTCTCCCAAGTTGTGGGGCTGAATTTGGATTTAAATAGCATCAGAACTGTCACTATTCATCTCACCGATCCCGAAAACTATAGATTCGACACTAATATCGGTCATCTTCAATCATTTTGAAATGTCTCTCTCTCCCTTCCCTTCCTAAGTTCTACCGTCAAAATGAAATTATTTTTTAAAAATCCAGTCCTTAATCTCGTCTATATTAAAAATTTGATTGAGATCGGTCGGATGCTTCAAGAGTTAATGACTTACAAACATAGTCATTTTCATTTTTATATATATATTGATTTTTATATATCTCCTCCTCCTTCTCTTCCCCTATGTTGTTCTGTCAAAGTAAAGTGATAGAAACCATTCCGAGGCTCGAACTTCATCTATGTTGAAAATTTGATCAAGGTCGATCCGGTATTTTAAGAGATTAAACGGCGCAAACTTAGTCATTTTCATAATAGATTTAATTTAAGAATGGATACCTATACACATAAGGGATATGTAAAAGAGTAGTTGTTTTTCTTAATAGCGTTAATTAGGAAACAGCATAATTTTAAGCAATATCATCAAAGTATTTTAGACATTTGCCTTAAAATGTAAAATTTATGTGATCGTACGATATATATATATATATATATATATATATATATAGATAGATAGATAGATAGATAGATAGATAGATAGATAGATAGATAGATAGATAGATAGATAGATAGATTCTCTTCGCCCTTGTGGTCATCATATTATCTGAATCTAAAACCCAAATACGTCCAAATTCAACCGTTCACAAGCCTATAAAGGTTATTGGCGGTTGAACTTGCAGTCAGGACGATTGTGTCATATAAGAGCTTAGCCGTTTCGTTGAAACCAGTTCCACGCTAAAAATGAAAGTTTTCAAATATATTTAATATGTTATAGTAACAAAAATTACAGTTATCATTTACGACATTTATCACATTGATTAATGTAATCATAACATTTAAAATATGCTAAAGTTATGTTGTTGTTTCGATTTGAATCACAGATTATACACTTCTACGTTTGTAGATTTTCAAACTAAACGATGATGTTGAAACCGGAAATGGTCTATTTCTACCACTTCCATTTGAAAAAGTGGGATCAAGGTCAAAATAAAATTTCTTCTTGGTACATTGAAGCCGTATCAGAAAGCCATTTCTTGGTAGATCTTAACAGTTTTGTTCTACAAAGATCAACATTGAAACCAGAAATTGTAGTGGACTTTTATCACTTTCTTATCAGCAGAGAGATAACGCAGGGGGTGAAATCCAATGTGGGACGCTAAGTTTATTGAAAAAAAAAACGTCCTCCTTATCTATTGCATTCTTGTTCTTAGCCTGTGGACAGACAGACAGTCAGACACAGACATTCTATAATATATCCATACTTATGCATCATGTGTCATTTAATACTTTCCATTAAATATTATGATTTGAACTGATCGTTGATTTCTAGATTTTGTTACTTGAAGTGATTTTGATTTCAAAATTATTATTATTATTTGACCTAATTGTTGTTTCCAAATTTATAATATCTGAAGAGATTGTTGATATCTAAATTTATTTTTCCTATTATTCTTTATCTTGTGTTCTCTGTCAGCAACACGCCTATATAAGACAAGACCTAGAATTTAAAGTGAAAGATAAACCACTGTGCTGTATTCGATTCTATTCCGTCGAAAATCGAGCCCAGGGGTTCGTGCATCATGGGTGCATGTGCTAGTCACTCGACAGAAATTGTATGGAGAGTGGTATTCACAAATAGCATTATTTGACAGATTTATCAGGGTTCAACGACTCCTTTCCCGCACTATGGCTATGTGAGACGGGGCATGGGGCATACAATTTAACGTAAGATCCGAAGAATTACCCGGATTTGCATCAGAAGAAATCATCCCAACCAGGAATCAAATCTGAAATTTCACGCACAGAAAGCACCTTTTAACTACTTGATTACGAAGGGAAATAATGTGAAGGTAAAAAAGATTACAGTAACATATTTGCATACTAAAAATCTTATATATAAATCTTCACTTAAAGGTAACTGGGGATAAGGTCCTACGCTTTTAAGAGTCATCCTTATATATGATTTCCCGTTGGTCTAATGACTAGCGCATGCTCCTTTAGCGCACGTAATCATGGATTCGACTTCTGATGAGAGACCATTAAATGTTGAAAACATTACGGTGGGTCGGATTCCACCTTAAATTGTAGGTCCACTTCCCTTTAGCCTCGCAAAGGAAGGTTTCACAAGTTGTCGCTCAAATTTGATTGCCACATAGCACATCTGATCATATATATATATATATATATATATATATATATATATATATATATATATATATCATGGAAATATATACGTTTTAAGTAAATACCTTGAAAACTATTAAACAATCAAAACAAAAGATGCATATTATAATAAGAACAAACTGCCGTATCGAAAACCCCAAACAATGTTGCCATAGATGAGGGAGTGTTGTTAATTAATCATAAAAGTATTTTGTTTGAAATAGCACCATATACAAATGTGCAGATTTAAAATACACTATTACCACCAAATTTAGCTGAAAATGTATAATGGAGAAGTCTGATATGTGGCAACAAAAGAGTAATAAAGGAATCTGGGTCTCATATTATGAATTTAAGTCAAATGCAGAATAACACCGATAGTATAACATAGCAAAATGTCAGCAGTGCCACAAAAGATTAATGCATTTGAAACACGAAATTGAGTGTTGCCATTTTTACGCCCTGTGTCAACACCGAAGTTATATAGGATGGGACCTATAGCGTAAAGTTGGATCCGAACCACTATGAAAGACGAAAGATGCGTGCAAGGTGAAAATTACAACAAAAACTTTCATTCCGAGGCGGGATTGGAACCCGCTATCCCTAATAAGTCGATGGCCTAGCCTTCTAGACCACACGGCAATTCGGACCGGTTAAAACCGAAATGAGATAGGAATAATATAATTATATTTCCAATGTGAATATGGTAATATTACAGTGCACAGTAACATAATGATATGATGTGAGGAGAGGAAGTAAAAGAATATGTCACACAACACGAAAGACATAAACCAAGAAAGTACTCTATCAAATCTGGATAAAATAATCTGGAAAAGCCATTTACAGAATTAGAAAACACGTGTTTCTTTCCTCGCGGGTAACATTTGGTTTCACGAGTTGTATGCTTATTCACCGGTACTACGGAAGTGTAATTCAGTTCCCTCACTTTTTTGTAATGCATTCCTTTATTACCATCTGTTGCCACATATCAGACTTGTCCATTGTACATTCTCAGAACACGTAGCTCCAATAGTGTGCAACTCTGTACAACTACGCTTCACTGTTATGTTTGGTGATAATAGTGCAATTTAAATCTGTGCACATTTGTATATCGCGCTATTTCAAACACATTCCTTTTATGCTTAGTTGACAACACTGCTTCATCTATGACAACATTGTTTGTGGTTTTCGATACAGCATTTTGTTCTCATTACAATGTGCACCATTTGTTTTGATTGCTTTAATGGCAGTGTTCGAAGTGGACAAAAAGCAGAGGCGGTATGTTTTATTACGATTTTGACTCGACATACCGGCTATCTAAATATTGAAATACAGTAAGGGTATGTTGCCTAAAAAATTGCATTTTTGTTTACATAATGCTTGAAACCACTGGAAAATTTCTCTATAGTTACGGGAGGGGGCGGACATGAAAAGACTTTGAGCCCTCACCAACAACTTTCTGAAAAAAAATATAAAAATATCTCCCTATGTTGCATTACAGAGAATTATTCACGAGAATGCTCAAAAACCGAGTTTTATATTAACAATTTCCTGTGGGAAAACTACCGAATCCCTCACTGGACTAAGGGGTAAACCAAACCCCCGGAAGATCCACCCCCCACATCAGATAACCCTAAATCCATCCATGCTCAAACCATGAAATTTATATCTATTAAGGCAAGACGACACACACACATATATATAAGAAAGAAAATGCAATATGGCACATCAAAATATAAACTAGATGAATTTATTTGAAGACAACTCATTTTTAAAACAAAAGGTAGGAAAAGGATGACAAAAATGTCTGAGTTGTCAAGTTAGAAATTTTTTCTACATAAAAATAAAATCTTTTTACGTACGAAGCTATTCGTCAAAGTGGGTTTGTTGAAGGTATTTAGCATCTACTCTCCAGTGACGGTATGTCTTGATCACTGTAAAACCAGAGGCGATATGCCTTCATCACTGAAAAACCAGAGGCGGTATGGCAGATCAGCGCATACCATCTCACGTCGACCACTGTTTAATGGTTTTCAAGATATTTACTTTAAACGTGCTTAATTTCATGATATAATTTTTTGGATATTCAAATATTGAAGCTCCGTAGTGCCTATCCTTTGCTCAGTTTCATTTCTCTTAATACTCTATCAGATGTATTATATGGCAATCAGATTTGAGCAACAACTTGTGGGGCCTTCTCTTGTCAATACTTAAAAGGGACATTAAATTTTAACAAACAAATAGCTTTCTACATATAAAAAATAATTATATAATACTTGTGAACTCAGTTACCCATGAGGCAGAAAACCCAAACTCCCTTACTGTGGTTCATGTTCTCTACTTTCCAGTCAATAATGCGAGGAATGGGCACTTTAGTAGTATCTAATAAAATATACAATTGTTAGCACCTAGTAAAACTTGCCCTAAGGGAGTTAATATACCAAGTCAGTCTTTCTCTGTTTATTTCCCCTATCCCTTTGGTGACCTAATTTTAATCGAATTAATTATTTGTTTGCATTATAACAGACAATGAGTTTTTACAGGAAGAAAACATGTAATTTGCTATATGTTAACTACTGTTTACATACAAGGTGGTGATACTCATATCTTACTTCAAATATGAATGCTTCAACGCATCACTTAAAAAATTAAGAAATAAAGTAGCAAGTCGACTCCCATTCTACTGGTATATATATGTACATCCATCTGTTATTTACCTCTGACATTTCATGGCTCAAATATTTCATCCTGAGAAAACTTAACTGAAATTCAAACACCTGGTCTTCAAAATGTAACAGTTTTTTTTCTGGTGTGTAGAATTACAAAGAAAATAATTTGTTTTTTAATCAAATAAACACTTTGATCTCTTCTTCCATTCCTTTTAATAAAATTCTACTTCAAGTGTCATAAACAATTAAGTGAAAGAAGGCATGTCGAAAGAAAGAAATAACGCTGTTACTTAGATACAATGACGATTCACGCTCTACCTTTAAAGAAGCATCGATTTTTTCGCAGGTTTAGTGTGAAATGATGCTACTGGAAGTGAATCACATTAAGAAAATACAAGTAACTTTCGTGAGATAATTTGTTAAAAATCGATCGAAATTTCGTCATGAAAATAGTTGCAATAAACTCTCCTAAAAACTGTAAAGAGAACCACACAAAATACATACAGTAAAGTCACGATTATCTGCGGAATTGGGCAGCAAGGGTACCATGGACAGTGAAAATCACGGATAACCCGAAAAAATACTAAACAAAATAAGGCGAGAACAAAAGAAATATTTCAGCATAAAAACTATGTTTCATTGCACAAAAACCAATATTAAATAAACACAGACGCTCACTTGCAGTGAACATCATCATCATCATCATCATAGGTATTCTGCCCTTATTTGCCCTTATTGCAGCAGCTGAGAAGCTTCCATGCTCCACGGACTTCCGCTGACCTCTTCGTCTTCAACTATGATCTTTCTGTTTTTATATCATCCATTAATTGTAGTATTCTTCGCCCCCTCCCTCTCTTTCGGGCCACCATACTATCTAGGACGTCCTTCGTCCCTTAGGCAATGTTCCAATCAGTTTCTCTTCCTCTTCTTAACAATATCTAAAAGTGTTCTTTTCTCCCCCACCATTTCTAAAACCCTCTCATTCGTTTTCCCCTCGACTCCACTAATTCTTTCTATTCTTCTCCACACTCACATTTCGAAGGCTTCCAGTCGTTTTTCATTTTACGTAATGTCCACGTTTCCGCACCATATAGTACAACACTCCACACGAAGCATTTTATGAGTCTTCTTCTTTTTTTTTCAAATCTTTATCCAAGGTCCCACAAAACAGACTTTTCTTCCTCCTAAAGGCTTCTTTAGCCATTCCTATCCTTGCTTTTATTTCACGTTCGCACTTCATATCATTACCAAGAATACTATCCAGATATCGAAAACTATTCACTTGTTCTATTTTCTCCCCTCCCACTTTTATATTCGACACAGACCTCTTCGTTCCAGTCACTTTGGCTTTTGTCTTTCTAACATTTATTTTCATCCCATGTTCTTCAAAGCCCATCCTCAGGTTTTCTAACATTTTATTGATTATCTTTTCAGATTCAAGCACCATATCGTCTGCAAATCTTATCCGTCTAATCATTCTACCTCCTACCGAAATGCCGTCATCATCATGTAAACTCTTTTTCACTATCTCTTCTAGACAAACATTAAATAGTGTTGGCGAGAGGCAGCATCCTTGTTGAACTTCCCTTCCAATTGTACTCTCTTCCGTCAGTTCTTCCCCTATCCTAACATTTACCTGTTGGTTCATGTATAAGTTTCTTATGAGTCTTCGATCTTTCCACTTCAACCCTATCTTCTTTAGAACTCCCAACAACAATTTCCAATTCACGCGGTCAAAAGCCTTTTCTAGATCAATAAATACAAAATACACCTCTTTCCTTTTTTCTATAAATCTTTCACCAATCGCCCTTAATAATCCAGTAGCATCTCTTGTGTCCTTACCTCTTCTGAACCCGAACTGCTCCTCCTCAATTTCTTCATTTGTTCTTCCATATAACCTTCTGTTCAGTATTCGGATCAAAATCTTAGCTGCATGAGATATGAGACTAATAGTTCTATAATCCTCACATCTCTTTGAGTTCGATTTCTTAGCCATAGGTATCATGATCGTCTTCAGGAAGTCTTTTGGCCACTCCCCCGTTTCATGAATTTCATTGCATAGTCGGATCAATTCTTTCTTTCCCTTGTCTCCCATATTTTTAATGAATTCGTTTGGTACTGGTTGCCTTTCCATTCCTAATCTCGGATATAGCCTTTTCAAACTCATCCCGAAGAATACTAAATCCTTTATCATCCTCACCTACGAGGGTCATTCGAAAAGTAAAGAACGTTTTTGTAAAAACACTTTAATAACTGATATACAAAGGCGAAATTTGTGTTACATACTATGTGATACTTAAGTTACTTTTCGACATAGTCACCGTGTAAATTTAAACACTTGTCATACCGTGGTACAAGTTTTTCTATGCCTTCGGCATACACAGTTGCCGCCAAACTGTTGAACCAATCACTAGCAGCTTCCTTAAGTTCTTGAAATTTCAGGAAAGAATTCGTGCAGCCCATCAATAGTGAATCGCCTATCCTCTTGAATTTTCCGCTCAGTTCTTCCTTTGAGTTCGTCAGTCACAACAGAAGGCCGGCCCGAGCGTTCCTCATCGTGCACATTCGTCCGTCCGTCATTAAGAGTCTTCATCCCGACGAAATTAAAATACCGCTAATTTTACAGTAATTATGTGATATCTTCAAATAGATAAAAGATAATTGAAATATGGAACAAGAGCGCCCTGGACAATATTGTTTTGCGCGAGGTACCGTTATCACAAGTCACCTAGTGGCTTTCCGTTTTCAGTTGTTTAGAAACGCGAAAATAAATGCCGATCTTCAAAATGGCTCGAAATCGGAAACAGATAAGTAAGTCGTGATAACGGTTTCTCATGCAAAATAATATTGTCTAGGGTGCTCTTGTTCCACATTTCGATTATGTTTTATCTATTTGAAGATATCACATAATTACTGTAAAATTAGCGGTATTTTAATTTCGCCGGGATGAAGACTCTTAAACATAATGCACCACTTACGAACTGATGCTTCATTCATTACATTCCCATACACCTCAGTGATTTGTCTATAAATTTCTATCGGACGCACTTTTCTTGCATTCAAAAATCTTATCACACTACGAACCTCACACTTGGCGGGATCAGTAATTGTATCGCACATTTTACAGTCGCACAGCGAAGCAATAACGGACCGTAGCCGATCGCGGCTGGTGCCAGACTGAGGCTAAAGCATGCCCAGGTCAATAACCCAGCGGCAGAGGGGGGTGGGGGAACACGCGCACGCGCTAGCGCAAAACGTTCTTTACTTTCCGAATGACCCTCGTATTTCATTTTCTACTTCAACATTTAGGCTGCACGGTCTATCCCTACTCTCATAAAAGTCTTCAATGTATTCTTTCCAACTTCCTATGACCTCATTTCTCTCGCTGACTACCTTCCCATTTTTATTTCTATTGCCATCATAATACTCCCTTGTTTCCTCCGAAATTCCATAGATTTCACCTCCTTGTACATTTCCTCATATTTCGTAACTCTTTCTAATTCTTCTGCCCTCGCATTTTCTTTTGTGAAACTCTTCCCTCACTCTATCTGTTTCTCTCGTAATTCATTATTTAACTTTCTGTACATCTTTCTTCTCTCTTCTGTATCAACCTGTTTCCACGTCTTCCTTTCCCTCATTTTCTGCAACGTCCACTCTGTAACCCATGGTTTCTTAGCCGTTTTGTGTTCGCGGTAACCTACTGCTTCTTCTGCAGCCTGCTGTAAGCAAAGTTTAATGTGTTCCCACCGAGCGTTATTACCTGCGCCTATTCTTTCCTCGTTTGAATATTTTTCTTCGAATTTTTCTCATTTCCTCGTTTTTCTACTTTTCAGTATTCAACACTTGGTTGCCTACTTTTCTTCTGTCAACATTTTTCAGTTGAATATGTACTTCGGCTAGCACAAGATTATGATCAGAGAAAATATCATCCCCGGAAAGGATCTTCGAGTTCTTTAAGCTATTCCGGTACCTGTCCTGAATCATAACATAGTCTATTTGATATCTTCTGCCGTCTATTGGTAATTTGCATCTATATCTTCTTCTTTTGTGCTGATTGAACCAAGTGTTCCCAATTACTAGTGAATTCTGTCTACAGAAATTCACTAGTCCCTCTCCCCTTTCATTTCTTTCGCCTAAACCATATTTGCCTACGACACTACCTTCCTATTTTTCTCCCACAACTGCATTGAAATCTTCCATGACAATTACGCATGCACCCATCTTCTCCCTATCTATAATTTCTTCTATTTTCTTATAATTTTCCTCTACAATGAATGTAATTTACTACCATCCAAATCACTGTTCCCAGTTCCCGCTTTTCATACGGTACAACAATCGGTTTCTGTTTATCAGAGTAGAGTTGCACTTCGAAACGTGCATTATTGTTGGAAATATTGATTTTTACTATGCAATTCTATTTTTATGTTTTAGAACATACAGTATATATTTGCATGTGGAGTGTCAGTCCGCAGCGGCTACTTTTGAAAAATAATTGAGTGCGACTGTAGCAGGCTAAAAAAAAATCACGGCACTCGCGGATAGTCGGGCTTTACTGTATTTCTATTTCTAAATTATTCAATTTCCCGGTAGATATCAATTGCTAGATGGTATTCGCTGCCATCTAACGGTGTGATATGTAACTACTAGCATTCAACAATTCTCGGGTGGGTGTGCAAAACATGCTAAGTCCAAAATGGTCAAAAATGAGCTTTTCACGCTACCTGAATAAGAAAAATTTTCTCTACAGTTGTGTATGCTCGGCTAAGTCCTATCAGGTTTTTCAAAGATGTTACAAACCCGTGCGTTTCCAGTCATGTTTGACATACTGATTCTATTTCGTGCAAAACAAGTTAAGTCCGTAGTAAGTGGACTTAACATGTTTTTCCCAACTTTGTTCATTCATATATGAGTGTGAAAAGAAAGGTAAGTCCTCTAAAATGTGACTTAACATGTTTTGCACTGCACTTAATAGTTGAAAACACTTCCATCGTGTGAATAAAACAAATGCAAGCAATAAAGTTATGTGAAATGTGTTAAGGAGAAACGAGCTTGTAAATTATTTGCTTAGTTACTATTCGAATTATATTGGTTTTTCATATTATTCAGAGGTTAAGTAGTATTTGCTTGAAACAAATACAATCATTTTACTCTGTTTCTGTTTTCTATCTCTATTTGAATATTTTTATGAACAACACGAATGCGCAACAATAGAAATAGACCCGGATTTTGATGGGAATAATTCTGCATCCGAATTAACAGAATCCGAAGCAGAAGAGAAGCTTAAAAGTCATAGGAGGAGATGCAAGAAACAGACTGGTAAGAGAAAAGTAATGAAAGAAGATAGTAGTGAGAGAGAGGGAGGAAACATCTATTAATGTGCTCGGCCAGTGTACAGATCTGCACAATTTATCAGAGAAACCAGGAAGATCTGACATCGAACACGAGGTACCTGTGGAAGATAGGTCCCGTGAAAATAGAGGACGGAAGGAATCACGAGGTTTGAAAGGCGATACACGAGAAATTTGTGAAACGAGAAAACGTCTCAGAAATACAGGTTAATCATATGTTACTTCGAAAGGGAAATACGTTCTAGCTCGTACATTTCAGCTTCCCGGAGAGTGTAGAAAGAATGAAAAATGTTGTGTTCAGAAGAAGTGTTTAGAAATATATTTGAAAATTACTAGGCTCTTGGTGATTATAATCGAAGAGTTATGTATATCTCCAGTTTGCTGAATATTGCTAATAAGCAGAGAATCAGAATCAGACAAAGATTTTGAAAAGCAGCACTATCGTCAAGTGACAGTTTTGTATCACATCGAAGTGTCGGGTAAAAGACATGAAGTGTGTAAAAGTTGCTTCCTGTGTATGTTTGGTAAAAGCAAAAGCTTCATAGAGTCTGTAATTCAAAAGAAGCGTGCTTCTCTCTCTAGTGTTATAGACGTTAGTAGCCGAGGAACCCACAAACCTTCCAACACCAAATCCGAAAATGAACTGGAGATCCTTCCATAAAAACACAGTTGGATAAACATCATGAAGAGGCTGAAATAGAATATAACTCTAAAGCTTCCGACAAAGAACTGTCTAGGAATGATATTACACGCAAGACCATCACAATTGACTTACAACAATGTCTTACAAGTCCCTTTTTATAGGACTCAGTGTCATTTTACAAAAGACAGTTATGGACATTTAATCTTACAGTTCACGATTGTGATTAAATCTTACAGTTCTTTGTCGGAAGCTTTAGAGTTATATTCTATTTCAGCCTCTTCATGATGTTTATCCAACTGTGTTTTTATAGAAGGATCTCCGGACACTTTAAGTTGAAGAGATAACTTATCACAGACTTGACATGTATCTACGTGCGTTTTTTTTTTTATTTTCAAGTTCATTTTGTGGAATTCACACTCATACAGATCTACATACGGGAATCCCATTGCATATTCTCTTATACTCCTCATATAGTCCCGAAAGTGTCACGTAAGGCGGTAAATACTTTAAGTTTAAGTGAATCCCAAAGTAAAGTCCGGGTAGGAAAATTTTGGTCCACGAGCTTCCACGTCGAAAATGGCCTGAAACAAGGAGATGCGTTGTCGCCATTCTTATTTAACTTTGTGCTGGAATACGTCATAAGGAAAATCAAAGATAGCAACCAGGGTCTAGAGTTGAACGGCATTCACCAGGTTATGGCATATGCTGACGATGTAAATTTAATAGGGGATGATAGGAGAACAGTAGAAATAAATGCAGAGATATTATTAAACGCTTGCAGGGACATGGGTTTAGAAGTAAATGCAGAGAAAACTAAATACATGGAAGTGCGTCGGGACCGTAATACGGCAAATTATGGATGCGTTAAAATATTAAATAATACTTTCGATAAAGTGGATACTTTCAAATATTTAGGATCAATATTAACAGACGAAAATCATATTCACGAAGAAATTAAATGTCGACTAAAAGCAGGGAATTCGTGTTACTATTCGGTTCAAAATCTCTTGTCGTCGCGAATTCAGTCGAGGAATTTGAAGCTTAAAATATACAAAACGATAATTATGCCTGTTGTTCTGTATGGCTGTGAAACATGGTCACTTACTCTGAGGGAAGAACATAGACTGAAAGTATTTGAGAACAGGGTCCTGAGAAGAATATTCGGACCCAAGAGGAACGAGAATGGGGAATGGCGGAAGCTTCATAACGAGGAACTACATAGTTTATACGGTTTACCCAACATTGTTAGGGTCGTCAAGTCTAGGAGGCTTAGGTGGGCAGGTCATGTAGCTAGAAACGCTACATGGAAGAAAGTAGAAACGCTTTCAAAGTCTTGACTGGTAGACCCATAGGAAAACGACGATAGGAATACAAAGTAGAAACTGGATCCAATTAGCTAAGGATAGAAGTCAGTGGAGAGCTTTTGTGAACGCGGCACTGAACCTCCGGGTTCCATAGGCCATAGAGTTAGTTAGTTAGTTAGTTCACGATTGTGAGAATCAAACTGTTCTTTGTTTTGTGTGGCATGAGGGAATCGGTGGAAGAGGAGCAAATGATATCGCCTCATGTGTTTATCACTTTCTATTAGAAAATATGAATCCAGAAGTGAAACAAGTAGTTATGTACTCCGATTCATGTGCTGGACAGAATCGCAATTCCCACTTTGCAGCCATGTGCTTTACAGTTTTACAGAAGTCTACGAATCTTGAAACTATTGACCACAAATTTCTAATACCAGGTCATACACACATGGAATGTGATACAAATCATAGTTTTATAGACAAAAAGTTTAATGGTAACGTCGAGCATCCCCACGACTGGGCTCAATAATTTCGTCAAGCAAGGAAGAAAAACCAATTTGTAGTACGTGAAATGTTTGAAGATTTCTACGATCTTTTTTCTGTGTTAACAGAATCTATTCAATTTCCCAAGAGTGACAGTGCTGGTGAACGTTTTCTGTGGGGACATATTAAGTGGTTACACTATGAGAAACAAAAGCCAGGTGTATTATTTTACAGGACAACACACAATAGTTGTGAACATTTCAAAACTATGGATGTTTCAAGAAGGGGAAAGCCAAGTGTTTTGATGCCAAAACGTCTCTACAATGGACCGATAGGAATCAGCAATGAAAAGAAGGATCTTTTGAACCAGTTTCCGTTTTTATCCCCTGTATTTCATGAGTTTTACAGGTCATTAAAACTGCATCCTCTGTTCGAAATGTATTTGCTGATAAAACAGAAAGCAGTCCAAATGAAGACGATTAGTAAACTGACATTAACCATATTATAGAATTAATCTGAGAAAAAACAGAGATTAATTTTGGTAAAAATATATTACATTTCTGTTACAGTTTCGACGGATTAGCTCTGACTTCTACAGTCAAACATTACACGCTTACTTGAGTATGTAATGTTTGTCTATAGAAGACAGAGCTAATCTGTCGATACTGTAACAGAAATGTAATATATTTTTATCAAAATTAATCTCTCCGTGTTTTGCTAAGATTAAATCTATATTTGCTAAACTTACCAAAATGACTTTGTGACATTAACCATAAACGCCAACATAATATCTTATATTATTTCTTTTATTTACTTCCTTTAATGATTAATTACAATTTGGTAATATTTTTCCATTAAAAAATGTTATAGCATTATCCACAGTATAACATAACTATATACATTCAGTGCAAAAACAGATAAGTCCACAAGTGCTGTAAGTTGTATTAAGTGCAAAGTCAGATAAGTCCACAAGTTCTGAAACATAGTCCTAAAAACAAATCCCAAGACAAATTCCTAAAACAAAAATAAATAAATAAATAAATAAAAAATGTTTAAAAAGCATATTTTACCAGACTTCTGAAACCAAGCAAACATTCAAAATTGCAATATATACTATGCGGAGCGTATTTTATTAAGAGTAGGACAAAAATCCTCCAAAGTTTACTTAATTAGGACAAAAGCTCACTAGGCATTTCACGAGTGAACATTAAATACCAACTGTATACATAAAGAAAGCAGTAAATTTAAAATTGAACAAAGAACATTTATTATGCAATACAGTGGGTGACATTCATAAGTTCTAAACGGCACAAGTTCTAAAAATATAGGCACTAGACCTAAGTTTTAGGTCCTGTGCCATTTTTGCAGAAATTACTACATACGGTAGTCATTTAGGGGTGTGGCCTGAATATTTTTCTAGGGGAGCAGGCTTTTTATATATTAAAAGCAAATCAAAAGTTTATTTCCAGATTACGAAAGCTTCAATAAGACAATAAATTTATACATATTACACCTGTACATAAATACATAATATTATTATATTTCCAGTTAATTCCTTTTTGAAACCTGAACCTTGACAGAGCGTAAGTTTAAAACCACAGCTTGCGGGAAGTGCATGAATAAGTTAGTTATAAGAAATCGGAAACTGTTCATGGAAATCCATTTGTTTGACTGTATTTATCTTCTGTACTCTAATATAAAAGAGTAAAGATGAGTGATTTTTTGGGCATACTACTACAAGTAGAGTCGTTAAATTTTAATTATAAAATATAATTTTCTTATGAAAGCAGGACATAAGAATTTTTTTTTGGAAATAAGTATCGTAAAAAGGGTGGGGCAAGATTTTTTTAGAGGGTAGTGTACCTCGCAAGTTTCTGAAGCTAGTAAAATGAAACTTGGCATATAAACTTTCCTGTTTAAAAAACTGAAAATTGAACACATAAAAGGGAAAGAGCAAAGGGAGCACATTTTTAATGTTCGAATTCCCCATTACTCACTCAGAAAATATATAAATAAATTAAGGAAGGATTGTTTAAGTTAGATGCGTGAAACTCGGTATTTGAACTTTTAAATAAAAGTAATAAAATATTATATGTTTCAGCGTCTTGAAAATTACACATATACACACATACACCGCATAAGTACGTAAATTTGAGCAGCGACAAATATATTAAAGAATTTAACAGGTGAAACTTCCGTTCGTTATTCTTAAAGACTAGCAGAATACCCGTTCTTCACACGGGGAGAATAGTTCCATTTTCGGTATACGGAGCATCAAAACTGTAACCAGTGAACTTAGGGACCCCAAAACTATGAATTTGACACTAGTATCACTCATTTTCACTTACTATTACATGTCATCCTCTCCCTTTAGGAGTAATATTGGGGGCTGAATTTGGATTTAAATGTAATCGGAAGTGTCACTGTTCATCTCAGGACCCCAAAAACCATGAATTCAATACTAGTATCGGTCATTTTGGATCATATATATATATATATATATATATATATATATATATATATATATATATATATATATATATATATATATATATATATATATATGCCTCCAAGTTGCTGCGATGCATTTGGACTTAAACTGCATCGGAAGTGTTACTTTGATTTTAGCGACTCTAAAAACTATGGATTCGACACTATTATCGGTCATTTTCGATCATTTTTATAAATCCCTCCGCCTCCAAGTTGCGGAGATGAATTTGGATTTAAACTGCATCAGAAATGTCACTGCTCATCTCAGCGACCCCGAAAACTATTGATTTGACACTAATATCGGCTATTTCCAGCCATTTTTATATATCTCTTCCTACCCAAGTTGCGGGCCTGAATTTGGATGTAAACGGCATCGGAAGTGTTACTGTTCATCAAAGCAACCTCAAAAACGATGTATTCGACTATAATATCGGTCATATATATATATTTAAATATATATATCCCTCTACTCTGTCCCCAGGTCACAGCGCCGAATTTGGGTTTAAACGGCATTAGAAGCGTCACTGCTCATCTCAGCAACCCCCAAAACTATAGATTCAACACTAATATCAGTCATTTTCGATCATTTTTTTAATATATTACCCCTTCTCCCTCTCTAAACTTTCGGCGTTGAATTTGGATTTAAACTGCATCGGAAATGTTACTGTTCATCTCAGTGGCCCTGAAAACTATGGATTCGCACTGATATCGATTATTTTGCATCATTTTAATATACCTCCCTGTCCCTCAATTTGCGGGGATAAATTTAATTTTTTTGAACGGCATCGAAAGTGTCACTGTTCACATTAGCGACCTCGAAAACTATGGATTCACACTAATATCGATTATTTTTCATCATTTTTATATACCTCTCTCAATTTGCGGGAGTAAATTTGAATTTAAACGGCATCGAAAGTGTCGCTGTTCACGTCAGCGACCCCAAAAACTATGGATTCGACACTTATAGCGGTCTTTTTCGATCATTTTATACATCTTCCTCTCCTCCCCCAAGTTGCAGTGCTGAATTAGAATTTAAGCTTCATGGGAAATGTCAGTGTTTATCTCAGCAACCCCGAAAACTATGGGTTCGACACTAAGATCGATAATTTTTAATATGTATCCGCACTTCCTTCCTCCAAGTTGCATCTTCAAAGTGAAATGATAAAACCATTTCAGGCCCGAAACTCATCTATGTTGAAAGTTTTTGTCGAGATCAGTCTGGTGGTTTAAGTGTTGTTAAGTTACAAATATAGTTATTTTCATTTATATATATATATAGTTACATTCTTTCATTTCTAGTCTAGTTAGTTACATTCTAGTATACTTTCATTTATATATATATTTATTAAAAACTCAGCTATTGCTTCTGGACTATTTCAATGGTTCGTTCTTTAATACATCCCTTCCTCAACAATGGTTGCGGAATTGATTAAACGTAATGTTCTTGTATTAAATAAATTTATTTTAAATATATCTTTCTCATTAATTTCAATTAAGTTGCTTTTCAAAGATCCTCTAAAATTTCAGTGACGCACTATGGGTTATAAGCCATTAACTTCTATGGCCACCCTGCTACAAACTACAGACTTAAATATTCGATAAAGCATTTCAGTAGTAAGTAGTTGCACAATACCAATATGAACGTATTTAATTCCAACGGTAACAACTATGTTAGTAACACTAAAATTATTATTAATAATGATAACGAGTAAGAGTAGTTAATTACGCGTATGACAAATATTTGCTACAGAAAGACTTCTGTACAAGAAAGATATGTGTAAAAATAATTTACTTCAAAACAACACAAGGAAAACAAAATTTGTGACGTACATAACTAATACACAATATTATGTTACTAATATGAGGTCAATGGTGTGGAAATAGAGAAAAACAGACATTATGGAAGATCTGGGAATCACATTTGGTAGGAAGTTAAAATTTTGTCAACATAGAAATATATCATGGAAAGAGCAAGAAAGGACAATAGGCTTTATTTATTTATTTATTTATTATTTCAGAACGATAGAATATGTATTTATACAAATAACTTGTAAGAACAAAGGTTCTGTAATTTGTAACAGTATATCTAAAACTTTGACTAACAGATTGACAGTATTCTTCTTACGGACGCGATGGTAGCGCCACAAGAGATTTTTAGGACTTCTGCCTTTTAGGACTTCTGCCGTTTAGGACTTGTGCCGCAAAATGATTTTTAGGACTTCTGCCGTTTAGGGCTTCTGCCTTTTAGGACTTCTGCCTTTTAGGACTTCTGCCATTTAGTACTTGTGCCGCGAAATAATTTTTAGGACTTGTGCATTTTAGGTCTAATGCCGTTTAGGTCTTGTCCCTTTTAGGACTTCTGCCGCGTCCCCGTACAAACTGGGGTCAAACACAACTGCAGCGGGGCGGAAGATATACCAGACATTTGGTAATGGTGTCGTGACTATACGGACAGTGAAGCGGTAGTCTAACAACTTTAAGGAGGGTGACGAAACACTCGAAGACGCACCACGTGTCGTAAGACCAACATATGTACAAAATGAAGACCTTCAGAAAGCAATTGAGGCAAACAGTGACTAGACATATGAGAAACTGGGACTACAATTCATTGTGAGTGGAGAAACTATTCGGCAGCACCCCCATCAACTTGGAAAGCACTACAAGTTGGGTCGATGGGTCCCACATGATTTGTCTCCGGGCTTGAAGGCAACACGAGTAGACACCTGTGTTTCTTTGCTGTCTCGTCTCAGGAAGCAGCCATTTCTGGAGAGTGTGTTGACATGTGATAAGAAATGGGTCTTGTACGAAGCTCCACGCCGCCGTCATCATTGGTTATCATCCCATGAACCTGTTCCAAAACAGCCGAAACAAGCACTGCACCACAAGACGGTCCTCCTGTGTGTTTGGTGGACAGCTCGGTGC
Source organism: Thermobia domestica (assembly GCF_964235325.1). Taxonomy (NCBI): domain Eukaryota; kingdom Metazoa; phylum Arthropoda; class Insecta; order Zygentoma; family Lepismatidae; genus Thermobia; species Thermobia domestica. Next base: position 234,914,969 of record NC_137456.1, read on the forward strand.
ATCGTGCATTTGAAACTGCTACCAGCAGGTCAGAGCATCAATGCAGCTATGTACTGTTAGTTGTTGAGCATTGTTGCAGCAAATTCAAAACTCAGGAGCCAGCATCTCTGAATCGCATAGGAATCCTGTGACAGGACAACACTAAGCCCCACGTGGCTAGGATGGCCCGGGAAACCATTCTACTTCTCGGATGGGAAACACTATTGCATCTCCCTGGACATTGCACCGCTCGATTATCACTGTTCAATTCCTTGGACAGTCACCTTAGAGGTCGCCAGTTCAAATCCCTAGTAGAGGTGCAAAATTCACTTGATATCTTCTTCGCTTTACGGCCCACCAAGTTCTGCCGCGACGGAATTCATTTTCTTCCAGAACGTTGGCAGGTCTTCGATGCTGATAGGGACCATTTTTGATCTTCCAGATACGTCTTAGGTGACATATCGATGTTCGAAGTTGGTGGGTGAAAAAGCGATAGAACGTTCTTAGTTACCTTTACAACATGTTCTGAATTGTCTTGCATGTATGCAACCAATTTAACATGATTTGGTGTGAGGGATTACATATTAACGTAGGATAAATACGCGGGTAATTTGATGGTTGATAGGAAATTCCTTTAAGACATTCTTTCTCTCTTTGTTATCCAGGGTTTGAATTAAGACATAGGAAAACGGGTGATTATAATTAATATTTAACAATCAAATTTAAGTATTCCCTGACAAAATGACTCGATTTCTAAGACACTACAATAGCTTTATTTATAAGCTGAGCCAAGAATGCATCGATGTCAGGTCCCTCTTCAAACTGTATGCGATAGAGGAGACTTATATGTGAGACTCTTTCGTGCTAAGAGCAATGTTACCGTGCATAGCAGTGATGTGGTACAACATTTTGTACAGTCAACAGCAAAAGTATATTCCATCCGACTGCTATATCTCCATTAGGTGGTGTCCAGTACTTTTGGTGGCATCGCAAATCCTTGTTCAGATACAACCCAACTCTCACCTAATATATCAACTAGAAAGCGACATCCGGAAGCCTGTGGAGCAATGAAACAGGTTTTTACTGTAGAGTTGATGCACAAAGAAATCTCTACATTTTAAGATATATCTCTGTCGTTTGGAGCGTGTTGCCCAATAAGTGCTATATATCAAAGCTATTATAATTAGTTGTATGTATAATATATTACTTCACTACATACTGCATGCGAGAAGAAAATGAACACTGATCATCCATGCGTTAGAAAATGTTTGAAACTAACTGAAAATATGAATTCTAGAGCAATTGAAGGAAATAAATTTGTAAATATTTGTCTCTATTCATAGACCTACTCCAATTACCCGCCATTCACGTTATTTGAACATCCATTTCCTTCTCTAAAGGAATAGATCTTGCCTGTATCACACTGAGTATGAGTTTGAAATTGAAATTGAAGTATATTTTTTTTTAAAAATGTGCTTTGGTAGGTATCACATGCAAGCACGAAGATGATTTTCGAGAAACGTGAAGTTCATAATGCGATTCATAGCAATTTAATAACTTAAACCGTTTCGGAGATATAAAAAAATTAGTAAAGATTGCTATATTGCATAAAATGACGTATTTTTGGTGAGGGTTTAAAATGATTCCTGCTTTATTTTGCTTCTATATCATTACAGCAACAATTTTTGTTAGTTGTAACTAGAACAAATTTTTACAATTATAAAGTAGTATAATGTAGTCCACCCTGTATAGTGAATACGAATTGTCGGATGGAGACATTCTATAAGAATTTTCATACTCATACATAGCAAGAAAATCATTTATATCTCAGGATTGTTTGTCCTTATATTTAATAAAGAATTTCATTATTTTTCGCTTACAAGTGTAGAATTCAAACTGCAGCAAAGAAAAATTTTACTAACAACAAACATGTGGTAGTAGTATTTTGATTTCTATCTGCTTAACGTGCCACAGAATACATACTTGTTACATGAATAGCATAATTCGTACGCTAAAGGTTAACTGATAATCTTCAATTGGAGTGAGCGGTCACCATGAATCGTTGTGCGTTTGTATACTTTTCTTTTCTTTCTTTTTTTAATCTCTTGAATTTTGTTTGAGCATTTGACATATTTTATGATGTTATGTGCAGTTGCATAATCATGTTCAAAAACAATGACTCTCAAAGGTGCTTTTAAATTGAAAACGATTGAAATTTATAACATGATGTCGGTTTAAATACATATTAGCAAGTTGCGCAAGCAACTGATGATACACATTTTTTTTAGAAACATCTCTTTACCGAAGTCTGTTTATGCTGCATTTCTATTCTCTTCCTTATCATTGTTTAATATTACTTCTACTTCATTCAATTAATTCGACAAACGATAACACTAAATAAGTTTTTTTTATACATATTACAACCAGATGCCTGTTCGCAGAAGGTTGTAAGATGCAGTACTAATGTATTACTGACAAAAAATACTCCTTTTACAACTTTAGCTACACCCTTTGAGACACATTAGCAGGAAGTGAGGGAACCAGTTGTCTACCTTATACAGATGTAGTCAGTAGGATAGGCAGAACACAAAACTCAGTAGGCTGTGTAAGTGGAATAGATAATTAGGGTATAAGAGTATTATGAACATAGAAATGATACTCAATAATCAAATTTAGAGGGTATGCAGAAGGTAGGTGACTAGACAAATACTGAGGTGTGTGAAGGGAAAGATTACAATGATTGTCTGTTACCAGGTTACAGCATCGCTCTATCTGCCCCAGAAACCGGCGTGACGACGACACGAATCGTCTCTCCAACTTTGACGCAGAAATCAAGATGTAGGTGTAGCAGAGCTTGAACTCGATTTCGAGACCACAGGGTCACTTCCTACTGGACCACGGGCTCCTTGTTCAGCTTGATTTTCTGACGGTTATGCTCTCATTTACCAATGGCAGATTTCCAGGTTTCTTCTGACTCTCGGATGGCTGGCTCAACGTTGGGCTCTCTACCACAGAAATCAGGTAGTTGTCAACCAGAATCAGAAGCAGCGACAGGGAACGGTCACCAAGAGCTCAGACCATCGACCACAGACGAATAAAACAGTCGCAAGCCAAAGTACCACTTGACGAAAGACGTCTCAAATGACCCCTTGACCCTTCTGATCTGTGCATTTTAGAGACAATTTTGTGGACATCACAACGACATGACGTAGTTCGCTCTTCACAGTGGGGTCGGTCTGGTAATAACGAAGTATCAAGCTATACTGTTGTTGGAGAAAATGTGGAATGAGATTAACAAAAATTATGACTTAAGGAAAAATGATTTTTGTTGCTTAGACAGCATGTGGATAGGAAAGAAAAGTTTCTGCAGACTTTCTTATATTTCAGTCGAAATACATAATCTTGTGTAAAGAGAATTCTCCAAATGAACAGAATGGATGAGACTTGGAGCTTCCTCTTTCACTGTCCGAGCCGATGACCTACCGTTCCACTGGTTCGATAACCAATGCCAATTAGTTAATTTAAACAACTATGTACACCATAAAATTATTAAAACTGGAGATAACACAGTTTGAATTTACAAATTATTTACTTAGAAATGTTCATTTAGTTTTCTCCTTCGTAATAATCACAAGGGACAAAAACTTAGCTATTCCCATATAACTTACCTAATAAGGGATTAATTGCCTGCTCTATCTTTACAAGAGATTCCATAAGTATTCCTGGTATGTTACATTGATGAAAATTACTTCAATCATCAGTAAATCCCATAGTGTCAGCATAGTACAGGAATTCATATTCTATTTCACCTGCTGCTTCTAGTAGTTCCACAAATTTTCAATTTAATTTAAAAGTGGTGGTTTTGCAGGTCAAACCTGGTGCGATTGGATGTCTGAATGTTCATAAAGACTACACAAATCCTTTGAATCCCATAAACGTGGCAGTTGTCTTCTTGGGCGGTCAGAATGTTAGCTGCATATTCATCATGAAGATGTTAGAGAAGTTGCAAACTTGGGCACTGAGAATGTTCAAATCAATACAAGTTCATGCTCACATTTACCTTAAATAAGCTAGTCTAAGTCATGGAACGGAAAACACCCCACACGATTACAAAAATCTTCACGAACATCAACACAACCTCCACTTGTTTCGGACGAAATTGTCTTTCTATTCGTATAGCTTTCTTCGTATTCAGACGAAATATAAACAAATACGTGACTAGTTGGACCATACTACACGTTTACAGTCTACGTCAGCTCAATGTCTGTGTTCTTATAACAAGCCGGTAGCCAGCCCGAAATTGTAGGGGGGGCCGGTAGAAATTAGGGGGACCGAACCAACCATATTATAGTTCATCAACATATTATAGTTTATTTGCAAGCCTACCGTGAAAATTTTAGGAGGGCAGGAAAAAATTAGGAGGGGTCAGGTCCCCCAGACTCCCCGTGGATACGGACCTGTCTTGTAGTCATTAAGAGACTGAAGACGTGCAGTGAGAGTGGCTTCCAAATATCCATTACATAAAGTTCTCCGACATTGGCTGGGATAGACCTGTATTCACGAGTTGCAGCGATTTCTCAGGTTTCAAAACTATTTTTTTTTAATCAGACGTCATCAAACTAGCCAAACTAGTTACGGAAAAAGATTGCAATTAAACGAACATTTCGTAATTGATCTTTTAGGACCACGAGGTTAGATTTACAAGATTGTACTGTTAGTACCTGTTCGTTGCTCCACACGATAACTCTTGAACGAAATGCAATTTTTGAATTCTGTTTTTTCCAGTAAACAGGTACAGCCATTATGTCAACCCAATCCGTTAATGGAATCAATCGATTATCATCTTAATGGATAACAGTTACCTTAACGCTAGCTGTCAGTATCGAGTTTAAAACTATACTTCCTAATTTGTATGCAACCTGCACAGTACCAAAGAATTGTTGGTTGACTATAACAAAAGGATATGTAGAAAATGGCTATTCATATCCCATATTCTATACATGGAATCACGTTATCCTCTTGACTGTCTTTACCACACTTTATTCATTATTTATTTATACAATTAACACTAATAATTTCCCTCATATGCAAGTGATACTTAATTCACGGTGATTATTGGATTTAGAACGTGCACATAGAATTTAAGATCATTAAAGACAAATGTTCCAACTACTGCACCAAACGATTGCTTCAGAAACTTATTCACGTGAAGTTAGAATTCATGTATTAATATTCTTTGCAAACTCTCTAATATGTATTTCAATATTTTCACAGACAGAAAAGAACAGAGAGATTTAAAATATATGTACAAAAGTGGGCCATAAGTTCCTTACCACCCCTTGTAAAATCCGTGTTCGTGGAAAATAGTGAACAACAAGCATGTAGTAACATAGTAGGCCGAGGGGGAAGTCGGATTGTGATGGTGATCAAGATGGAGGCCATCTTGAAAGAAGCCATCTTGAATTCACGTCAAGATTTTTAAATGGGAACTTGGTCATGCGGCACATTATTTTAGGCTAGAATTAAAGACAAACACAATGGTGAAATCGGTTTGTCGATACCTTAATTTGTTCAAAAGTTACAGGCATTTCAAATTGCTAATTTTACCTGTCACGCATGGAGGAGCACGTGCTCTACGTGGCCCCCATTCCGAGTTATGCACAAGGTAAGTCGTTCAACCCAATTGTCCATGGCCCTCAAAATAGTTTCTGGTGAAATATCGGCACAGGCTGCAAATATGCGTTCTTCCAGATGTTCAAGATCCCGGATCTTTTCTGCATATACCTTTGCCTTCAGATGACCCCACAGATAAAAATCCAAGGGCGTCAGATCTGGTGATCGTGCTGGCCATTCAATGGGACCACGGCGCTCAAGCCAACGTCCAGGAAATTGTTCATCCAGATAGATACGGATTTGTAATTCGTAATGCAGAGGGGCATCATCCTACTGAAAAAGACTGGAAATGTGACGTCCTCGGACAATATGGAAGGGAGGATGAGATCCCGCAACATATCCAAATACCGTTCAGCAGTGAGGGTACCAGGAATGATGAATGGACCAATTAATTTCATGCCCCATAGACCACACCACACCATTAACTTGCCTGTACCTACCATTTTGCAAGGGTCAACCCACTGAGGATCTGTCGGGGACCAATAGCGACAATTTTGCTTATTCACTTCCCCAGTGACATAAAAATTGGCCTCATCGGAAAATAAAATTTGTGTGTGGAATGTGGGATCCGTTTGCAACTGTGCAAGGGCCCAGTCGCAAAATTCCACACGACGACCAGGGTCATCTTCAGGTAGATGATGTTGAAGTTGCAATTTGTACGGATGCCACTTACTTTTCTGTAAGATACGTCTGATGGATGTACGGCTGACACAACATTCCATGGACAGACGATGGGTAGTGCGGTGTGGTGATGTAGCAAATGATGCCAGCACTGCTACTGATGTGGCTTCATCTGTTTCGGTCGTGAGTTTTCTACACCTGGGTTTATCTGCTATGGAACCAATATCCATGAACTTCTGGAAGAGTTGGGCGACACTAACATGGGACACAGGATGTCGATCTGGGTGCCTGGTATTGCATTCAGCTACCACAGCCCTTGCACTCCTTCCTCCCCATGCCCTCAACAACTCCTTCCTTTCTGCTGTTTTTAGCGGCATAATTATTCACCTGCAACAACAGAAACAGTACGTAAAATTAGCAATTTGAAATGCCTGTAACTTTTGAACAAATTAAGATATCAACAATCCGATTTCACCATTGTGTTTGTCTTTAAATTCTAGCCTAAAATGATGTGCAGCATGACCATGTTACCATTTAAAAATCTTGACGTGAATTCAAGATGGCCGCCATCTTGGTCACCATCATAATCCGACTTCCCCCTCGGCCTACTATGTTACTACATAGTTGTTATTCACTATTTTCCACGAACATGGATGTTACACAGGGGTGGTAAGGGACTTATGACAAACTCTGTACATATTTGACAAATAGGAAAGGAATATATCAGTTTGTCTAAAAAGTATTGAACCTTTCGAGGTCAAAATTGATATTACATTTATTGTGATTTAAAAATAATGTTATGAAACCACATTTACACCATTTTGCTTGATGAACTTTGCCATTTTTCCGACAACACCACAATCCCGTCATTAAAGGTTACATGTCAAACTTTCAGCGTGATACGATCTACAAGAAAAATTTACTTTTAAGCTTCAAAGTTACAAGCCACTTGCAAAGTTCAATCGTGCTGTGTGAAATTTATCGACAACCATTGGATTTACCAAAGCAAAAAACGAGATCGGAATAAACCAGTCCAGGATATTAGTTGCAAAGGAGACGATCCCACGAACTACTCCGGTTGTCCGGTCCTTCAAAGCTGCATCATCGCTAGGTAAAGCAGTTACAATGAGTACCATTACTTCAGATCATCAGCTTCCAAGTCTACTTCCTTTTCTATTAAAGAGGTTCATCCACCTCCTCTTCCTTCCGAGAGTCGAGAGCCGACTCCAGCTGAAGATTTTTCACTTCAAGACATCACATTGATAACTCACGACTGGCATCGTTTTGAGATAATACAAAAACTCAAACGATATAGCTATTTCCCGATTCAAGGAGGCATTGGACCCCTTACAAAATTAGGCCTACTTTTCGAAATTCTGCCAGAATTTCAACCAAGTTCCAATCAAAATAAGAAAAAGTACAACAGTGAGCTTTCTAGTCACAATTATAATAGGTGAAAACCCTCCAGGACCTGCA